>NC_084607.1:23993440-24323440 GCF_033807715.1 Cololabis saira | reverse complement strand
TTGGTGAATCCACCTCCCTCAGTTAGGTTGCAATATGGGAAGTGGGCTAGGAAAACTGGATTTTACATTAAAATTGACCTACTGTTTCCTGGGAGGTGTAATGGAAATACATGGACAGATACACAAAGGAAACATAATGTGTGAATTATTAGGCTGAGCTCTGGAGGTGATGATAATTGGATTGTGTTAAAGGACAGTCTGGTGATTTCATCCGCCTGAATTAATCAATGTTTATGTAACAATGAATCATCGGTGACGTCCTATAGCTTTAACGGCAGACAGATGTTAGCAGCTGCCTAGAGTGTTATTCAGTTTTACAGCATTATTTTCATGTTCAGACTCATCACAAAATTGAAACTTTTTTTTTTTTTCAAATGGACTGCTATTACACTTGAAAAAGGATGATGAAGTCGGAGATGCAAATTCTTATTTCCTAAATCCCACTACAGCAAATTGGTTTATATTTGATTAGAAAGATGGCTTCTAAAGTGTATTCCCGTGCTATTTTGTTTTTTTGTTATTTTATTTATTTTTTGCCAAATTAGGTCAAAAACGTTTAAATAAAACCTCATCCAGGGCTGAGAAATGGTGGATGAAGAAGGAGATAACGGCCAGTCGTGAGTGAAAACCTTTTCAAATAGTGCTCTGGATCTCCTGACAGTGCAAAAGTTTTATTCAACAAGGTAAAAACACAAAGCAGCCAGCAGTCTGGAGCTGAACTCCCTGGAACATCTCTGGGGAGGTGATTTACTGAGTCTGGTAGAGGTGCTAAAGTTATGCAAGGATGACTTCTAGATATTTAGTGAAGGGTTTTAATACTTAGGGGAACGGAAATGGGATCGTTCAACCTTTACGTGTAGAACAAATTAACAAAACCCTCAAAAGTCATGTTCGCTTTTTGAAAACCGGTTTTGTGAAACCTTCCCATATGCACTAGATCTGTATTTGTCTTTTTTTGAGGTGACGGTGTGTTTATAGATATTTCTACTAACCCAAACAGGAGTTAACAGCCATTACCAGACTTAAACATTCTTTTTAGTTCAGTGCTCCTTGTTCTCGCCCTTTAAGTCCATCTTTACCCTTGCAGGATGTCCTGGCCTGTCTGTTACGAGATAAAGGAAATATAAATGGAGAACCAGACTGGCACTGTCCTGTTCCCGGGTCTGTGACGTGAGGAACTAGAGAAACACAGGCGAGCTGCTCGGGCTTTGAGGTTTGGTTTCAGAGGAGTTTCACTGTCCAAGTCGGGTCTAGACAGACGTCATAATGTCTGACCTTATGACCTCTAACGAACAAGACTAATGTCAGGGAATAGAGTCAGAAATCGTTTTTTAAAGACATTTGTTATTAAAGCGAATTACAGCTGTGCATTACAGGCAGCAAATAAAAATAAACTGGAATTCTACAGTTCAGTTCAGAAGGATCTGAATTATCGAGCTTTTGATTACGTCAGTCACATCATCTGTGAGTCAAAAACATTTTCTTTCTTTCTGAAACTTGCTTTACTTACACAAAACTGTCAATGGACATCGGTGTGGGGAAAAGTAACTGTTCATGTGCACAACATTTACAAAAATACATTTAGATCCTTCAACAATCAAATCCTTGTGAGAGGAGTTTTGTTTGCACAGTGAAATACTGGAGTGTTTTTTTAATGGACAAACACCCAAATATTTTTTTCTTTTTTTTTTAGTATATGCACGAGTTTAAAAGGTTTAATTGCACATAATCATCTTCAGTGGACGTCAGTGAGTCATCACGCAGCCATTCAAAGCATCGCATTGAAAACGAGTCATTTAAAGGATTTTTTTTTTATGGTTGGAGTTTTCAATCCAAGCTGCGCATTCGAGTAGACATGTAGAAATCTGATAATATTCAACTAAAAGCTTATGTTGAATATTTGTTCATCTTTTGGATTTTTTTAAAAGAAGAATTAATAGACTTATATAGAGTTTGTGAAAGGAATGTTTACACAAAACATGAAAGTGAAAAAATTGATTTCATCAGGAGTATTTTTTTAAGAATGATGCAGTTTATTTAATAATTCAAGCATGAAATAACTTACGGTACTAGAAAGAGTTTGCATTTTAAACCTTTCAGCCTATATAGTTCAGCAGAGTAACGATTGTACCGACCTCAGTATAACCTTTCTTTTTGTTGTTTTAGTCTTGTAGCGAATAAAACTGCTAAACATTCTTTATTACATTCTTGTACACTTTCTTTCCAAGAGGAAAAGAAAATAAAGGGAATCTGGTCAATGCTTTGCACTTAACTGCACTTGAATGTGTCAGCTCATGTGATCCTGTGTGCAACAGCAGACAGAAAGGTATTGTCTTTCTGCACACAAAGAAACACCTCTGACATTTTTCCCTCCTCTTGCTCCACTTGACTTGCCTGTGTCTCTGATTGGCTGCTCTGAAGCTGAGATGGAGCTGCTCATTGGCTGGGAGTGCAGAGAGGGTGGGGAGGCAGGTGATGAGCGTAAATAAATACAGAGTTCAGCCTGACCGACACACACTCGCCAGCATCTGCTATTGTCATCCTCTTCAAAACAGCCACATTCCTTCAAGAAAAGAGGAAGAAGACTTTCAGGTTCGGAGGGTCAGAGCATGTCTTTTGAGTTGAAAGACAAGATGGAGGTACGCCTGGTGTTTCTGGGAGCAGGTGGAGTAGGAAAGACAGCCCTCATTCAACGGTTCCTCAAAGACACCTTTGAGCCGAAGCACCGGCGTACGGTGGAGGAGCTCCACAGGAAGGAGTATGAGGTGGGGGGCGTCAAAGTCACCATCAACATCATGGACACCAGTGGAAGCTACTCCTTCCCAGCCATGCGTAAGCTCTCCATCCAGAACAGTGACGCCTTCGCTCTGGTCTACGCCGTGGATGACCCCGATTCCCTGGAGGCGGTCAAAAGTCTCAGAGAAGAGATCCTGGAGGTCAAAGAAGACAAGCACACACCGATCGTGGTGATCGGCAATAAGAGTGACCGCCACAGCGAGCGCCGGGTGTCCAGCGAGGACGTGCTGTCCACAGTGGAGGTGGACTGGAACCACATCTTCCTGGAGTCCTCGGCCAAAGACGACGTCAACGTGATGGAGGCTTTTAAGGAGCTGCTGCAGCACGCCAACCTGCCCAGTCGGCTGAGTCCGGCGCTGTGCAGGAGACGGGAAACCCTCCCCAAGGAGGGCAACAAACGGCCTCCCATGAACAAGACCAACAGCTGCCTCCTCTCATAGGAATGAGGAGGAACAGAAGGGACAGACGAAAAACACTGACTTGCAGGTTCTCACTTACAGAGATGCAACAAGAGGGAAACGAAGCAAGGGGCATTAAACATGTACTGAAAGACAAAAAAAAACCAAGCCGTTAAATGTTCCCTCGTCCTTACAGCAGCTCATTCGTGCCACAAGATCGACATTCGCTGATAGAAACAAAACCCCCACTGACAGAGAGGAATGTGGTTAGTCTGTTATGGTTGAAAATGTAATGAATACATAAAGAATGTTGTCAGCGTACGGGTCAGATGTCACTCAAAGCTTCTGTTTTGACTTGATGCTGTGATACTTTACTTCAAAACAGAAAAGTCATGTGCTGAAAGTGTTTTTGTATCTTTGTGTGGTTGAACCGCTGTAGTTTTTGTAATGTATGTTGCATATGTTTGTTCACCATGTCTCACAGCTCTTTAAAGCTTCATTAGCAAAACCTCACAAAGTATTTGGCATTAATGTGTGTTTTTCCTTCTCTGCATCTTTAACCCTTTATTGGTCACTTGATGATGAACTTGGAATAAAAAATTCAAAACTGCAGAGTTTTTGAAGAATGTTAAAGGACTTGTTTACTTTTATTATTTTGTGTTTTGAAGATTTTCTCTGCATAATTATGCGTACTGGACCAAATGCGGTTACTTGCCCAGTGCAACTTTGAAACCACTTTATGTAGCAATACAACTTCTGACCACATGTGGGCATGCATCAACCACTGGCATAAAACCAAGCACCAACCATCTGACTTCCAGGTTGAGACTCATATGGGACTAAGATTTGTTGCAGTTCCTCGACTGACCACTAGAGGCTGACTGCAAAAACTTGTGTTAAAATGTCCAACTTTAGAGCAGTAATAAACATATTTACAGGCTGGTTCAAAAAACCATTTTTGTTTCAATCATTTGATCTCACATCCATAACAACTCTGACGGGGGTGAATTTTTTGTACCAGCCAGTGGCTTCCTGTTATCATTTCCTCACCCGTAATCTCATAATACCACACTTAGTGAAGCAACCTGCCGTTTGTATTAACGCAGCATCTGTGGATATTTCGGCGGCGTTGGACTGAAGGAGCTTGGAGCAAACTTTGATTGACCTGGGGTGGGCATGTTCCCATTGGCTTCTCGCAACATGGCTGCACCCTGTACGAAGAAAAACGGGCTTCATAACCACTACAGTTACGTGATCTAAGGATCTAAGGCTTCGTCCATTGTTTTATAAAGTCTATGCATCAAACACAACAAGGTGCACCTCTAGTGCGACAGAGTGGTATTACAGGACCTGTCGGCCCAATACAATAGCACTGATTGCCCCCTTGTGGTCAGAAGTTGTATTGCTACATAAAGTAGCTGTCAGTGTCTTCTTAGTTTAACAGCTCACAGACCAAACTAGTCTTAACATAATTAAGGAATTACTACCCTTTTTGCTGCTTTTGCTGTAAAAAATTTTAAAAAAAAGTCAAAAATGTGGACAAACATTTATAAAGACGAAGATTCTCACAGTGAAATGTGATCTCTGTCTGGAATTAAAACTTCCCACATGAAAGCTGCTCATGTGAAACATTTTCAGCATTTTTTTAAGGGTTGTGCTGAGAATAAAATAAAAAATAAAGATAAATGAAATCCCAATCTATTTCTACACACAATAATGTAAAACAAAATACTTTCAGCTGTAACACATCGACACATGTATCCCTGTCCCGCACTTGTCAAACCAGATGAGTGAGTTTGCTTGTTACTTGACTGATCTATGTGAAATTTATGCGGACGTGTTTGTTCTACATATCTGCATCTCTGAATAAATAAATAAATATAACAAACAGAAGTTTTTTTTTCTTTTGTTGCAGAAGCAAGTAATGCAACTACCAGAATGGCCTCACAATCTGAAAAGCTGTGGTTGGTTTTGTACCGTCCTCTGGTGGTGAATCAAATTATGTTCACGTTGGCAGCGCAAGGGGAAGTTAATGTGCATGCACAAATCTTTTAAGGATGAATTACTTTATCAACAAAAACAAAATCATAACATTAAGAAGACTTATGTGATTCATCATATTTTATTTCCATTAAATATAAAATTCAGTCAAAAAGTCAAAGGAGAGATCTCACGATACACTCCACACATTGTTTTTAACTGAAATATTGTATTACAAAGGAATAGTGTTGGTTTCATTTAAACGTTATGAAGTGTAAAACTCCTTAAAGATATGTAGATAACTTGTTCTGAGCTGGCTCTGATATTTATATTTACAGAATATTTCACCTCTTTTTACAGGTAACAGCATGTCTAGCTGACACTGTAGGAGTTCAAAAAGTCGTGCCATGTGACAGTTTCTTTTTTACTTTTGACATTATGTTCCTGTGTCTCCTGTGGGTATTAATTGGGCATCTCACGCTTCCTCTTTCCAACAACCCTTAGTAAAGGTGCATTGTTTCCACAGAAGGAGATGAGGAAGTGATCTGTAACTATCACGTTGCCTGTTCCTCCTTAAGCCTTTTTAAACTCACAGCTGCTTCACAGCAACGCCACAAGCCTTTTCAACACATGATGGGAGACAGAAGCAGGCCCTCTTTCTTTAGTTCAGGTGCGTTACAAACATTTTGTATTCAGATTGTGGCAACACAGGAGTCAGGCTTGTTGTAAATAGGCTTAAAAATGCAACCAGTAACAGTGTAGAAATGTTGTTAGACAAGACTGTAGTCAAACTGGTCAGGATTTCAGTTAAATTTCTACCATAAACGATGATTTGTGTGCTCGTCTCTGCTCCTAGACTTGGTCTAAGCTCCTCAGTGCTGTTAGGACACCTGAGAAGTTTTGAACAAGTATAGGATCTTTTGACTATTACTACATCAAGGTGTTGGGATGTTTGATGGCTTTTTTTTTTCTTTTAACACAAATTTTATCCTTATTTTTTGTTTTAGTTTTTAAGCGTTTACTCCTTATGTTTGTACTCAGTGTGTCCTCTACACAAGAATCCCTATGTACTTTAACAAATGGTAAATAAACTTTATCTTATCATATATGAGAGTCAGGCTAACAATAAATGTGATTTATTCAGTCAGCTTTTACTTTAAAACTGGTAATTCAACTTTTAGGAATTTGATGCTGTGCAACCAACCAAAAAAGACCAGACTAAACCAATCACGTATAAGTTTGACCAGTTGTCGGTCGTTACTTCAGACTTCTAAAGCCATGCCTGCAAGCGTGAAAAGGTGTTCGACAGTCGGAAACGGGTCAATCACACAATCATCAGACGCTGCTTTAAGAGATACATTGCTTTCTCATATTTTTGGCTTTGATGCAACAGTGTTTCACTTATTGTTTCATAACAGTGTGTAAAAATAGGTTTAGGTAATAAAAACAAAAGAGAAAAATGCTTAAACAAAGTTGAACACAAAAGGCAAAATAAGAGGCAGCTGCTTTATTTTCTTGCACACTGGTGACTACCAAAGTGTCAGAATGGTGAGAGGAGGGGCTGACAACCAGAAATACAGACGGGACAACAAGAAATGCATTAAGGACACGTCATGTGAGTTTTTTTTTGTTTTTCTTTTGCAGATAATTGTCAACTTTGTGCCAACATGAAAACAGCTTGTTAAGATTCGCCCTCAAAATACTCAGCCGGTGGTATGTTAATAAACACTCCGCATCTCTAACTGAATTAAATCTGTAGTTAGGAGGAAAGTCCCAGAGCTGCTGCATGGAAGACAAACTCAACAAGGTTTCTGTTAACATGCAGGTACAGCAGCAGGTTATCACGCTCAGAAACACGAGCAAATAAATAAGTGCCGACTTAGAAATGCATTTCCCTGAGCAAAAGGATAAATCACTTCAGAAAAGATGCTTATGTCCAGTCAAGAGTCAAGTATTGCTGAAATGTTATCAGAGGGTACTAGAAGCTGGCAAAAAAAGTGTAAATGAGCTCCACCAATTCTGCCCAGGAAACACTGCAACCATGTGGAGACCAACATCAAAATCAACACTTTATTTTTCAAACAGTTAGGCCAATTTTGGATTTACAAAATATCTATACAATAGCACTACCACTATGGAAGTGGATTTTGCCAATCATAGTGGTGATTTTATGAAAAAATATGCATGAAAATTTAATAAATCAATAATCCAAGATAGCTATAGCTATCCATTCAAGAAATGCCTTTGAAAATCAGTGGCCTATAAGGTTTCTGCAGATTCAGAGGAACTTCTTGACAGAAATCTCCCAGAATTTTATATATATATATATATATATATATATATATATATATATATATATATATATATAGAGTCTTTTTACTCTACCTCCTTTCTGTTTGAAAAAAAAAAAAAACAATTTAAATGGAGTGAATCAGTGCAGAAAACAGCTGAAGCACGAGCTCCCCTTACTGGAGACATTCATGTCTTCTCTGCAGATAAAGCTCAGTCCCATGTCAGGTACTGTAGCAAGTAACAAAATAAGTGCAAGTATTATTTCATTGAGAGGAAAAAGGAACTAACCGTGAAAAAAACAAGAGGTCTAAGCTGCTTTTTCTGAGGTTGCGTCTCCTCCACCAAGAAGTTTCGTGTGGAGACGCTCTAGAGTTTATTTTTGTGTTTTAACCACCTCAGAACGACAAGAACAACGTCACCTGAACTTGCAAACTGCATCCTTCATTCTCAATCTCTAATATTATGATGTTGCACTCTCATTTAAATTTGGCACCAATTAATTAAACAAGAGTATATTGCTCGCTAGTACTGAAATAAATTGGGTCAGTAAGAGAGATCCACACCCGACCAAGCTGGCAGGGTCTCTGCTGAACCGCATCCATTTGTCAGCAGAACCAAATGAAAGCGTTTCAATATCTGGTGGTAATAAGATACAATATTCACAGCGATTTTGAGACGTTTATCCCCTTCATTAGGATACATGCATGCGTGTAGTCCTGGCATAACAACACATGGAGCATGACACGAGCATTTTGGTGCAGCACTGAGCAGGGCAGAGCGACGGTGGGGACGTCTTCCCCAGGGACAGCCCGCCCGGCTGCCGCGCCGCCGCGCTCTAGTCGTCCACCGTGATGTTGCGGAACAGGTAGGCCATGGACTCTCCGTTGTGGATGCGGCGGATCGCCTCCGCCAGGATCATGCTCACATCCACAGTCTTGATTTTTGGACACTGAAGCTTCTGTACCTCATGGGGAACCGTGTTGGTGACGACCACCTGAAGATCCAACAAACACAGACATTCCTTTTAGACTCGAGGCACTTTCCGGAAATGAAAACAATTTTTACTAAAGATAAAGCAAAGGCGAATGGTCGTTCTGGTGCTAGGAACAGTTGTGCTTTTTGAAATAAGTGATCAGGTTCTATTAGTGCTTCTTTCACAGCACAGGTGTCAACGAAAATGCTAAATTCAGTGTAGCTAAAGGTTTGACGGCCAGCCGTCCCCACCACAGATATCTAAGCATAGATGCTGTCCAGCTGAAACTGGAATATAAGAGTATTTTTTCCAAGAAATATGCCTGGTATACAAAGATGTGTCATTTGCTAGGAAATTGATATTCTACTATAGAAAACACAATGTGGAAATAATAAATATTATTCAAAATAATTCATTTCATACTAAATTCTTTCATTTTAATCTACAAACATCCATGGGTGTTGATTTTTTTTGTCACCACTACAATAACGCTTTTCGTTTCAACCATTTTGTGAGCATGATTGTGAGTATGATTTGTTAAGAATCTATTGTGATGTTTGTGAACAGTTTTGGTTCGGGGGTGAAGGAGATGACAATTATTCAACAACACTTCCTCTCTGAAACACGATGATCAGAGTATTATGGCATTCAACCAAAGCAAACAAAAATATGTCAGTATTAATATCAAATTACTCAACAATTTTCCAAGCATGTTTTTGCTTTAGGGCACATACTAAATTGGAGTGGGAAAAAAAAGTGTTTGTGGTCAGAAGTTGACATTGAAGCCATCACTCAAGCAAGCATAAATTTGTGGTTCTCTTTAACTTTACCTGATGAAGTAAAGAAAACTTTTTTTTTCTTTTTTTTAAGCCAGGGACTAAAAATGTGGCATTTGAGGAAGTGCACATTCATTTTCACTTCCAGACAACAGGCCCCCCTCAGGAGTGGGAAGCAGCTTGGATCTAACTCGTTCTACCCGGGAGCCCCGGCCGGTACAGGGGGCAGATGTCATTAAGACCATAAGGCTGAGATTAGGACGGGCGTAACGGTTACTGAAACAGCTAATGTGCAACAAGAATAAAAACCAGGATGAAGAGGCATAGTGGGATGAAGGATCTGTGGGGAATGTTCAGCCGAAAACTGAAATGTATATTATGAGGAAGTTGAAAGAGGGCCTGATACAAGACTATTTAACTGAACTGTAACTAACTCTTTCTGAACAGGAGGAACTGAAAACTGAAACAGTCTCCCTACAGAAAATGAGCAGCTAAATACTGATGGCCGTTTTGCACAACAATGCAGCTCAGACTTTACACTAGCAGGAAGAATATTAGTTTACATCCGTGCCCCCAGCGAACGAGGAAGAAACACTGAACAATAATTTTCATGATTTTTACTCATGTCTACTTGAGCCTTTCAGACTACATTTTTATTAAATCTCAACAATTACCCCTCAACGTCAAAGATAGAAATAAATGAAAGAAGGTTGAAGCTTCCTCACCTCATCTATGGTAGATTCCTCGATGAGGCGTGGAGCATCTGCAGAGAGCAAACCATGCGTGGCCATGATATAAATCTTATAAGCGCCCCTCTCTTTCAGAATCTCCGCGGCTGCAACAAAGTCTCCGACGTCATCTATAATATCATCCTGCGAGCAGAGAACACAAAAGAAAACGTTTTCAACAGTCATCTTAAGTAAAATGTAGGTTAATATCCTCATTTCCTTGTTTTTATGGGCACCTGGATCAGGTAGGGTTAACTAATTTATTGCCAACTGAACAACAAAAAAATTACTGCAACGCTTTCCAACGGAAAGCTCTGTCCCTTTGACTTAATTAAATCCAGGTAATGATTTTTTGGGGTTGGCCAGACAAAATGTTTGCTTTAGAAATGAAAGAATATACCATCCAGTCCATCCCTGCTGCACTCAAATTATTGTTTTTTTCCTCAGAGTGGAAGTCAATGAAATGACTTATGTACAGTATCAAAAGTACGAGAAACAAAAGCAGAACAGCTGCAAAAATGTCTGAGAAGTGTCTTACCACAATGATGGCAATCCTTCCTCCCACGTCTCCCACTACGGTAATCGGAGGTTTCTCCTTGGCCATCATCACTGAAAAGTAATGGAGAAAAGTTACATGATCATTCTGCAAGGCTAAGCACACAATCTTTGATCTACTTAATGATAAATATCAGTAGATGGGTAAAATGGGTTGAGAAAATGTTTATTTATTTCAATTTAAGCATAATCAGGGCCCAAGATTTCTGGGTTTCTTTTGAAAGTAAAGAAAAAAAAAAGAAGGAAGAGGAAAAACCAAACTACACTACACTAAAATGACTATTTGTCAATCAAAGACCGTCGTGAGAGTACTTTCCCCTCCATTCTACCCCTCCTACGTCTTAGGGCTTAAATCTGAAATGCTAAACCTAATGCAAAGCATGCCATGCAGAGATCAGATGACAAAAAGGGGTTTTCAGCCTCAGGATCCCCAACTAAAGACTACATCACAGTGCCTGGACACACGCAAGTTCAGGCCCAGGCTGCAGCAGGCACGAGGCAGCGGTCTGCATATGAAGCAGATATGCATCTGTCGTTTCACACGCAGCAACAGTGGCAAACTGCAATGAGCTCCTCCTCATACACACTTGCCAATGTTTTACAATCACGCTTCCGTCTTTTAAAAGTGCTGCAAGAATCCAGCCTACTTTTACATGCACAACACAATCATTCACATTTGAATCCATAAAACCTACTGTATGAACAAATAGCACGGCATGTATTTATGCACATCATGTTGAGTAAATTTGAGTTAATGTTGCCATCCTTTACTAGAAAATAACTAATACACCTATTCTGTTACCGTGAAATAAAGGTAAGCATCCTTTACTATAATACAGACTTTCTTTCAAATTTCCTGCACATATACATGTGTAAAACAAAACCACCATGTAAAAAATGACACGATGACAAGAAAAATAACTATGTGAACCCTTTGTAATTATCTGGTTTTAAATTGCCATAAAATATGATCTCCTTTGGCTCGAAGGACTTCAAGTAAGTGCTTTTTATCAGCCCTGGACCAGACTTGCGTGGCATTCAGGAGGAATTCTTGACCTGTCCTCCTTAGAGAACTACTTCAGCTCAGACACTCTTGTAAGATGGGTGGTGTTGGAGATAGCACCGCTTCTCTCTGGGGTTAAGATCGGGGCTCTGACTGCTCCACTACAAAAGAAGGATTTACTTCATTTGAATGTCTGAAGCCATTTTTTTGTTAATGCTTGGGGTCACTGTCCTGCTACATCATCAAACTTCTACCAAAGCTAATTTAGTTCCAGGATTTACATACTCTTACTTGCTACTGTACATCTACACCTTTCTCTGAAATGAAGCATCAAATCATAATGGGATACAACTTACAGAGCATTAAAATAGCTATCCACATAATACATTACCATCATCATTTGTTGAAATAAATATACTAGTGTGCATGCAAATGTAGATCACAGAAGGGTTTAAGCACACTACTGGTAAACAATCAGCAAGCCAGGCTGATTGTGAGGGAATAGTTTCAAAAAGCAAAGAAAGGAGGAGCATGCCTTGCAGGACAGCAATCGTCATCAAATTCACTCTTTTAACACTATTAACCTAAAACAGCAAAACCCATGTTGTGAGCAGCACGTGATCTTGCTGCTCGTCACCTTACTGAAGTGAAACTTAAGCTACTTGAGAAAGACTAACTCTGATAATACAAAATTAATAAACCTTAAATTTTGTTTTTTTTAAAGAACATTTTGAATATATATTGCGACAAATCTCAGTCATGGACAGGCAAATCCAAATTTTCTTACAAAATAAGGAGCAACAACACAATACAAATTGTGATTAACCATTGAAGCAGCACATTAAAGAACATTTCAGATTTAATCGGCCCTTGGTCTATGATTCGATGATACACAGCCTAAATATTTGTACAAGATGAAAATGACCTGAATCAAAGTAGTTTGGAGTTAGAATAAATGTATGTTTGCAACAAAATGGCAACTGACGTCGGCACTTGGGGTGAACATACGTTGGAATAAATGCCCAATTTTACTTGGATATTAATGACTGAATAGGCAGGTGTTCGAATCAGTCATGAATTCTCTTCCTTTTGCATCTACTGACACTAGATTGAGTGTCATTGAAAATAAACTTGTACAAATCAAATGTAACAATCCTGCTACACTATCACTTAACCAGAATAGCATCTTGCCAGAGGCTTCATATAGCTATTTATTTTGACATGAGTCAATTGGCATCAATTGCCCAAGTGCTAAAATCATTTTGTTGTAAATATATACAGGACTGTCTCAGAAAATTTGAATATTGGGATAAAGTCCTTTATTGTCTGTAATGCAAAAATGTCATACATTCTGGATTCATTACAAATCAACTGAAATATTGCAAGCCTTTCATTATTTTAATATTGCTGATCATGGTTTACAGCTTAAGATTAAGATTCCCAGAATATTCAAATTTTTTGAGATAGGATATTTGAGTTTTCTTATTAAGCTGTAAGCCATAATCAGCAATATTAAAATAATAAAAGGCTTGCAATATTTCAGTTGATTTGTAATGAATCCAGAATGTATGACATTTTTGCATTACAGAAAATAAAGGACTTTATCCCAATATTCAAATTTTCTGAGACAGTCCTGTAAACTGACTCAAACTGCTCTGATTTGTGTCATTTTAGTACCGAGCCAAAGTTTACGCCACTTACCATCTAATAATAGACCCAGTGTTGGATTTAAAACACAATGTTCCTTTAATGCTTTATTCTATCAACCACACTATTACAAAAGTCTTTCTTACTCTTAGATTCCAAAGGCATGCTTCACTGTTTTATCATGCAACTCTATTTAAATATTTAGCTGGTTTTTAAGATTGAGTTTAATATGGGTGCAACATGTGTTGATTGGCAAGATGAGTCCAGCTATTCAACAAAAAGAATCAAAACTAAAAAGAAAAAGAAATGTTTGGCATGGTTCTGGTTTGATTTATGGATCTCAAACTAAAAATCAGAGCACAACAAAACAAGAGAGGGTTTTGACCATCTTGCAGAACTACCCGTCTGGAGTCATAGAAAGGTGCGGTAAGCAAGAAAGCAGTTTGTGTCAGATCAAACATGCCATGCAAACTGGAAACTGTAGCTAATTGGCCAGAAAAAATGTTGCCAGCATAAATCATCCGGGCTCCAAAGGTGCAAATTTCCCACAAACTCCACCTCCTGAATCCAGACTGTATTTTCACAAGATGCAAATACAAACCCTTTTTCCAGACATGCACGAATTGAGGAACCATTTAAAGAGGAATCATTTCATAGTCAGATAAATTAATATTAAGTCGTACTTGGGAGCTCTATGCCAGGGAACGGAGCTTGCTGTTTGCCTGCTATTGTCAACAAATAAAAACCACATTAACACAAATGCATAAATATAAAAACACACCGTAAAAACACAGAAGTCGGAAGATTTTCCTCTTAAATCAAGGTTAAGAATAAAAATTCAAACAAGAACAAAGTTTTACGTCTGGTTTTTTTGACACAAATAGGAGTCATTTGCCAACGACACTCATTTAATAATTCCTCAGAATCCATTATATTTTTCTTTTTTTACTATTTTTTCATACAATAAATATGATAAAATATCTATGCTGCAGTCACATTAGTTTTCACAATAAAAAAAAAAACAACGTGTATGCCAAAAAGCAAGCAAGGTCTATGTTCTTGAGATTATTTTGTTGTATTTGTTTGCCTTTGGTAACTTGGGAATTACAGCTTCTTGTTGATGCCTCACGAGTAGAATGAAATCATGAAATAAGACAAAAACCAATTTCTTGAAAAATTATAGATGTTATGAGTGAAAAACAACAAAACTAGCTGCTCAGTACAGGTTAGCATAGATATGAACTGTATTCAACTGTATTAAACTGACTGAACATCACCCAGCAAATATTTTAACATGTCGCACTGAGTTGTACTGAAACAGAAGGCCTGTGTAATAGTTTAAATGGGTGAAAAACATTCTATTTAGAAATACCACCTCTGACCACATGCTGGCATACAGCCCAGTAGTGTTGACAAAAGAGCCACTGACAATCCTGAGCTTATGAGAGACGCTCCAATATGTTTTGTACCAGTCAGTCCTACTAGAGGTGCACTTTTGGACAAATCTGTATGAAGAAAGGATGTCCCGACCACATTTCTTTTGCTCCCGGGTCTGAGTCATTTGACTTTGACAATTGAGTCCCAACCCGATACTTCAATCCACAAAGAAAAGACAAAAAAACAATTACATAAAACATGGGGGGGGGGGGGATACTTGATTTTCCCCCATGATCCCGATCATTCGGAGATCACGTGATCCGCCCGGATTTTCGACCACATGATCGGATAAGGCCATCACTTATATGAAGCCTAACCTTTCAAGGTTCTGGTCCAACGGAAAAAGCCCGGGGGGCCGATCTGCTACAGTTGTAGGAGACACGGAGGGTATTTCAGGGTGCTTAGCTAATCCATACCCATACATTTAAAATGGGAGTAGTTCACAACTCTGATATCAAATTTACCACAAATGCTAAGGCTCCAAGTAGCTAAAGTTAGGTGTTAAGACCTGATGAAGTACATAAACATTACGACCCTGTTGTGCTCTATAGACCAACACTGCTTTTTGTGATGTGCTGTTAATTTATCCTGGCCACAAAATTGCACATTTAACGTGTGTGTGTGTGTGTGTGTGTGTGTGTGTGTGTGTGTGTGTCAGCCTGTACTGATCCTCCAAACAGCTTACATTTAAGAACTTTCTGAGTTGAGTTAGTTTGGTTTGCCAGGTGTAGCTCCTTGGGGCTGACACCAGACGCCAACCATTTTACTTCCGGGTTGAAGTCCATGCACGAACTAAGATTAATTACAGTTCCTCAACTGGGCACTAAAGGCTGGCTGCAAAAGCCAGTCCATCTCCATTGACTAAATGTTCAAATTTAGAGCAGAAATAAGTATATTTACAACCTGGTTCAAATAACATTTTAGTCTCAATTGTTTGATTTCACACCCATGACAGCTAAACGGGTGATTTATTTTTTTTCCAAACCAGGAGAATTTATATAAAGCACTACATTTGTTTTTTAATGACTGATTTACAATCAGCTCAGCTATCACTTGGTCATCAGTAACAGTCATGCTACCACACTTAGCGAACCATTCACCTGTTTGTGTCAACCCAGTAAACAAAACGGTCATTTCTGAATTCATCATCAGGTTAAATGGAATATCCCGCTTTAATAAATCTCTGACGGCAGCTCTGCAGATATTTCAACAGGGTTCAGTTAAAGGACCTGGGAGCGAAGCTAACTTTGACATGCGGTGGGTGTGTTCCTGCCAGCTTCTGGAGCAATAGGTTTAAAAAACAATGAGTCATGTGACCAAATACTTCATCCATTGTTTTATAGTCGTGTGCTGTGCTGCCCTCCTGTGGTGAGACATGGTATTGCTACATAGAGTCACTGGTTGCTCTGAAACAAGGTTAAAAGGATCTATACAAGTGTGAACTATTGCCATAAAACGTGTCATTTTACTATTTCAATAAAGAATAAAAAAGATTTATCTTAGGAATTGGAACCAGCAAGTAAACATGCTTTTCCTTAACTTTGTTCTTCTCAAATCTATCATTTTTTGTTGAAATCCATTCTGAAAGGCAATAACTCCATGTGTGTAACCTGCCATCATCTTAGAGATAGTTTCGCTATTTTTTTAATCTTTTTATTGGCTGCATCTTTTATATTACCTTCTGTTGTGCATGCCATAATTAAGACTGAGAAATGCACGAGGCATGTGAGCGGTGCAGTTCCTAACAATAACTTTGAAGAAGACCAGTTTCTCACTGCAATCTCCTACTTGGATGCTGAGGAGGTAACATTTGTTTCACCTGTTCCTTTACTGCTCTGACATGTCAACATATCTACTGTAAGGAAAAAAAATAAACTTAACGAGGTGAACGCTGATATTTTAAAATTAAAACCAACTACTAAAAAATAAATAAATAAATGTTTGCCAACTTTGACCATTGTGAGGAAAATAAAAAGAATCTGACTGCAAAAAACAATGAACAGTGACACATACATGTTCAAATAAAATGTGCCAAGCATTAGACTTCACATGCCGATAAAACCACAAACGGATGACAAGTACTAAACAAAAATGTCCGTTCTTACATGGTAGTTCCAGGCCTGTGTGTCCTGTGGTGTTGCGGACGCACGGCGGGGAGTGTCTTCCATCGGCCATGTCAGACTCTGAACACTGAGCCTCTCCATGAATGACAGCCAGGCCCAAACGGAGCCGCTCTGCGTAGGACTGAGCCCTGGAAGCAGGCAAAAAAAAAAGAAGAGAAACCTCAGAATGCAGTGATGAAATGCGGCAATTAATATTAAATATTATTATTTTCAACGATAATATTATGATAATTATTACACATGAAGGTACATATCTTGAATATATCACACATGGAACAGTATGATGCCGAGAATATGAATGAAATGCATGCCGTTTCATCTCATCAGTTACCTTTTAGCTGCAGCAGGGGACTTTGCCACAATGATGGCGTTTCTGTAGTCAGGTATCTAAAACGTTGACGGAAAACAGACATCATTGTTTCCCACCAGACACGTTGACTGATTTAGCAGGACAAATAAGAATAGAATTGAATTAAGTCATCACCTCTTCCTGGATGTACTGAATCAAGAAAGGAGAGGCACGCAAGTTGTCCACCGGAAAGCTGAAAAAGCCCTGGATTTCCTTCTGATGCAAATCCATGGTGATGATGTTTGTTAATCCTTTAGGTAAGAAAACAAATTAAAATCAAAGACAAAGACATATTTAGAGAATAAAAACTTGAGATTCACTTTATTGTTCTTACCTGCTTTTGCCAACATTGAAGCTAAAAGTTTACACACTATTGAGCCCCTTTTTCTCATCTTGCACTGTTTGCTATAGGGAAAGTAAGGAATAACTCCAATGATGTTCTTCGCACAGGAAGTCTTGAGGGCATAAGCCATAATAAGGAGCTCCATAATTGCCGTGTTGACATCTCTGATTGTAGCAAAAATGGAAAGGAGAGAATAAAAGCATGAATTTTGGTGAATGATTATAGGAATTTTTCAGTCTCGCTCCCATACTCACCTGGGTATGGTCTGGATAATGAAGATCGTCTGCCCACGAACAGATTCTTTTACATCCACTCTGGTCTCTAAGAAGAGGAAAAACTTTTAGTTCAACACAAAGCCACCGCAAGTACTTTTCACCGAGTTAACACCAGGAACGTGATCTGATAGGATATTTCACAGGAACCAAACACCATTTAGCCAGTCATTATCTCCCATTTGCTCATTTTCTACTTTTCTGTTTTTCATTCTAGTCAGATATTGTTCTAGTCAGCAGGAGTGGTCCCAACAGTAGAACTAGTTTAAAAGTATCCCAGAAGCGAGAATCCACTCTGCTTTGCTAAAAATATGCATCAAGTCGATTTTGGTCCTGGACTGCGGCTCAGCTGCATCAGTTTATACACTGTAGATGGAGCTGGCAGGAAGTAAGACACAAGAATGGTACACAGAATCAGATGGACTTTCACAATAAAATATCGCAAGCCAGTTTCCACACCCACAGTAACAGAAGTACAAAGCGAAGAGGAAAATGCTACTAAACAAGGCATAAGTCAGGCTTTAGTTGTCTCTGCCATATCCACTGCAGCAATACATAGTTGACAAGACATGACCAGACCAGAGTCAAAAAATACTTGAGTGGTTTTGCCGTTTAAAGTAGGGATTAGAGACTGGGCCAGACGACACTTCCTAAAAGTTATGAAGTATTCCTTCAAATGAAATTGAACCAAACTATTTCAACATGTTGATACATTTTTTCCCCTCTTTTAGCAGTCTGCGTTATTTTCACACACTCAACAGCCAAAGTTTGAACAAACAACTTCTCAACACATTTATATTCATTTCAAATATGAAGATGGATCAACTTAATAAGTAAAGACTCTAATAATTTTCCTCTTCCGATATAAACAATCAGTCTGGTTCCTTCTGATCCAACTTTGATTTCCAAGACACCCAAAATGTCATGCATTTTAGTAGGAACAACAGTCAATGACTTGACAGTTTTGCTTTACAAACTTGTTGATGCAGGGTGTTACTGGCAAGTTCACACCCATCTTCATAATTTGAATAGAATAATATTTTGAAAAAATTGTGTGTGTGTGTGTGTGTGTGTGTGTGTGTGTGTATATATATATATATATATATATATATATATATATATATATATATATATATATATGGGTCAATGACGTGACGCATATATTTTCTGAAAAATATATATTTTTTTTAATTCAAAAAAGTTTTAAATGGATAAAAAATACCAGATATATGAACTACCTGTCCCACATATGGACTCACTTGAATTTTACAAAAATACTAGTTATTTGGGATTTTATTGTTGTTTTAAGCGTCAAAATGTCATGTGGTGCGACCGTCCGACCAGGACTCTTTTTTTGAAAACTTTGTAATCACTCTAAATGTATTTAAATCAATCTTCTGCCCTATCTGGCATGATTTCCAAGTGTCTGGTAGTGTGTAAGATTGCAACACATTTGTATTTATATTTCCATCATAATATACAAACAAAGTTTTACTGATGACGTCCATTTTATGAAATATCATGTGGCGCGACCATTTAAAAAAAAACAACATTTTGTATAATACTGAAAACTTCTCAAACTTGTCATGTCAAGATGTTAAGGAAATTAATTTATTTTAATATGAATCATGGTTGCACCACATGACCTTTTTTAAGGCTAGTGCCAATTCATCTTGACAAAAAAACTCTGAAATCACTTAATTTAAAATTTTTATATGAATTTACGTGTACACAACATTCTTAATGTTTGAACTACTGCAAAATATATTCTTTTTTTTATTATTTTAAAATTGACCTGTTGAAAATCCTTATTCGTCATTGACCCATATATATATATATATATATATATATATATATATATATATATATATATATATATATATATAAAATGTGTGTGTGTGTATTTATATATTTAAGAAAAATTATATATGTTAAATATTAAGCTTGGGAACAAAAGAGCTGAAGAACGCTTTTTGTGGACGAAGGTGGCCACTACAATATATGTTTTAGGTTTTTACCAACTTGGTATTAACCATTAATATGTATGCAGACAAAAAACAAAGATGGTTTGTAAACTTCTCTTCACCTCTGTTGGACTCTTGAAAGACCACAGACTTCCCCAGTTCAACTCCCAAACGCCTGTGAAGAAAGAAAACAAAAGGATATCCACATGTGATGGACCAAATGTGTAATCTTCATCTGCGCACTCAGTCATTGATGATTTCATTGACTTAATCATAATCACTTGGATATGTTATGCATGAATAACAGAGTTAAATGACCAGGTCATCATGTTGTCCCGGTTTGGGTCGCCAATTGTGAACATTAAAGGATGATTTATGGTCCGCGTTACACCGACGCAGAGCCTACGGCGTAGGGTACGCGGAGACGCGCACCGTAGCGTGCGCGTAGCCGCGAACCCTACGCCGTAGGTTCTGCGTCGATTTAACGCAGAACCATAAACCAGGCTTAACAAGCAGGTACCACTCCTGGTGTTGAAGGACTCACTCCGTGATTTTCTTGGCTAGTTCCGTGCATGCTGCAGAGGAGTTGGCGGAGAAGACTCGGTACCCGCTCTTAGCGACATTCATCCTCGTATTTCAGCAGTTTAGTGCCGGTGACGAACCCGACCAGGTTGTGTTCTGTGTGGCGGCGTCGTGGGCGAGCTAGCCGCGGTCTCTTTACTCGGTCAGATATAGTTGCACGGAGTGATAGTGCGGTAAACGAGCCCGATTAAAGCATGACTACAGAACTAACAGCATGTATTTTTAATGACTTGGACCAGTGTTGCCAAACAGGGCGATAATACCTGGTTTCCAGGTGCAAGCAGGGCAACGCAACAGCTACCAGCGATGGTGACTACGGGGGCTCGGCTGGGACAAGAAGGTCGGCTGCGCTTTGCGGACCGGACCGGCGGGACTCTTATTGTGAAAAGGCTTTGCAATAATTCAAGAGGAAATCGGATATGACAACCCCAAATGTGGGAAAAAGTTGGAAAAAACACTGATTTTTCACTGATTTCTTTTCTTCATTGTAGGCTTTGTGAATCAAATGAATCCCATATCCATTCTTGGCAATAAAAATCTGTTGTTTTGTGTTTTGTCGTTTTTTTTTTGGTTCAGTTACAATGACTGTAACAGTTTTTAATTACAATTTTATCCGATTCTTCCTGAAGAAACATACTGATTTTCTATATTTTCTCTGATGGGGCAGACTGCAGGCAGGCCATTCAAGTATCTGCACCTTCTTCTTCCACAGTCTTGCCTTTGCAATGTATTGTCATGTTAGGAAATATATTGACATCCTTCAGAAATAAGTGCATGGAGTGCTGCTGGGTGTGAGAAAAAAGTATACTTCAGGTGCTCTTCGGCATGGGGATCCAAAAGATTGAAAAACAATTTAGAAAAACCAAGGCACTCAAGAAGATAGAAAAATATAAAAAGCCTTTATTTAATCATGGCAACTCTGTTGGTCTCTGTTATCTGCCTTGAAGAAGGCCTACATGGCCGAAACATGTTGGCATTTTTTAACTTTTACAAAGCCATGATTAAATAAAGGCTTTTTATATTTTTCTATCTTCTTGAGTGCCTCGGTTTTTCTAAATTGTTTTTCATCCTTCAGAAATAATTTGACCTTCCAATCTTTCCGATTAAGGCAATGGAAAATGTGAACCAGATGTTTGTGAGTTTTTTTTTCTTCATCTTAGGCCTTGATTATATTTTATCACAGTACTATAAATCGGCCATGAGCAGGTGTTACATATTGTAGAGAGCTCTTGTAAACTCATCTCTTTCTCTTTTATTTGCTCTTGCACAATGTTCCGACCCATTTTTCGGTGAAAATAACCTACCAAATTTGATGGTGGTAAAGGCAACTTCCATGGTGTTTGATAACATACGAGTACATTGTTTTATTTTTGTAATAGCTATTTTTTGCCCCCCAAAAAGCAACAAAAAAAAAATTCATATATCATGATGGGGTAATGTCCATTTAGTCTGCCTCCATCAAAGTAGATGAATAGTGTCATCAAGTGGACAGAAGTACTTTAGTCAATCTCCACGTAATGCATTTCTGAAGCATCATATTTAACAACTAACTTTTTTATAAAAGGAACTGATTACTTTTTTGACTTATCTGTGAGGACGTGACGATCTAAGGGTTCAGTAATGTTGGCCAAAGTTCTTTGAAAAAATGTCATGAGAATTCAAACTTTGCTGCTTCAGTGGTGCTAAATGTTTGTCTATATGAATATTTATTTCTTGAATAAGTATTTTATTTTTCATTTTCATTTTTATCTTGACACAACTATAATTTAAACCTTTTTAATCTTCAGCAAGCGCAACTTAAAAGCAACTCTATGCAGCAATAACATCGCTCTGACCACATGAGGCACCATATCATCCATCCATCCATTATCGCAACCCAGTCTTATCTATACCCGCTTTATCCTTTGCAGGGTCACGAGGGTCTGCTGGAGCCTATCCCAGCTCATTACAGGCGCGAGGCAGGAGTACACCCTGGACAGGTCGCCAGTCTAGCAGCATATCATGAGAAGGTTCATCTGATAGCCCATGACAGATAAGGGAAAGTGCACTTTTAGTGGGTATTGCAATAAGTGTCAGCCCATCCCCGCTCACTGGCAAAGTATTGCCAGTGGCTCATTTGTCCACACAGCAGAAGTATTTTCCCCATAGTGAGTCTGCATATGTTGTTTAGTGACACATTTTGATTATTTTATTAACAGTTTTGATTTGGGGGAAGAAAAGATGGCTATGAAACTCTTGTTTTGCTCTTATTCTTCTTTTGAAGTATTTTGAAATTATCCCACATATTTTGCATCTATATACTCTAAAAACAATCATATACTCACTCATTTTTGTTATCATTATTCCATTGGTGAAACATTTTTACACACAAAAAATTAGTGCATCGTAAAGACAACAAGTCTTGAAAGCATAATTATGATTCGAGTGAAATGAAATGAAAAACTAAAGATCTTAAACATATTCAGCATCAGCACATATAAAGTGGTTTGAATCACATTCAACAAACAATAGCATTATAGATATTAATATTCAAAGTCAGTAAAGTTGAATGAGAGATCAGACTGATCAAGCGCTAATCCTTTGTGATACAGTTTTGGTACTGTTTTATAATCAAGTTTACGTAAATCATTATCATTATTATCCATATATCTATAGATATTGTTTATATATATATATATATAGTTTCTGCAGGTTGACTGAGACGATATAGTTCAACTTCTATTACTGTAACACTCCAGAAGGTGACAGCAGAGGACTATGGGTGTGGTATTTATGCCCCTCTACAAAATATTCCCTATTCAACAAGATGAATTTTGTGTGTGCAGCCACAAGTTTCACAATTATGCATTGCTTTCCTGGTAAGATAAGACCCCGTGTTGATTTTTGATAGTGTCTTGTGAAAGAAGATGCTATCTTGAATGCATATTTGCATGTAGAGTCAGTAAGTGCCAAGAATGCCCCTTAACTGTGTTTTTAGCATTTTAATCTGTGTGGAAATGGGAGAAGGATTCTTCAAATATTGCGAATGGCTCTTTGAAAAAAGATTTTTTTCTGTTTGTTTTTTTTTTTTCTTTTTTAAATGCCCAATTGAAACTAAGTTTTGAACTCCTGGCTAATGTTAATGTAGGCCAAATTGTTTTTAAAATACGTAATGAGAGATTTACACTTTGCTGCTGGAGTGGAGCTAAATGTTTGTCTATATGGATATCTATTTTGGGGGGAAAGTATTTTATTTGATCATTTTCTGTTTTTCTTAGCTTTGCATGTTCTCAAAATAAAATAGAATAGGGAATGAATGAATGAATGAATGAATGAATGAATGAATGAATGAATGAATGAATGAATGAATGAATGAATGAATGAATGAATGAATGAATGAATGAAAGGAAAACTGCTCTCCTTCATCCCTCTTCAAACTTCCATCACGTGCAGCATACCAGCCTTTTAAGACAACTAATCTTTTTAAAACTTGATCAGGTTTTCCCTGTAATTACTTTAAAGCCCAGTTGTCCTTACTAAAACTGTATTTACATAGTCCATGGCAATGTGATTGGGGAGACAGTTGTCCTGAGCCCTTTTCAGATATTTAATTTTCATGTATATAATTTGTATCCAGATAGGAGCTCTTTTATGAAATAACAAAATCAGCTAAAAAAAAAAATTAAAAAAGCTCTTACAGAGAGAATCATTCTGGATCTACACTTTGAAAGCTACCCATTACCCAGGTCTGAATGGTGAACTGGACTTCTCACCTTTTTTGTAAGTGTTGGGGCTCCGTGTTTCACATCACATATAGTTTATCCTTTGTTTTGATTGATTAGTCCTCCTATATATTTTTGGTCTGTTATTTTGTAATATTTTGTTTACTTTTAGATGATTAATAACTTTAGAAGATTTCCTTGAAACATTTCCCTAATGTGGTCCATTTTCTTGCTTTGAAACATTTGGGAGGTTTTCTTTAGCCTTCAAAGCATTTGAAAAGTGTTACTTTATAATTTCTTTTTTGATTGTCTTTTGTATTATTACTGTTTGTATTGCTGTTTGTTACTTCCTTTGCTATACTTATGCTGATTGGTGGTTTGGTCTCCTCTGCATCTGATTGATGTGCCTGTTTGTTCCTACCAGGTTAATAGATACCACCTGAATTGACCATGTGACTGCTTACCTGAGCTAATCATGTGACTTCTCACCTGAGTTTAAAGAGCTGCCTGAAGGAGACCCCTCTGTCTTTGCTATCTGCCTTGAGGAAGGCCTACATGGCCGAAACATGTTGGCATTTTAACTTTTTCTAGGCATTTTAACTTTCTGCAAGCCATGATTTAATAAAGGCCTTTTATATTTTTCCAACTTCTTGAGTGCCTCGGCTTTTTCTTGTTTTTGAACAAAATCAGCTATTCTTGATTTAAATTTAATCTAAATAACAGCACAGCTGTTTCTCTCGCCATATTTCATTTTCTTTGGTACATCCGTAATTTCCTTCACAGGCAATACTCAATGAATTACAGCATCTTTTCTTGAATGCCAAGTTGACTTAAAAATAATGTGACAAAGTTTTCAAGTGTGTCCTTAAGAGCTATTGATCTTACTGTTATAAAAGAGGAAAGACTGGGATATATTTACTGGAGGAGGTTGGGATTAATGACTAGGTCAATATATAAAAAATAAAAAAAGGGGATGATTGCATAGCGAGCATAGCCACGTCAGGCATCTTTAGAAATGCATAATGTGAAATAAATATTATATTTAAAAACTCTGGCAAATAAGTTTGGGCCTTGTGTAGAGTGGCTTAGTTTCCCAAAAAGTTGCTACCAGAGACATGTATATCACATTTAAAATAAAATAACAGTATTAGCTATAGAGATTCATTACATTGAACATTGTCCACAGACAACTCTCGGAGGGGCACTGTGTTAAAGGAGGAAGGAAAGGTGAGGTTAGATGAGCTTCCAGACTGAGAGGATTGTGGGGGCCCAGAGGAGCCCAGTGATGGTCAGAAAGGGTCTGATGTTGACGGGCCCTGTGGGGGCAGGGCTGACCTGGAGGGCTGTGACAAGGTGCTTGATGTTGAAGTTAAAGGATTTTTGGTGTCACTTGATCTAGACTAGAGAATGTGAGCCGGGGGTGGGAAGGCACAGATCTGTGGGGGGTTTGCTGCAGCCCACAGACATATATGACCCCACTCCTTCTGGAGAGTCTGGCTCTACATAAGTCCTTTGTGTGCATGTATTAAAACATCTGTGTTTTGGAATGAACTCAATAATCTTCATTGAAAACATATGAACACACAACCTAGACCACAAATACATCTTTACAGAACTATCATGAATCACTGCAAGCTTTTGTGTGCAGTTCGAACACATGACCAGGATAACTGGTCAGCAGCCATCTAACACAGTGACCGCCGACCATGCTGACGTGTTGATGGGCTGGACAGGTACTGAGGACTATTCACAGGCAGATTACTTCAATTATTGTTATTATAAATGTACTTAGTTTTTTAATACACTACCGGCTGTCATTCTGTATTTAATTTGACGTGATTTCATATAATTACAATATAAATAATGTTAAATGTTAACTCATTATCCATAACAACCGTCATATTTATACATAAAATTTGAACGTGGGGGTTGGAACCAACATACCGTAGTTCACACTCACATAATGTGACAGTTTTGAAGAAACACTCATATTTCAGACGTCCATAAGTTTAACAATGAATTATGCTTGATTTAGTCCTCACGTCAATTGTTGTATAGGGAACACACCCCAGGTCTGTGGAGTCTTTTAATAAGACAGACGGCATAAAAAGCTAGTTCATGCTAGTTTTTACCAACTAAAAGTAAAAGCAATGTAGGAGCAATAGTTGCCACTGGATTCAGTGGATATAAGTGCTTTTTTATTGCTTCTCCACAAATAAGAATTATTTTGCTTGTTTTAACATATTTTGACTTTCTTATTAGCATATTTCAAGAGGCTTGATAGAAAACATGTTTAGGGCCCTTTGAGATGCTGCGCAATCCATTTACGTAATTCATGAAAAACAACCAGATGCTTTATTTTTTGATTTTTTTCCTTTTTTCTTTTTTGATTAGCTTCTGAAATGGAGGATGTGTGTTTATGTCTTTTTTGAGCAGTTGTTTCTATAGTCCAGATGTAATGTAGGCTGAATAGTCACAGTCAACTGCCAAGTTTACTGACCCCAGATCTTACACTTCAAAGCTGGCGTTGGGTCAAAAGCTTCATACCGTCACAAACTGTTGAGCTAACACTACACTGTGGTGTGTCACAAAGCTGGGGTGCAATCCTGTTACACCATCCTCATTGAAGTACAAACAAAATTCCATTTCTACATTGCTTAGTTGGTGAAATCTAAAGGCAGCTGTAACCTTTAAGGCCTACAAGTGAACAACAGCTTGGAGCCCGACAGATGCAGGACGAAAGAGACACAGCTGCAAGTTAGCTGAAAATGTACTACCTAACACTAGTAGTAGAGGTATGGTTGTTGGTGTTTCGATCTAGGGTTTCTTGAGTTTTTCTTAGTTATCCTGTCTGAGTCTTGTTTTCTTGTTTATTTAGCTGCTGTTCTTCCGTTTTAAGTTAACTGGTTCCTATTTTAGTTTGATAGCGTAATGTTTTGTGTGATAAGTTCTGCTTTGACTTCTTTTGTTCTCATCTTCCCTGGTTGTTCCCACCTGTGTCTTGTTTCAGTGTCTATCAAAGTGTGTGCATGTCTATAGGCTACTTTGTTCTACCTGCCCTTACTCAGTGGTGGGCCGTCAGAGCTAGCAAAGCTGTCTCTCCTGGCCTAACATAACCAGAAATGATGATTGTAATTATGATAAAGTTTAAATAATTTTTTTTATTTACTTTCCTTAAATATCTAAAAGTATTCATATTCTCTTCATAGCATATTATGCTCCTTCCAGTCCTGTTGTTTTTAGGTTAGAGTTTTTATCCAATCAGAATTCAGCTATCATTTGTTGCCAGGCTGTATGAAATCTGCCTTCAGAATCAACATTGCGGGCATCTGTGCGCTGTATAGAGGGTATGCATTGACGTCACTTTCCCACTGGACCAAGCCCCCTTACTCGCACTGAGTGGCAAAAACAGCTGCAACTAGTAGGGGAAACTGTGGAAAAGATGGGATAACAGCCGATTATCGGCTTAAAGGAGCATGAGGCAGGATTGAGGCAGGATTTATGAAAAATTCGTATACGTTTTAGGTTTTCTAGTAATAATGTCAAATGAAGCGTTCCAAACCAAAAAGAATGAGCCCTCTAGCGTATCTGTCCGTTGCCTTGAACAGGCTGTGTACTGCAAAATGTGCTGCAATTCTGGGCCGGAATTTCCCGCGCTGTCCTGCGGATGTGACGTCATGCACGTTCTCCCGTGCCGGCTTTGCTGTTGGCTGCAGTACCCCTGACGGCCGTCGTGGCGAAGGTGGCGCTAATGAGTCTCATTTCTTAAAAGGAGCCTCATGCTCCTTTAAATTAAAGACGGTTGGACTTGACAGTGACTCGTAAAGTTACCCGAACAACCAGTGGTCCATGGACATTAATATTTGGCCACGAATCGAGTTTCCTGATAATTATATACTTAATTAATATATACACAAAGCAAAGCTTGAAGGCATACAAAAGTCTTGACGCTTGGTCCTACTTCAAGGCAGGATTTGTTGGGGAAATTAAAGTGGTGAGGACACCGAACTTTATAATTTGACCGTTTAACGTTAGCTACCCAAAAATCCAACATCACCTGGTACAAAATGGGAACCGCAAATTCACGTTTCGGTGCCTGGAATCCAGTTGTTTGTCCAATTGCAACGATCCATTTGTCTCTCTTAAGCTTATTTCTCGGCAGTCTGTAAAACGATAACTCCGATTTCTTGCTAAATCTATGAGTACAGTCGATCGCACAACAGCTCTTTCCCGTTTTAGATGTTTTCGAGTTGCTCAAACTGAAAGTTCACGTTGCCACTAAGTCTTTCTGCCACTCAGTCTTTCTGCCACTCAGTGGGCGTAACCTGCTGTGAATTCGCATGAGTGACGTCATGCGCATTCCCTCTATAAGTGATTGGGAAAATACATTTGATAGACAGTTGCGACAGCCAATCAGATCACGAGTTGTGTCAGTAAGGCCCTCTACCTGGCCTCACGTTGAACGTGACATTCACGCGTCCTGTGATTGGATATCGATACTTGCTAGTTTGAGCCACGGCATTGGGTGGGGGGGACACCTCCGTATTGATGAGTGCAAAAAAAGTTTTTTCCACGTTTAATATGTTTTTATAATTTATTTATCAAATCAAAATTATATCAAATCCCTTATAACGAACTAATATGACAAATATACTGAAAATGGAACAAAAAAATCTTGCCCTTCTGCAGTCGATGTAAATAATTGGCACATTGGCGCAGCTGTGTGGTTGTACTTAAAGCAACAGGTCTCAGAAAGCCGTGATACGTCCCGTTTTGATATGAAAACGTTTTTTCACCAAGAGACATGTTTATTGTGTTGCTGTTGCCAAAGTACGGCCGTCTTGTTAGTGTCTTTCTGATACTAAACTGGGATTTTGCAACTTATTGTACAATATTGTTAAAGCTTGCACATTCTTTGTGGACTCATCTAATAAAACTTTTTGGAAAGGTATTTTTTTTAATTATTATTTTTTTTATAACTCAGATGTAGCAGCAACAACAGGCCAGAACCTTATGAGCCAATTTTCTCATCATTGTTTGAAGCTTTTTTTTAAAAAAAAATGTAAAATATCATTTTAAAGAGCCTTTTATTTTTAAGTTTTGATAGTAGCATACCAGACATGTCTTAATTGCTGATGCAGGTTTGTTGATTTTTAAAATGCGCCGGATAACAGCCCATTTTGTAAACAACTGAAGTGAAGCAATGTCTAGTAGTGCTTAAGTGTGTTTCTAAATACTCTCCAATCCTGGTTTTATAAAGGCTGGCATAATGAAAGGTTTTTATTGACTAAGTTTGACATCACGGAAGGCCTAAGTGTGAAATGCACATTGCCTGCCACTGCAATCAATCAATCCTTATTTGCATAGCACATTAAAACAACCAAGTTTTACCAAAATGCTTCTCAGAAGTTTAAGAACAAATAGATACTAAAACAAACACAGTAATAATTAAACACAAAAATTAAAAATTACTAGTAAAAACCCCAATAAAATCCAAAATTGGTAAAAATTACCCTTAAGACTAGGTGTCAAATGCCATCCTGAATAGATACGTCTTCAGTTTTGACTTGAACTGAGGCAGGCTGCTGAGAGTAGTAACTCCGATGGTAGTGTGTTCAGGAGTCTTGGCCAGCGACTGCAAAGGAACTGTCAGTTCTTTTCACCTGAAACTTGTCTTTCTACATGTTAGTTAATCTGATCACTTCTTGAGTTGCCTGCTTTCCTGTTTGTTTCTGACTTTTTTCTTTTACACGGCTCTTTGTTTAAAATAAAGGACCTTCTTTATTACTCCTGCTACCTGATCTCCTCCATTCTATTTTAAGCTTTTATACTTCTCAAATTGAACACTATTCACAGAAGAAAAGAAAGAATCTGCCTCCCCAAATAAATAATACCAGCCACAGTTTCTGAAGTGACTGAGTCTACACAGTGATTTTTCATTAAAGGTATTTAAAGTTAGTCTTAGCTTCTCTTGTTTCCAGTTCTATGGAAATTAATCATGCATATTAGTCACACTACCTCCCAAAATAAAAAAAATGCTTTCAACGGCCACAATGTAAAATAGAATAGAATAGAGATTTATTGTCATTGCACAGTAACACAACAAAATTCAGTGTACTCATGTACTGAACACATTTAGAAGGTAGCATAGTCAATAAAATAGTACTATAATATTATTGCATGAGGTATTGATGTCATTGATTAATGCTGACCGAGTGGGTTTGTTTTCACATCAGGGTTGAGTATGTAGCTTTGGGATAGAAACGGTTCATGAAACTTGTGGTGCATGTTCTGAGGGAACTGTAATTTTTCCTGGGGCAGCAGATGTCTTCAGGCCCGGACATTTAGCGGATGACACCACCCACGACTCTCTATGTCAAACCATTCAAAAGTTATGGCGAAAGTAGTAGTATCAAATATGGACCAATCAGATGAAGGGGGGGGGGCGCTTTTTGGCGTCTAGCGTCGCCACGGTAACGCTTTTGACTGAGAAAAGTAATGCGCGTCGTTGCAGGATCGAGACGGACATTTTGATGTATAACACACCTGGGTACACGTTTCGGGCCATATAAACGGCCGAGGAAGTTGAATAAATTGCACCAAAATTACACAATTAATTCAAAATGGCCGACTTCCTGTTCGGTTTCGGCCATGGCGCCAAGAGACTTTTCTTTTAGTTGCGACATGATACAGGTGTGTACCGATTTTCGTGCATGTACGTCAAACCGTATTGTGGGGCTTGAGCCACGACGTTTTCCCCGTTTTCTAGGGGGCGCTGTTGAGCCATTAGGCCACGCCCATTAATACAAACCATGAAATATCAAATGTTTGGCCAGGCCTGGCTTGTGTGCAAAATTTGGTAACTTTTGGGGCACGTTTAGGCTGGCAAAAAGGCCCTCATTTCATCGGAAAAATAAAAACGATGAAAAAAAAAATTCCTACAGATACAATAGAGCCTTCGCACTGTAAGTGCTCGGGCCCTAATTAACAGAATTGAATGAGTCTTTCAGAATGATGTGTGTCTTCTGCAAACATCGAAAGTTGAAGATGGTAGCTGTTGGTTGATGATGTTTTGGGCAGTTTTTATAGTCCTCTGTAGTGATTTCCTGTCTGCAGCAGAACTGCTACTATAGGTGAGCACACTCTCAATGGAGCAGTGATAGAAGGACCTCAGGTGCTGTTGTGAGGGATTGGCTTTCCTGAGTGTGCGGAAAAAGGATAGCCACTGTCCCTTCTTTAATACTGGTATATAGCGCTTTATTAGGTACCCAAAGACACTTCACAATGGTTGCATTATTCATTCATTCCATTCACTCCATTCATACTTGGTGATGGTAGATCACATGAGTAGCCACATCCTCCCTGGGGCAGACTGACGGAAACATGGCAGCCAATATCTCACACCCAGTGATACAATCACAAACCAGTGATACAATCAGTGACTGAGGATGACTGGGTTTTAACTATCAATTCTTTGATCATTGGACGATCATTGGACTCTACCACCTGAGCTACTGCTACTCTCCAATGTATGACAGGATTTAGTTTATTTGTAATTCCTGCACCACAGGAGACTATTTGTTCATAGTAATATTTTGCTGTTGGACCAGCAGGAGCATATGCCTACTAGGAAGTTAGCTATAACTCCAAATGCACTCTTACTCATGCTACAATACAACCTCCACCTAAACCCAACCTGTTAGCAACGGTACAACCTGTATCAGTAATGACAGAAATAACAAAAACAGATTGCAGATTTAACAAGCAAATAGTATAGGATACACGCTGCAATGCCTCGACTTCCACCATGGTTAAAGATATTTCTCATGACCCAGAATCATAATTTCCTGGTGTGCAATGCAATTTTCAAAAGGTTGTACCGTAAAAACATAAAAGTTAACAAACCACAGATGAGCTGGTTTCATGGTTATTAGCGTGCTATAACAGCCTTCATCCATGAATGTCAACGTCACTTTTATCGTCAGTAGTCTGACATTCAGGATACAGGATTTTAATTACAACGTGCTGGTATAATTGCGTAAAAAGAAGGTGACACAGCAGTTTGGAAATGTCACTTTGTTAAAAACATGTCAACCAAAGCACATTATCATTGATTGTGTCAATGTTTAACACAAGTCTGTGTGTACATCGTTTCCACCCCGTAAGAAGAGTCATGTCACCTCAGAAAGTGTATGCTGTGGTATCTTTACACATACTTCTGTTCCCTTGGCAGTGAACCATCAGATCTCAGGTTTAAGAGTTTTTTTCCACCCAATCTTCCTTAAACATGGATCACAAACATATTTGCAGCATTCTGTGATGTGCATGTCCATGGAATGAAAAATGTTCATCTTTTTAAAACAGAGATGAAAAAAGAGAGCTATGATAATCTGGTTCTTTTCAAAAGCAAATATTAAACCAACATGAATGATGTTTGGCTTGTTTCTGAAGGATGTCAAGCTGTTAAATCACAGTCAGTCCACAGTTTCATACTTCAACTAAACGAGTGGGGCTATGTGAGGAATTCAATATCCCCAGATTTTTGGACAGTCAAACTCACTTACACATGAGAAAAAGTTAAGGGTGAGCTCTTTTGCCTCACAATAATAAGGCACCATGATGCTACAGTGTTTCCATGCTCTCACACACATCCATGACATATCTGGTTCACTTATCAACAATTTATTTCTATTTCAAATTCAAAGCTCTCTCTTCACCTTACATTCAAGTGTGAAGGAGGAAGGGCAGAGTGGTAAGGGAGAGTGTAAAAGAGAGCGTACAGAGGCTCCTCCTCATTTTCTGTTTGTGAGTGTGTGCGTGTGTGTTTCTTGTGTTTTCTCAGTCAGTCCCTCACTCACACTTGCGCTCAGCGGAGACTCAGAGGTGGAAAGCAGAGATTCTCACTGGGAACGGGTGAAAAAGGAAAGCTGACTTTCATCCTCTCTTACTAAGTGAAACACGCAAACAAGAAAAAGGTAGAAAATTGTGTATATTCTGGGGGAGGGGAAGTGTCACCAGCCCTGCCTGGTGCATGTGCTCAGCTCGCTACACACTGTGTTTCCAGATGGAGAGGGAGCAGGGAGAGGTGGACCACCTGGAGCGGCAAAGTCCCCTGACTGACAAGGAGAAGGTGATGATCCAGGACTCATGGGCACAAGTCTACCAGAACTGTGATGATGCTGGGGTGGCCATTCTTGTCAGGTATTTCTTTCTGTTCTCTACCCCCTTTGATTTATTTTTGGAAAGTCTGAATGCTGGTTCATGGCAGAGAGGAGACAACCATGACAAGTGCTGTCTGTTGCTGGCAAGGAATCCTTTGTTGACACTTTTCAACAATTATTTTTCATATCAGTCCTTCAACTTGATCAGATTGACCAAATTCTATCTCCGTGATATTGTTGCGCCTCCTGGAGTCAGAGAGACAACTGATCCTGGAAAAGACATTTGTCTAAACCAGGTCAAGGTCCAGAATGTGGGAATGCAGCAAAACATAAACTTTAATGGGAGTATGTATAAAATCCTCACCTCTCCTGATTTTCTTAATCCCATCTATCAAATGGAAGAGGTAAATGATAAGCATTGCACTCCATCACTCAGACATGTTTGGCTCCAAAAGGGTTGCTCCCTACAGAGCAGGTTAGGTCTTGAATGCCTATACAGATGACCGGGCAACCTAAAGAAGACAGCATGACTCCATGACTGTCAGCGAGACCTTTTAAATAGCCTTTTCACTGAAAACATGAGCTTTCATCTTTTTTTTTTAAACCCTGTATTCTTCAACAGTCCCTTTAAAATTCACTTCATCTACTTCCAATGATCTTGCAGGGCTCAAGGAAGATTCTTCCACATATTCCTGTCACTTTCTCACTAAAATAATATTCACACTAGTATTTTGAAATTAATTAACTGTTTTCAAAAGTCCTAATTGACCAGATTCCAGTTTACACAGCATGCATGCCTAACATGCTTAGGCATACACCGTCACCGATAGCGATAGGCTGCTTCACAGGTTGCTGGATAAAAACATTAAGCTGTAGTACATTAATACAAAAATAGCATAATTTCATAGATACATTTCTGGAAGGAAGGAAATCTACGGCACTCCCATTACCCACCTTATTTTTCTACTTTACACCACATTCCATCACAAAGACCCAGCGGCCTTCAAAAAATTTGAGGAATGAAAATTCTCCAGGATATATTCTGTCACTCAGTTGAACTTTAATGCGGATGCTAATCCTTCAAATGTCTTTTGGGGAAACAGATAAGATCCACCGAAGCAAATCATGGGGCTCTGTCTCCGAAATTAAAGTGGTCTCTATATTGAGCTCTTGAATTATTCTAGAAATAAGATAAGGAAGAATTAAAAGTCCACTGACCACGAAAAAAAAAATCTAATTAGGCTATTTATATGCAACCACAGGTCATGCAATTATAAAACAGAAAGATTAAACACTATGGTTCCTCATTAGCTTGCAGGGAAACTACATAGCTCCAGCGCTTTCAAAAGCCCTGCGCCGAGCTGAGCAACTCAGGCAAAACACGTTTACTTCCTCCCTTTTCACATGTCAAACTCTGATATATAGACACATGCATCATATATAACAGGAAAAAAAAGACATTTGCTTCCTTTCTGTTGTTAGCTGTTTCAGAACCAAGGGGGAGATGGGAAGCTTAGATTTGTTTGCCAAAAACCAGATGCTTTGGACCTCTTCCCAGGGTGTAGGAGGGGGCGAGCTCTCAGGTTCCTCTCTAGTAATTCATGATGATAATCCCTGAGGGTCAAGCAGTGATATAATCAAAGAAACTGACTATTTGTTTTCAGATAGAACAGTTTGGATGTGCAAAAACATGCACATCCTGCTTCGAACTGCTGGTGCAGCTTCTGCTAAAATGAAGTTAAAGGCCCAAGGAAATATGAACTTGAAGTAGCCGATAGAAGGCATGCAGTACAAGGAACTGCACATTGCCATAAGAAGCAATTTTCACATTAATTTTGCATTAATTCATTGCATCACTAATTAGAACTGTTTGTGTTAGAGTATGAAGTCTTGGACATGATATGACAGGAACGACTGTGCAGAACAGTGAGAGCTGTGGAGGGACATACTGTAGGATGGAAGAATGTGCAGAGGTCAAATTTGTGGCTCGTTGAATGGCTTATTTTTTTAAGATTCATCAAATATATTTTATTTTATTTGATAACATATGGAATCCGTTTCAAGCATGCACTTTTAAGTGGAAGCATGCAGCATGCTGATCTAAGTGCTACTGTTTACTTATAGTATCTTGGCAGCTTGAAAAAGGCACGTGGGTTTGCAGGATCAAGCTGGTACGGACTTCAGGCTGATAAGAATAGTTCAACTATGTACAATACTTTATATCTGTCATTTATCTGCATAACTCTTCTCCCTCACAGACTGTTTGTAAACTTCCCCTCGTCCAAGCAGTACTTCAGCCAGTTCAAGCACATAGAGGACGCAGAGGAGCTGGAGAAGAGTTCCCAGCTCAGGAAGCATGCTCGCAAAGTAATGAATGCCCTCAACACATTGGTGGAGAACCTCGGCAGCTCAGAAAAGGTGACCACCCTGCTGAAGCTGCTGGGCAAGGCCCACGCAGTCCGACACAAGGTGGATCCTGTGTACTTCAAGGTGAGTGGCATGCATTTTGGTAGGTTGAGGGCACGGAAGCATGGGTGCATTGATTCTTTTTCTAATATTTTGATCAGGCACATATAGTATCAGCAAAACAACAACAGACAAAATATATTTGGGAAACCTACAACTCTCCAAACTGCTTGCGAACTGCTGAACTATTTGCAATGACCAAAGCTTTCTCCCTTCTAAAATGTTCCTTGAGTCGAAAAACAATCTTAGACCAGCAGTTTCAAATTACAGCCAAAAGGACACTGGGTGATTGAAAACAGCATCCAAGTTTCTGTTATGAAAATGTATGTAAATTATCTATGTGTTAAAATGTTTGTAACTATGATTATACTCACAGCATTACAAATGGAACAATACTGTGACTAGATGAGTGTTGGAAGCAACTTTTGACCAATGGAATTAAACTAGAAGAGTGTTGGAAGAGGCACTACAAAACTGCAATTGATTGTCACAGTAGTAGTCATGATTGAATCAGATAAACCTTGGAGACAACTGAATGCTTTCAATGTAATTGATTTTTAACTATGAAGATTATATACCGGTATATAATCTCTACGGTATATATATATATATATATATATATATATATATATATATATATATATATATAGGGCGTACGTATTAACTTAGCTGTATTAACTTCAGTCGCCAGGAGGAAGCTGACACTTATGTTAAGCTGCCTGACTACTCCTTGTACAAGTAATAAGATTGTTGAATTTAACCTCTCTGTCTTGTGTCTCATTCTTGCCGCTGCATAGTTGGAGTGCAGAAACAAATTTCTCTAACAGTTTCTTATTTTGAGCCAGAGAGATGAGACTAAGAAGTTAACTTGCCTCCTGATTTGTAGAATCACAGGGTGGGTGGGCCATGGTCAGATTTTCTACCGTTTCTGAGTTTCAATTGAAGGTGATTATCTGTCAGCCATTTCTAGATGTCTGTCAAGTAGTCAGCCGACTCAAAACAGTTGATGAAAGAAGCAGTACAACTGAATGTCATCGGCATAGAAGTAATACAAGTGGTTTCTGAAACAAGTACTAATCTGTGCTAATTTAGCCTGCAACGCCATGTAATTTAGCGTATGAGAGTGTACAAAGACATTCAAATGTTTTTTTATGTTGGTCCATTTGGATACAACATAATACAACATAAAAAAAGGTCCAATATTTTAAGTGGAACCGAAAAGGTATAGGCTGAAGCCAAGGTTTATTATGCCTACCCTTTTATGAACCTCGACTCAGGAGGTTTTATGCAAAACAACATTCATGAAACATGGGCAGAACATATTTGTGCATTTCTATACTTTTTCAAGGCACCATCAAAATCTACTCTTGCCTTCAAACAGGTGTAGAGCTTGTAAATAAGGAGTGGTCATAAATATTGCCAATTTATTCCAATAATGTATGTATGGTTATTATTATTATTAATGTATAGTATGGTTATTCACAATACGCAGAAACATTTAAATTAATTAATGAGCATGTGGCCAGTTTGTGCATCAACCGCTATTCATAAACGTGCACGTTTTTACAGTCAAGTCTGAGTTTTTACACAGCGTGCTTGAATCCAGGTTTTATTTACAAAAATTTAAGGAATAAGGCCCTAAGTGTTTAATCTAATTTTATGCTGCTTTGTCTACCCTACCCTAACCCTATCTATCTGTCCCACTATGGCCAACCACATAACCCAATTGGGCAAGTAACATGGAGCCAATGTGGGACCAGTGGACATCTGTATCTTAAATGGTGTCCACATACGGATGCTGGCTAGTTTTGGAGCAAAAAAGTCAAGGAAAAGATGTTCATCCAGAAGGAAGGACATTTAAAGTGAGATAGGAGGTAATAAAAAACAAGAACAAAAGAAAAACAACTCATGTGTTACTGCTTAACAGCAACGTGTCAGTATGTTTTTTGTTACTTGTGAAAAACAGTGGTGACCAGTGACCACATGACACAAGCAGATCTGTCTGTCACACCACTGTGAAAGTCATGAATTTATGTCTTCTATCAATCATGAAAGGATGAGGTAGTTATGATTTGAAAAAGATGGTTTAAAATAAGTTACATTTAAATACACTTGCAGTGGCTATATAACCAGCCCTTTGATGACCACAATGTTGATGTTCTTTGGGATGAAAGAGAGTCTAATGCCCCTGAGCTACAACTGCCAAGACTACAAAGGGAATAAATAAGGCATTGGTTAGTCCATAGAGGTCAGAGGTCAGAGGTCAGTCACCTCATAGTTCAAAAAGATCGTGGACTCTTTTAGAAGAAAGCAATCTTTGAGGAAATTCAGGCGAATGTGATTAGACTAGCTGATCACACACACACAGAACACACTTGTTCACAAGTCATAGGTCAGATTTCCATAAGCACGAGTTTGGGTCAGTTTGACAAAGCCTCGGGCCTTGGCTCCTGATAAAACGTTTTTCAGAAACTGCTAGGGAGCTGAGGCCAGTCCCTGCCTTGGGTGTTGGCCCGGTGCTGATCAGGTGTGCTCTAGGCAGGGGAGGATTTTCTGCTCTTTTGATGCCACACTCGTGTTTGAGTCTTCTCCTCTCAGTCATTGCTGTCACAGCAAACAAAAAGCCTCTCCTTTCATGGCGAGATCCACTGATCTCATTGTTTCAGTTTGTTGTTCGCACAAAGTTCACAAATTCCTTACATCAGTACCAAAGGGCCCATGGATTTGTAAAGGAAGCACAACAGATGAATGGACAGAGAAGGAAGTTACAGTTAAATCAATCTTTTACCTCGGACCTCCTCTAATGAAACCCACCAGAGCGTGTCTTCACAGTAACAGAGATGGTCGGGTGTCTTCATTATTCTTTCAGCTACAAATATCTAATCATAAGGGCTCATTAAGGTACTTTAGAGGCAAGAGGGATGTTAATTAGATTATACGACATTATAAGCAATAATTGGTCTGCATGTTTTTTTGAACTCTTGTTTTTCTGTTCTACTGTTACCCTGTCCGTCACCAGATATGGTAATGGGATATTAAGTTTGTTTTTGTTTTTTTTTACTGTGACAACACACTTTTATGGTTAAACTGTTCTTGTTGTTAAGCTGTGGTTAACTGACTCTGATGATAATGGTTCCCATCATTTGTTGAAAAGTGCTGCAGGCATGAAATTAAGAATAAACACATATCTTTCATTATTTAAAAAATTAATAATTTCAGTGACTGCATGTGTTTGCTCGTGTCTTGGTCAGATTCTGAGCGGTGTGATTCTGGAAGTTCTCGGAGAAGCGTATCCGGAGCTGATGACACCAGAAGTGGTCTCAGCTTGGACCAAACTCTTGGCTACGCTCTGTTGCAGCATCCGCACCGTCTATGAAGAAGTGGGCTGGACGCAGCTCTCCACCTCCACTAGCTGAAGTTTTTGGAACTTGCACGCAGGGATCCTTTCTGATTTTCCACAGCTTCATCCGTCAGAAGTCAACTGACTTTGATCTGGGAATACGGTTTGACATCATGTGTGATAATCGTGGACCGAATATATTCACAACCTAAACGAAAATAAGAACAAGTACTGTGTTGTTTTAACGGCTAGCAGTTGGGAATGTAAAATGGAGCTCCCCTCCTTTCACTTATACTCTTGTACAAACTAACCCATTTAAAATATAGATCAAAGGGTAAGAAACTGCACATCGACTCAACTGGGAATGAGAAGTCACATTTGACTTGAGCGTTCCTCTTACCGAATACGTACAAATAGCAGATAAAATGTTCTTCGGGCTGTTTCCTCTTATCGGTATGTATCCCCTCGCGTCCTTTTTGTTGGATATTGTGGATACTTAAATATTTCTACATTTTTAATAGTTATTGTTGATGATTGTAATTTGTTTTTCATTACAACTTACATTTGTATCTACAATTGAGTATAATTTGAAATAAAACTGACAAAAAAGACTATGCTTCTTTGCCACAGCATTGAATTCTTTCCAATATGCATCTTTTCTGACCTATTACCCTTACCCTTTTATTATTCTGAACATTTCCACAAATGTACTCTTTTCCTTTTGTTTCCTATGTGACCTACTGCTCCACTACTCTTCACCTTAATCAGGATTGATCATTATAAGAGTGTTAACTCCTGACATTCCCTCTTAATACTCCATTCAGCACTACACTTTTAACTTTTTTTTTTTTTTAACAGATCATTAAGTCGTTGCACTTTGCGGCCTGTAATCAGAGCGTTGTAAACCGCACGAGACCCAGCAATGATCCAATCGCGAGTTAAAGTTCTAAAATTCAGACAAAAGATGTCATCCGTGAACCCAAGCTGTGATGTTCTCATATAATGGCTTCCAACATAGCGCCAACAAAGACCACATAAAGGTTGATTTAATTTGCTGCACTAACAGCGTGGTGGTGGAGGTGGTTGTTTATAGCAAAGCAACACAGCATGCTGTGTTTACCTTCTGGCCCCGCCAGTAAGATCCAATCCACTCCTTGATCCTGGTTAATCCTCGGAGCTAATCTCTCAAATCATGAGTGAGGGCTGAGGCAGGAATAGTCTGATTGTTACACCACAACGTTTGCCTCATACCATTCGAGCACTCCAATGGGGTAAGACGTTCTGATGCTTTAAACCTTCAGCAGTCTTAAAGGGGTGGAAGCATGTGCACGACTATGATGGTCCTCACCACCATCGCTCTCGTCCTGCGGCAGATGTTCTCAAACAAAACCAAACCGTGAGTAGCCCTCATTTGACTTTCTAGCACAATATTTTGTTTGTCTTTATGTTGAGTTTTTTAGTTGAGCTTTTGTTTGTTCAAAAGAAATAATCTAAATACCTTGAATCACGAGAAGTAAAAAAAAAAAAGCCACAACTACTGCATAAAATAAGTTGTGAAATCTTTATGAAAACTAAAATAAAAAAGGGGAGAAACATGATTTATCTGCGTCAGTGATTTGAAATCACTCGTGATCATTATTGGAGTTTGCCCTTGAGCAACAGTGTGTAAATTAAGTGGCCTGTTACATAACGGGGACGTACTCCAGCATTTCTGAGATGAGATGAGATGAATTTAGAGAACACATCAGCGCTCTCGAGTTCATGGCTGCTAATTGACTCAAAGTGCAATCTTTCTCCTCCCAGGTCCTGCTTACACTCTCTCACAGGAGTAGCAAACAATGACACATGGTTACAGCAGCAGAGAGCATGGCAACATCTGGCTTGCACAATTAAGAGCTCGTAAAGGCCAGAACCTTCTTAGCCTTTTAATGAGTCCTATTCATTCTGCAACCATCTTCTCTGCTCTCGTGGAGCATTTGAGAGAATGTAATGATAAACACACAGAATATAATGTTGCATTCTCATTGTGTTGTGTGGTCTGTATTTCCCATCATAGAGAGAAGACACAGAGAGAGGACACGGAAAGGGAAACGCCATATATAAAGAGTAATGGAGCAACGGAGGGTCCAAAATGACGACAGGGTTAGGTAAGCACTCACAAGCAACCCAAGTTAATCCAAACAGAGGAAGGCTATGCACTGCAAAAACTCATTAAAAGAAAGTAAGAGTCTTGTTTCAAGTTGTGTTAGAAGAATAATTTACACCATGTTGCCACTTTTAATCATTCTTGTCGAGGTTTGCCTCTTATTTAAGTTTTTCATCAGCTGTAGCTTATCATGCCCTTGTGGTCGAAGAGAGATGCTCCTCCAACATCCTTCTGTTATGAAAGCCTGTAAGCATTCCAATATATTTATATTTGACCCAAGCTTTAGCTGGCAGACACATGGCTGCACATCTGCAGGACTTTGTGCTTTGTATACTCAAGGCGTGCAGGTCATGTCACTTTAAAAACAAGTCCAAATCATCACACCTCTACTGCCATGCTCGACAGTGGGTATGAGGTTTTTGGCTGTTTAGTTTTCACTAAATCTGACATGTATTTGCTCAGCGAGGCCTACTGGATCTGAGATGTAGCTATTGATTTATTATTATTATTTTAATTCCTATTTATTTCAGAGCATTTCAGAGTCTGATCTTGGGTGAAATTTGGTGAGATGTCCAGTCCTGGAGAAGAATGGCAGATCAAATTCTTCCCAGTTATCAATAATCTTTATCGCTGATGTATGTTGAACGACACATTGTTTTTGAACTATTTTATAACCATTTCCAGCAGCAATTGCTTGTTTAACAGCTTTGCTAATAACCTTCCCTCTTGACATATATGTTCCCGACCTAGAAATCACCCGAACATCTGCTTTAATAGCTATATACACCTGCTGATAATCATTTTTATCGAGGGCTGATGCTTAGCAGCACCTGGCTGCAATTTACATGAAGACCCACTATGATCAGATTATCTTTATGTTTTCACGCATATGATTAAAAGAAAGGGCTACCTTGTGACTGCATATGTCAAGCAAATCTGAATGTTGTGGTAAATTCAAAATAAAACACTGTTCGTAGACATCACAAAAGACTTAACTCCTATTAACCAACACTGTGACTTGTCTGCATGTACAAAAGTGGAGCAGTGGAGCATGTTGCAGAGGCACAGATGCATAAAGAGCCAAGATGCCTGCCCCACATTTGGCTTTTAAGTTCTACTAATACTAAATCATTTAGAGGCAGAACAACAATCCATCTCTTTGGAGGGTTATTATAAATACATGACTTCCCTGCAACCACAATGGTAAACACAAAAGTAAAAGATGTCAATATGAAGTTATAAACAAACCAATCATCGTACCCAACGCCACCATGGATGTTTCAGGTTTCTTCTGATGGATATCTCTCTCTGAGTCATTGTACTTAATTCTTACTGGGCCATTTGTTTTAAAACTTCATTCAGGACTTAGCCGTTACAACACCAATGCCTGCTGTCTGCGTCACAACCAAACTTTAACTTTATATTGTGGGTTTCAAAGTGATGCAGCTGCGGTTTTTAATTGTGTTATCGTAATAATAAACACTTGCAACGCAGATTACAAAAGTTTGAAATGTTGGCTTTTTTGCTTCAACCTTCCAACTAGCATCTAATAAGGTCAGCTAACATTAAAAATTGAAAGTGCAAACCAGAACTCAAAAATATCTGCCAGAGTCTAATCGCATTAGTGCGGTACCTTTGCAGATAATATCTGGGTTTGATTAATGTTATGTAGCTGTAAATGCACCTTCAATCATATTCAGTTAATAGTTCTAAATATGTGAGTTAGATTATTTGATCATTTTCTTGGCAAATTACTGAAACGCCTGCGTAAATGTAAAATCTCTCATATTTTCAGGCTTTGCAAGAAGACTCAAAGATGATGCTTTTATGAGCTGTATGTGGTAACGAAGATGAAGGAGTGCAGGGACACTGAAGCTTCAGAGTTTCATAAACCTTACAAAAGGGCATAAAGAGCAAAGTCGCTTGCCCCACATTTGGCTTTTAAGTATTCACAGCTACGGTGCAAATACTAAATGATTCAGATGCAGAACAACAATCCATCATCTCTTTCCAGGGTTATTTTAAATATATTACGTCCCTGTAATCATACTGGTCATTTATTATGCACATGATCTTTAGAACTTGTTAGGAACATGCAGCACAGTGGTCCGTTCAGGCCTGTGATGTGTTGTGTGTTATCTTTGGCTCGTTATCTGAATCATTTTATGGCGGTAATGATTTATAGAGGTCTGTTCAGCTGAGTCATGGTGTGTTGTTCCTTTATTAGCTTAATTTTTTTTCTTTATATATATATATATATATATATATATATATATATATATATATATATATATATACACACACACACACACACACACACCATTCATGGCATTACAGGTGGCCTCTTTTTCCATATTTCCACTCTCAAAAGAACCAATATTCAGACCATATATTCATTTTGAAGAACACTATTTTTTATTAGTTTTGTGCCCCTTTTTCATTGGCTTCTGATGTTCATGAAACCTTTTGACTTCATGAACCCTTTTGTTGCGCTGTCTCATTCATCTTTTCTTTACAGCTCACAGCAAGACTCTCACCAGGAGGATAAAGACATGAGAGAGATGTACAAAAACAAAGAGCCCTACTTTGATCGCGGCTTGCCCATATGTGACTCATCACACTCTGTCGTTACTCGTTACAGGAAAAGGCAACTGTGTCAACATGGGGTAAAAGTTCAGCTTGGAGGAGGAGACCTGACAAATGCTGACGTGAAAACACTGTTGTTTGAGTTGGAAATGAATTATGACTTAAAGTCACCGATGTATTTTGATTTTTGTGCTCTGTACTTTGTGCAAATGAAAAGTCTGTTAAGTTAAAACTTAAAGTGCACGTGAAAGGAAATTATTACCCCCACAGACGACCCCGCTCCTGTATTGCCTGAGACACCTTGTTTGTAGTCCAGAGATCTTCTGTCACTTAGAGGAAAAGTAAGCACTTCTGAATCCATTATAATTTGTTGCAAACACAGCATTCAAACTTGGTTAGTACTGCAAGTGATAGTGGATCTGAAAGGAGAGGAATAAATGCCACCAGGTGCAGAAAAAAATATGTGAATCAGAAAAACAAAATGTAAGATGTTGATAGTTACACAGTAATCATTTTCCAAGGCACAAATACCTCCAGATAGCCGTGTAGGAAGATGTCACATCATTGTTTTTTATGTGAATGTCCCTGTACTGCTGATAGAGCATGAATGGGAGCCTCACATTGTCATTTGCCAAAAACTGCAACCCCAAAGCATCCCAAGTAATGAATTAGGTAAATACAGAGAGGGAGTGTGGGGGAGGTTATACTAAGATACACCACCACACTCTCTTATAGGGTGTGTGTGTGTGTGTGCTATTCTGCTTAATCAGAAAAAGTCTAAATCTTTCTTATATTCCACACTTTTTACCCCGTCAGACTTTTAGTAGGCAGCCCTTACAGAGACAGTTGAAACATAATTTCAGACAGGGGAAACAAGAAGTGCTAGAGCAATGTACATGTTGACAAAATAAATACTTTTGAGATATGAAATAACCCCACAAAATAAAATAAAGAACGTTTGATAAGAATAAAATCTGCTTTTAAAATGACAATTGTGTGCCTCAACATAAAAGAACACCACAATAATACCTTTAAAACTGCCTGTATGAATGCATGAAGCGAAGGAAAGGTTTTGACTGAATGTATCTTAGTAAATTACGATGTATTGTTAACCGAGCGTCCTGCTTTCTAAAGGTTTGTGTCATGTATCGTGCGAAATCTCATATGATGAGCCCAGTTCTTGAATAAAGCAATGGAATGAATTTGTGCGTTTACGTGTGCTAAGGAATCACAATAAAGTATGTCTCCAACATGCACCAAGAATAACTGTAAAATACACACTTATTAATATGAATTAGAGTGAAACTTACCCGGGATGTACAGTATCAATCTGTTCTCCAACTTGCAGTCATTTTTTCATTTAAAGCAGTGCTTATGAATAATTGGTACTCAAGTGTAGGAGCAGTGGAACAAGGGAGTAACAAGTGTGGTTTCACTGTAGGAAATCCAGGTATTTGTACAATACCTACTATGTACAGAAATGGTGGAAATATGACAAGAAAAAAAACGAATGATTGAAGTTGACAAGAGTGTATTTAAGAGCAAAGAGCATGCCTGTACCTGTGCAGTCTTACCGCAAAGCTCAATGTAACCTTGATGGACATTTTTACAGAGATGCTTTTTCACATCAATCAGATGAGGGGCCTCAGCTATCTGATTCAGATGCTTTCTGGATGCCTGCGTGAAGAGGTTTATCCAGGCACGTCCTACTGGGAGGAAACCCAGAGGAGCGTTTCTCGGCTGGCCTGGGAACACCTTGGGATCCCGGATCCAGATGAGCTGGGGGAAGTGGCCAGGGAAAGGGAAGTTTAGGCATCCCTTGTCACGGTTGACATTCCCCCCAGCTTTCAGTTTCTGTCTTGCCCCGCCTGTGTCCCATCTGCCCTGATTGTGTCTGCACCTGTGTCTCGTCATGTCTCGTTATCCCCTCAGTATATCTGGTGTTGTCATTCCCTTGTTCCCTATCGGACCGTACTGTTTGTTCCCCATGTTTCCTGCTATGTTTTGCTCCTCAAGTTTTTTTATCCCTTTTTTGTTTGTTTTGATCCTGCTTTGCAGTGCTTTAGTTTGTTTTTTTTGTGGAATAAATCCTTTTGTTTTTTTGAGAACTCCTGCCTCCAGCCTCCCTCTCTCTCCTGCGTTTGGGTCCACACCTTACCCCCAGACGTGACATCCCTGTTTAAGCTGCCCTTGCGACCTGACCCCCTGAGAAGCGGCCGAAGATTAGTGGATGGAAATGTTATATTTTTTTATGCAATGAGTTGCAGTGACTTCTTTGAATATCCCTTTTTCAGACTGTTTAAGTTAATTTAGACTATCAGTTCAGCTTGCAACCATGCTACAACCAAGCTAGTGAAGAATGACTTGCACTTCACTGGCTTTGGTGCTAACCTCCAACTAGCAACCATGTTGTCAGGCTTAATGATGGCCACCAGGAGACTGAAACCCTGTTCACAGAGCCAGTGGCTCATTGTGGGGTTATGTCTTTGATATCTCTCAGAGCTGTCATGGATATTAAATCAAATGACGGACCAAAACGATTTTTGAACCAGGCTGTAAATATGTTTATTTTTGCTCTAAAATTGGACATTTTAACATGGGAATTAATGAAGATTGGCTGCAAAAGCGAGCCAGGCCCCAATGGTTCTGCAACAAAACTTTGTTCTGCATGGGCCTCAATTACTCCTTTTCCACCAAACCCGGTTCCAGAGCTGGTTCGGAGCCAGTGCTGGTCCTGGTTCACAACTCGTGAAACTAGCGAACCAGCTGATAACCAGTTTGCGTTTCCATAGCTCGGGGTGCTAAGGGGGAGCCACGTCAATGTCACCGTGTTTGCATTGGGGCGAAGATTGAAGAAACACTAACGTATTTGCGGCATCCATATTAATTTGGCACTTATTTGAAAATGTCGCCGTCCTGCTATTGCCGTTGGTCTTAACAGCTCTGCATACGTAAGCATCTTTCCTCTAGCCTAGCAAAGAGTTGGTGCTACCTTGGAACCATTTTTTCTGACCCGGAGCCAGTTTTATCAGTGGAAACAGAAAGCCCGGCTCCAAACTCAGCACTGGCCCAGTACCGCTTTGGTGGAAAAGGGGTAAATAAGTAAGTCAGATAGTTGGTGTTTGGTCAATCTGTCATGGTACGGTTTTTCTAGGACCCAAGTGCAGGAGACAGAGGGAGGCTGGAGGCAGGAGTTCTCAAAACAAAAGGATTTATTCCACAAAAAGGGGAAAACAAGGCGCTGCAGAGCAGGATGAAAAAACACAAAACTAACAGGGATAAAAAAACTACGAGGAGACATGGAGGTGGAAACAGTACGGACCGACAGGGAACCAAGGAATGACAAGACAAGATATACTGAAGGGATAACGAGACACAGGTGCAGACACAATCAGGGCAGATGGGACACAGGCGGGGAAAGACAGAACTGAAAGTTACAAACACTGGGGGGAAGTGTCAAACCCTGACAGTACCCCCCCCTCAAGGGACAGATCCCAGATGTCCCCAGAGTCCTAACCCAGGGTGGGCAGAGGGGGCCTGGAGGAGGGCCCAGGCCACACACGGCCAAAGCTCCGGGGGCCGCCCTCGGGACCGAGCAGACCAGCGAGAGAGCTCGGGGGGGCGTCCCCGAGGCCTAGGCCTGGGTCTTGGCGGGGGGCGTGACGGGGATTCCTGGCGGGGCTCTGAGACAGGACGGGACTCGGGAACCTGACGGGCCTCGGGAACCTGACGGGCCTCGGGAACCTGACGGGCCTCGGGAACCTGACGGGCCTCGGGAACCTGACGGGCCTCGGGAACCTGACGGGGCTGCGGGACCGCCTCAGGAACAGAGGGCTGCGGGACCGCCTCAGGAACAGAGGGCTGCGGGACCGCCTCAGGAACAGAGGGCTGCGGGACCGCCTCAGGAACAGAGGGCTGCGGGACCGCCTCAGGAACAGAGGGCTGCGGGACCGCCTCAGGAACAGAGGGCTGCGGGACCGCCTCAGGAACAGAGGACTGCGGGACCGCCTCAGGAACAGAGGACTGCGGGACCGCCTCAGGAACAGAGGACTGCGGGACCGCCTCAGGATCCGGAGTCGGGGCTGACAGGAGGCGGGGAGCCGGAACAGGAGCAGACAGGATGCGGGGAGCCGGCGTCGGGGGGCAGAGGATCCCCGGAGCTGCCCAAGTGGGGACCCGGGTCCGTGGCGCTGGCTGCGGGGGTACCCGGGTCCGAGGTGCAGGCTGCGGGGGTACCCGGGTCCGAGGTGCCGGCTGCGGGGGTACCCGGGTCCGGGGCGCTGGCCCCCCCTCAAGGGACAGATCCCAGATGTCCCCACAGTCCACATCCAGGGCGGGCTGGGGGGGAACACGGGTCCTCGGAGCTGGCTGAGGGGGGGCACGGGTCCTCGGAGCTGGCTGAGGGGGGGCACGGGTCCTCGGAGCTGGCTGAGGGGGGGCACGGGTCCTCGGAGCTGGCTGAGGGGGGGCCGGAACCATCACCGGAGAAGGAACTCCAGCAGGAGCTGAGGCGTCCAGGACCACCGCTGGAGCCAGAACAGGGGGCGATGCGTCGAGGACCACCGCTGGAGCAGGAACAGGCTGGGGCTGGCGCTGGCGCCGTCGCTTCCCCTGGGGCTGAGAACCCCCGGGCCCGCCTCGAGCCAGGCGTGTTCCCCAGAAGGGGGAAACAGGCTGGGATGCGTCCAGGACCACCTCGGGAACAGGAATAGGTGCGTCCAGGGCCCCCACCGGAACAGGCTGGGGCTGGGGCTGACGCCGTCGCTTCCCCTGGGCCTGCAGGCTCCTGGGCCCACCCAGAGCCAGGCGTGTTCCCCAAAAGGGGTCCCAATACTCCTCCTGGCGCAGAAACTCCATAAGGGAGAGGTAGTCTCCCGCTGGGTCCACCTGGTCGGTCCGTTCTGTCATGGTACGGTTTTTCTAGGACCCAAGTGCAGGAGACAGAGGGAGGCTGGAGGCAGGAGTTCTCAAAACAAAAGGATTTATTCCACAAAAAGGGGAAAACAAGGCACTGCAGAGCAGGATGAAAAAACACAAAACTAACAGGGATAAAAGAACTACGAGGAGACATGGAGGTGGAAACAGTACGGACCGACAGGGAACCAAGGAATGACAAGACAAGATATACTGAAGGGATAACGAGACATGACGAGACACAGGTGCAGACACAATCAGGGCAGATGGGACACAGGCGGGGCAAGACAGAACTGAAAGTTACAAACACTGGGGGGAAGTGTCAAACCCTGACACAATCTCCATTTTCATGTTAGAATGTCCAACCTTTGAAGCAATCAACTGCAACATGTTGGTGTTGATAGTGCCTCTTTGGCCAAATGAGCCTTTAACCATAAAGTACTATGTTGTGATACAACACGTACAGTTATTCATCTTGGGCCACCCCTGGAATGGGACAAGGAGGGGCTTGTCGCCGCCATCTCCATTTCTGCCTAGACCAGGCTTTAACGCTCCTGGGCCTGCCGAAACCCAGGCACGTTGCCCAGAACGGGGACTCCTCTTCCTTTTCTCTTCCCCCTCCCAACCAGCAAAACACAAGAGCTTAAACACTACCAAAAAAATCCAAAAGCCTGACAGGACACGCGGAGGGGTGGAAACAGGACAGACCAGCCAGGAGCAAGGGAAAGACAAGACAAGATATACAGTACAGTACACAGAAGGCTTGACGAGACACAGGTGCACACGATCAGGGCCGACGGGAGCAAGGGAAGTCAAGACATAAATTAAACACAAGGACATGAGGTTTAAAAATAAAACAGGAACTTAAATACCAAAACCAAAACCATATCGTATAAGTTAAAATTTCCACGTGTTAAGTATTTCATGAAGGTTTTTATTGGGAAATTTACACCGTAAAACATGGGCTGTATTGTCTATTGTTACCTTATTGTTATCTCCCTCACAAACATGCCAGTTTTCAAACAGTATTTTCTTCCCTCAGTCCAACATTTAAAAAGTCCCCTAACATGACAGTCAAATTATAACTCTTTAAAAGCATAGTTACAGGCCATTATTCATTTGATGAGTCATGCACAGCAAGGTTTTTGACAAAGGGAAATTATCAAAATACCACACTTAAAGAAATATTGCATTTGTGACATTTAAGCGTAACGCTGAAATACTCATGGAAATCCCCTTCAACAACTCCCAACTGATATCCACCTGTGGATTCTGCAAAGAGGAAACAACATACCTGCAAGTGCAGGCCTGAGGTTTAAAACAGATTGTTTCACAGTTGAACAAATCATTATTTTGACACTAAGATGTATAAGTGGAAATGTAGTGAAATCATAGTATGCTGGCATGTATTGCACTGGATCCCAATACCCAAAATGCATATTTTTTTTTTTCAAAAATGTTGGATGACATACATAGTTGAGGAACACATAAAAGATCTCTTTCAAGAACAAGCTTGTGGGGGGATGATTTTTTTAGTGATCATTAACTTGATAGTGCAAAATATTACCTTGACTATACTCCCTAAATATAGTCTACAGAGAAAAGGTAATTTATTGTTCAAATTAATTGTACCTGGCTTTGTAAGATTATTTTTCTAAACTCTGATGCCACCTGGTGGTTAAACAGTCGGTTCCTGGTTAACAAAGGAGCTCTCAGCAGGATTCCCAGCAAGAAGCCACCTGCCATCTCTGAGTTAGCTCAGGGTTGTTATAGGTAAAAACAAAATCCTACACAATTGATTTTTTTTTAATTCCCTTTATTTAAAGGATTTATCATTTTTTTGTCCATTTCTTATCATGTGTTGTGGAATGGTGCCATTCAAGTGGCAGTCTGTCACAGTTGCTCTGTCAAATTGTGTTCTTTTCCTGTTTAATCTATACTCTTGGATACATTGTTCCATGTTGTTCTTCCTGAGAGTTTCTACTAGTGATTGTGGCACTTTTTTTAACATTTGTCATGATGAGTATGTCTGTTGGTTACAAGTGTAACCAACTTTCCCCTAGATCATCACGTGGAGTGTGAGATCCCCTGAGAGGTGGGGTGAATGAGCCTGTTGCACTGATAGGAGAAGAGTAAGACTATAGGATCACAGTCTGATTTCCAGCATCTCGTAATATGGGCTTCGGACACATGGGCAAAAGACTTCAGACAGACCAACAGAAGTGGGCAACAAGAGGTTGCGGTGCATGTGAACTACAGATGGTATAATCCTGGACATGTGACTGTGAAGGAGCACGTCTACATGCCAACAATGGAACAGTTGGATGTAAGTTTCCATCCACGTCGTCGACTGATAGAGTACACCTGTGTTACCTGCTATTGCTGCATGCAATCTCATCACTACAGTTGTTATCATGCACAAAGCAATATCCATTCATGATGATCTCTGGGGATTACAACCATGCATATCTAACCATCATTTTTAACCTCATGTTTATTTCATTTTACCATCCCACTTCCAATAACATCGGGAGCCTCTGTAAAATGTAAATGAAAACAGAATGCAATGTTTTGCAAATATCATAAAGCCATATTTTATTCTTTATGGATTATAAACTACATAGATGTTCAAACTGATAAATTATGCCATCCTCACATGGAAAATTTTAGCTCAATTTATTTTGATGGCAGCAAAACATCTAAAAAAAAAAAAGATGGACCAGGGCAAACAACAAGGCTAGAAAAGTAATTTGCACAAATCAAAAACTACTGGAAGACCATTTGATATTTAAATGGGACAACTGGCAACTGGTCAGTAACATGATGCGTAGTAGAGGAACATTTCAGAGAGGTAAAGTCCCACGCAGTCTCAATCTAACGGCTCTGAAAGACGTTTATCCATTAAAGTTCACTAAAACTACATTACCCAGAATCCAGCGCGAGCAGAAAACAGGAAGTCTGTTGTGCCGGCTGATTCGTTCTACTGTGTGGTTACTCGATGTTAATTTAACTATTTAGAATGCTAGTTTGCTAGTTATACAGCTCATAGGAGTTTCTGTGGTTACGTTTGGACAGATTTATCAATGTTACCAAATTAGTTATTCATTTGTCCAGCACATATTCACCATGGTGAGTACTACTGTACTGTGTATCTTATCAAGGAGAGTTCATTCATAAAATATGTTTATGAGGGTTTCAGTTCCGTATTATAACTGTAAACGGAGTCAGGAGTTACATGGATGATTATATAAGAGTATAATGTTGTAAAATAACTCCCTATTTTCACTGCCATTTGCAGGCTTCAAAGACTAAGGCTAAAGCCTCTGAAAGTAAGTCCCAGCCATCTATTTTAAACGTTTCTTAAGTATTGCACATAAGTCAGTAATAAGTATCAATTGAAATTAAATAAAAGGTATTGTTGTTACAAATATTGCACATAATTGTACAAAAATGCATGCACTCACAGAAACAAATCTATGCTGAAACGCACTGGTCAAAATAAACGTGTTTTTCAAACAAAAGTGTATCGTAAAAAGGGTAAATCTACCATTTTTCAAGGAAAAAAGAAATGAAACTTCCAGGATCCACATTTTACCATTTAACAATGGCAAAACTGTCAACCTCAGAAGAGAAGCCTGATTGGAGTACACAGATTTTGAATACATAAAATAACCTACATCTAACTCCACAGCAGTGCTGTATCATCCTTTGGTTAAGATTTTGATCCCATGTATGAAAGATGTAATCAAGTAATGACAGTATATACACATTCAGACAATGAAACATGTAATGAGGCTTTTTTAGCTCTTTGCTAGATGTTTCTTCTTGTGCTTTATTCTGTAAGGCTTATTTGGAGATGATGATGATCTGCTTGACAGCCTATTTGATAATAGAAGTAAGTGCAGTTTTATTTGTAGTCTAATTTTTGTGATACTGTCTAATCACTCTCATTATGCTTATAACCTTGTTATTTTGTTTTAATATTATCTGTTCTTGTCAGAACAACCAGTTCGCTCAAAAGGAATACGTGCTGGACCGCAAAATCAGTGAGTTGGATTACCTCATACTACATCTTATAAATGATCACCCCAACTGCTTTTAGGTGACATTTTGTGGCTTTTCCAGCTCATTTGCCAGTGATAACTTGTTCAGCAGGATGGCAGAGGAGGTAAAGCAAGATGGTTTGGACTTTGAGGTATGAAGGGGACCAACACTCATTTACTCCGTTTTTCTTTTACCACTATTTTATTGCCTCATTGTTGTCATTATAATTTCTATGTAAGGACTCAGATGTCTCAGGAGCTGATCCCAGTGACATCCTGAAGGACATGAAGGTACATCATTTTCAGATGTGCAGTAACTGAGACAAAATTCACTGTCGTTGTGTCTGCACGTTACTTCAAGTTCACTGATTGTGCCACTTTCCCTCAGAACATGGACGACATGGAGGCAGACCTTTTTACATCAGAGAAAAAGCCCAGCTCAGCTCCTGCACAAACAAAGCCACTTGGTAATCAAGGTCCAAAGAAGGATCCCACTGTGTTTGAAAAGAATGCAAATCCTGAAGGAGCAGGTAATTTGGTGCACAGCGTTCTTGCATAAATAATTCTCTCATTATTAGCTTCACATTACTACCAGCTTTGAAGTTCACACTAATTACTATAGTCAAAGAAAGCTTTGTCTGCCTCTTTTTCTCTCAGATAAACCCTCAGAAGGAGGGAAGAAGCCAAACTCGCCACCTCCATCCACAACTCGTAGCTACAAGAAGTTTACATTTTCCGGTGAGAGAGCCACGAGGTCGCGCACACACTAAGACCCAGCTGTATTTAACCTAAAAGAAAAGAAAATTTGTTGTTGATAGTTACTTTTATTAGTCTTAAACCACTGCAAAAATGTGTGGCTGTGATGAAGGCCTCGTCAGACATTAAAGATAGTAGTTTGAGCCAAAGATACGTATGCTGTCGTTGGAAGTTGGATCCTCCATACATTTACTTTACTTTCCATAATTAATGGATTACTACCTAATGCAACATATAGTTATGTGGAAAAAAGTACATCTTCCTTCAGTTTTATGATTTTATCTATTGGGATGTAATAGTTCAAAAAAGGTGTCCTACAATCTCAACTGAACAACAACACATTACATGTTAGGCTGTCATCATTTAACAAAAACTATACCAAATTCAAGAAACAGTATGTAAATGATGATAATAATGACATTGATCATGCTAATGAGATTAGGTAGCTTCAATAATGACCTTTAAGTAGCAGTTACATGATAAAATGGTTTTTCTGTGTGACATCATCAGTCTTGTTCTGGAGGAATTTTAGCACCAAGTCAAACCCCAACACAGCCACAGTTTTAAACATACAGAGATGACTTTTTAAGACCGAAAGAGCTCATTTGAAACTTAACCAGAGTTCAACTCAAATGTGGTTATTTCCTCTTCTTCATTGTTAAAAGTTTATTTTTATATAATCATCTTCCTTGATATTTCATCTTAAACTTTCATCCTTCATTGGTTCAACTTCTGCTTGTTGAAGTATCAACAGCATCAAACCTTTGTCTCCGCTGTGTATCGTGCTTCTCTCTGCCTACGTAGACGATCCTCTGGATGATCTGCTTCCTGATGAAACCAAACCTCAACCAAAATCGAGGCAGACCACACACGAAAAACCTGTGTCATCTGCTTCAGCATCTCCAATCCTGAAGCAGGAATCAAGTAAGCAGCGTCCTTTCCAATTCTTCCAATTTTTATTTTTTTTTTAATCAATATTTTACTAGTAATCTCAAAACACTGAATTAGCTTTTTTGTTCCCCTGTGTTCAATAGAAAAGGCAACAAAAAAAGGCGTGCTCAGTTTTAATGAAGATCCGGATGACCTGATGGATGCGCTCGGATTTGACAGTGATAACAACAATCCAAAGAAAAAAGAAAGTCCACTTTGGTCTAACAAGGAGAGGTAATTACTCAGCTTTCACTTTGTTCTCCTCGCTCTCAATGGTGTCCCTATTTATACTACCGTAATAATAAATGATTACTACGCGCCCTTGGGCTTTGGGCTTTTTACTTTATCTGCATTATTTTTTCATTAAGTTATTTTACCATCTCGTTTTTGTGCAGAAGGCGAACTTCCTCCTATTACTGCTTCTCATTTCTGTGTTACTTCCAGGAGCGACGTCCCTCAGAGACCACGTACTAAAATCAACGATATCCTCGAGAGTTTCACTTCACCGCGACTCCTGGAGCGACCGCCCACAGGCGAGATGAAGGAGCAGCTTCAGTCTCAAGAGAAGCAGCAGGAGAGGATTTCCACAGCTAAAGGTTGGAGAATATCCTGGGTTTTGTCCTCATTGGGGTTCTGACTAACAGTAATTTTCATATATTAAAATGATTTAATTATGTTACTGTTAATTATTTCCTCTTTTAGAAGATGAGCTCACGTTTGGGTCTTATCAGCCCACTCTGGGGTCCACTCCGGAGGGACGCCAGTCCCGCAGACAGTCCGTAAGGTACGCCTTCCCCCCGCAGTATTCCCAAGTTCACAATAAATATGTTATTTTTTTCTGTTTTTTTTTCCTAACATGTCTTCTGTTGCTCAGGTTTTCTACGGACGATGTCAGCGCTTCTACCTCAGACACAAAACCAAAACCCTCCGTCTCCCTTCGACATCGCAACTCGGCCGACTGGCTTGGCCTCAAGGTGAATGACGAGCCCAGCTATATAGAAGATGGTCCCAAAAAGATGAGAAGTGCAGAAGATTCCCCGAAGATCCCCTCCTCTCCCCTGTTAGAGAAAAAATCCTCTTTCAATGGAAGTCAGTCCACGTCCGTTGCAAAAATGCCAGCAGACGACCAGGCTGACACCAAACCAACCCAGTCTGAGGGTCAGAGAGTCCAGCCGGAGGAGGAAGAGGATGACTGGTTAGCTGGAGCACTGAGCAGGAAGAAAGCTCTGGCCCTGTCAAACACGGAGGCAAGAACTTCCAAGCAGGACAAACCATCAGTTGTAAGGTATCGTGTAATACGCATAAAAAACAGCAGAAAATGTATGATGATAGTAAAACAAGCAGCAAATAACTACATAACCGTTTTATTTTTAGTATTCAAGACATTTCACAAACTCCTAGTGGCAAAGAAGAAACTTTCCCATCAATCAAGGAGCTACGGTAAGATTTCTTGTTTTAGTAAATGTATTAAATCCCTGTAAGTGACAACGTTTTGTGGACTAACTCTTTTCTTGGACAACCCAGCCCTGCAGCTCACTCCACCCCTGTCAGAGAGGAGCAGCCAAACAAAGGTAATTAACTCAGCTACTCCTCCATCATCTGAATGAAACAATGAAATTATACTGCACTACATCCCAGTTTTTTAAAGCCATAATACTCCTTTACAAACATTTTAAAAAAAAATGTTACCACTTCATATGATCATCTGATGTCTTGTCGTGCTCAAAGTCTCTCATCCTGGTGGTTCCTCTCGTATAGATCCCATTCCTTCTTTAACCTCAGCTCCACCTCAGTCTCTTTATACTGCTATCGAATCCACTCCCACGGTTCAGCATGACCTTCTTCCTTCTTTAACATCATCCCGACCAAACCCTCCCCGTCCCCAAGTAGACTCTGAACAAACTCTTAGTTTGTTTCATCCCTCAGATTCCCCCGGTCAGGTCACTCGTCCCCCACCAGCCTCTGTTTCTGCCATTAGTCCGTCCCAACCCCACCCTTTTCCATCCAGTAACGGATCCGTGGGGCTAAAGGAGGCCAGTCAAGCTGCAAATGAAACCCTGCAACAACCGTCGTTTCCGGGCGCTTGGCCTCCTATGCCGCCTGGCACATTCTGGCGTAGGTAACTGTAGGCGTAGTTCAGCAGTTTTCCACTCCCTGGCATCTCTCGCTGCTTTAAAATCCACTTTTGGCAGCTTCTCGTGATTGTTATCCAGATTTTTCTTTTTCTTTGTAGTTCCGCAACAAAGCCTGATGCAGAACACATCAGTTCCTCTTCAACAACAGGTACTGTTTTCATTTCAAGTTGAAGATCTGATAATCCCAAAATGTAATAAGTGGTTTAAAACTGACTCCTTCTTCTGAACAGGTGGCTTTTACAACAGACAATCTGCAGCAGCTGTTACAACAACAGCAGGTTCTAACCTTCTTACCATGATTAACTTTCAAGATTTTTCTTTTCATTATGAGATTGAACACATGATTTGACGTTGATTGCAGACTCTGTTGCCGGGTCCCCGAGGTGTTTGTGACGCAGCGACCCTGCAGAAACTTAAAGAACAATCTGAGGATTATCAAAGTTTGCAGGCTCGCATCATGGAGTTGGAAGGACAAGTACGTGCTGATGGTGGCCTTGCATGTTACTAACACGGGAGGAAAAAAGCCTCCAAACCTTCTCACTTTCACTTACCTCACCTAAAGTATACTTGTATTCACATCCAGGTGAAGACACTGAAGCTGGAGCGAGACCAAAGCCAAATGATGCTGGAGAACATCCAGCACAGGCATAAACAGGACATGGAGTTCATGGAGAGCACGCACAAGTGAGACCAATGTGCAGCGTTTACGTTCATATGCTCGCACGTTTTCCTGCTCAATACGTAAGTATATTTTTTTGCTTTTTTCCAGGGCTCGAGTGAAGCTGTTGGAAGAGGCAGCAGCCCAGAGGGAGAACCGATTGCGCCTCGAGTGTGAAGACCTAATGGAACGGCTGGCCACATTAACACGATCAGCTGAGGAGGAGCGCTCGGCGCTGCAGGCTCAGTACCATCGGAAAGTGGCACAAGCCCAGCAGGACAGAGACCAGGAGGTGGAGAGACTTCGAGATCTCCAGAGGTAAACTTGGGAAAGCTTCATCTGAGCCATGGATTGGGTTGATAACAGTAGTAATATAATTTCTGTAAAAGGTAACATATGCCTACTTTGTTCAGACTGCAAAAACAACATTGTTAATCTAATTTATTAACTCATCTTCATTCTATGAAACCTTTTTCAGAACATTAATGGTACGATTCATGTATGTATTTTTCACATTCATCCACCTTTACCTTCCAGAAAATCCATCCTGGAGATGAAGAAAGACCATGAAGATCAGATCCAGAGGCTGAAGAGACTAAAGGAAGAGGAGATCGATGCCGTCACGAGTGCAACAACTCAGACAAGGTGAGAAATCGAAGGTTAAAAGGAAAAACATGTACAGCTGATAAGTGACATTTTCCTTTTTGACAGCTGTCTGTATGTGATTTGTAAATGTTTGGTGTTGGTGCTCAGTGTGCAGGTATCCTGTTATAATGTAATGTTAAGTCCAGATAGCGCTCTGTTTTATGTTTGTGAGTGTTGAGCTTGTTTTTGTACAGCATATGCTGTTATAGGCTGTTTCTGCTCTGCCATATGATCTGTATTTGAAGAGCATTTAGCCATCCATTTAACTCCTGTGCTGCATGATGTCATAGTGAGCCTCTGCCCATGCAGCCTAAGTACATTTAAAACAGCTGAACTGGTATGAAAATTATGAGGTTGTTATTATTTTAGATGAAAAATAACTCATCTGTGGCTTTCTTTTGCCTTGTTTGTGGGTGTTTGCCTCCGTCAGAATTCCTCCCAGATTGTTGAAACTGAAGTTCTCATAACCTTGTTTAAAAAACTAAAAAAACATCTTTTATATAGACTTTTGCCTCAAACGAGGCTCATTTTAGGAATTCTTGTCAAGAACATTTTTCTGTTCCCATGGACTACAATATTTTTGCTTGGGACAATTTTGATTAGATTTGCAGAATATTATGCATATTTCTAAACAGGCTGTTTTTGGAAAGTATTGCTGCTTTTCTATGTGCATATTTTAAAAACTGGCCAGTTCATCCTGGCAGAGATTTTCACACAGTTTTCGAGTATATGCTTGTGATTCCACTGCTTTCTTTGTTTGTTTTTTTTGTCCAGGTCTCTCGCAGGAGTGATTGAGCAGATGGAGCACTTCTCCTCTCGGCTCGGAGAGCTCTCTTCTCGGGTGGAGAGCACACACCAGCACACCACTCACGGCCTGGAGCAAGGAGCACGGCACAGAGATGAGCAGCTTCAAAGTACCTCACACGCACACACTCGCTTTGCACAAATAGGTCAAGTCATAAACTGGGCACATGGTGGACTCAGAGTGCAGCTGGGTTTAAGGTCACTCTCCGAATGCCTGTCTCAGCAATGCAGGACCGTCTGGCCCGACAACAGAAGGCCATGGACGAGGAGAAAGCATACCTCAAGGAAATTATTTCCAGGATGGACAGTCAGCTCAATGAACAACAGAGGCAGCTGGAGAAGGTGGGAGTGTACAAACACAACACCAAGGGCAAATCCTGTTTTAGGACATTGCTTTGAAATGACAGCATTTCAGAGGTGCCAAGAGTGCTGTCCCTGGAGTTTTAGGTGTTTAAAATGCTCCGGAGAAGCACGCCTCACACAGCTGTGTTGGTATATTCAGCTGAAGCATTTCACATTGTGATTTAGATGCTATTCTGCTAATGTGATGTAATACAGCAATGTTAAAAAACTAATGTAATGGGAAATGTTGATTTCATGTGGGAGAAGCTGTTTAACCTTTCCAAAGCCCAAGAAATAAGATCCCACACAAAGTTCAAAAGGAGATGTTGCTGCAATAGGATAAAAAATGCATTTTAACCATTTCTTGTCAGATCACTGAGTAATTAGATAAACAAGTACGGAATAGGATCTGCTATTTTGTCCTTACGGAACTGAGGGACTGCAGACAGAGCGACAAGAGTAATGCAGGAGGGATTTTACTCCATTTTTACAACCAATAATGTAATCTCAGAGATGTTAGTGTGAAGGAGCATCTACAGGACTGTCTCAGAAAATTATAATATTGTGATAAAGTTCTTTATTTTCTGTAATGCAATTTAAAAAAACAAAAATGTCATACATTCTGGATTCATTACAAATCAGCTGAAATATTGCAAGCCTTTTATTATTTTAATATTGCTGATTATGGCTTACAGTTTAAGATTAAGATTCCCAGAATATTCTAATTTTTTGAGATAGGATATTTGAGTTTTCTTAAACTGTAAGCCATGATCAGCAATATTAAAATAATAAAAGGCTTGCAATATTTCAGTTGATTTGTAATGAATCCAGAATGTATGACATTTCTGTTTTTGTAATTGCATTACAGAAAACTACAATATTCTAATTTTCTGAGACAGTCCTGTATGCAGCCAGCAGATTGAACCAGTGGCTGAATTATGGCTCTTCCCAGGTTGCGTCTGCAGCATGAGAATAACCCCAAATCATACAACTAGAGTCCACGTTCTTCTTTATTCTGCACTTATCCTCTCAAACAGTAAAAAATTAAGCAAAACAAAATGATTTTAAAACGTTCCAGGAACGCTGGAAGGTGACAGCGGAGACGGCCAAAGCAGAGTCGCTTCAGCGAGGCCTGGAGGAGGAGCGGCGGGTCCTCAACATGCAGAGCAGCATGGAGAGAGAGGAGCTGGAGCGGGCCAAGGTGAGGCTGCCAAACATCCACATCAGGTCAGGTTAACGTCCATGCCATGCACTCACCCTCTCCTCCACGTCCTTCTCTCCATCAGAGCACGTTGCTGGACGAGCAGAAGTTAGTGATGCAGCATTGTGCCGAGGAGAGGAGGAAGCTGGCAGCCGAGTGGAACCACTTCCACGCCCAGGAGAAGCACCGGCACGAGAGGGCCGAGCGAGAGGTTAACAGTCTCTTGGAGAGGAGAGAAGGCTCCATCATCTCTCTGGCACAGGTGAGCCTCACCATTTATAAATTGTTAAAAATACATAAAGATTTGCCTCATTCTATTTTCATAGTTCTGAGACTAAATCATTTCACTGTATTTCAGTCTTTCTGCACACATTGGACCCACAAGTACACATAAATGTCATATATATTTGCAGTGGTGTAAAGTAACGAAGTACAAGTACTTAGTTACTGTACTTAAGTAAGATTTTTGAGAATTTGTATTTTTATTGATACTTTTATTTTTCTGTACTTTTACTTTTACTTCATTACATTTTCAAGGAAAAAATCGTACTTTTAATCCGCTATATTTAAAATTGGACACGTCGTTACTCGCTACAAATTAAAGTCTTACATTAAATGAAAATGGGGTAATGGAGACAAACGCTAAAGGGGTCAGAATAATATCACCATTATTTAGAGTTGTAAGCAAATTCTTGGAATAAAGCCACTTTCGACAGCATGACAATGTTGGGACTTCATTTCTTTGCAATAGTTTTGAAAATAATTTTGTACTTTGAATTTTGTACTTTTTACTTTTTTTACTTAAGTACATTTTACACCATGTACTTTTGGTACTTTATTATATTTAATTTGAGGTACTTTTATACTTTTACCTAAGCAATGTTCTTAATGGGTACTTTTTACTTTTACTTAAGTAATTTTCAAGCAGAAAATCTGTACTTTTACTTAAGTACAATATTTTTGTACTTTTTCCACCTCTGTATATTTGCTGTTCCTTTCATAGGAACAGGCTGACCTGAAGCTTCACACGGCAGAGCTGAAACAGAAGGAGATGGCGGTGGCACAGGAGCGAGAGACTCTGGACAGACGAAAAGAGGAGCTGGAGAGAGAGAAGGAGAAAATAAGCAGCACAGCTCTGAGACTCAAGACCCGGGCCCAGGAGGTGGAGGCCTTCAGCAAGGTGACTTCACACAACACTGAACCCCTGCATGTTCTCAAGCGTACAAGGAGTAACATTTCACTTTCACAGCTCGCTGCAGAGAAGTATGAGGAAGGAGAACAGGCGCTGCAGGAGTCAAAAGGTGTGGAAGCCACGCATGAGGCACGGCTGAGAAATATTCAGTCTCAAACGGAGCACCTGAGACAGCAGGAGCAACGTATCCTGAAGGTGTGTACGTGTTATAACCCTCAGACTGCACAACACACTGATGACTGCTGAGCGTGTTTCAAACATCTGCTATTCTTAGGAGCGAATGCAGTTGAGTCATCACCAGCAGGACACAGAAATGCTGAGACAAAACTCTTCCAGCTCACCTTTACCTGTTTTCCCCAGTGAGTTTGAACACCTAACATTTCTAATGGGTTCAGAAACCTAACTTCATGTGACTTTTTAGTTAGCTTCATTACTTTTTGAAATATTGTTTTGATTTTTCTTGAAGCAGCTCCAGTGTTACCTGACCCAGAGCTGACATCAACCCCAAATATCCTCCCTAATTATTTGGGCAACTCCCAGTCCATGGCGCTTGAGGCCAGTCTGGCTCTGTGGAGGTACACGGCCCAAAAGGTAACCAGTTAAAGAAATTATTTACCAGTTGGTCTTGCTGTATTTCATTGATATTTATGTTTCTAAACATCTTTAGTGTATTTCTACACAGTCTGAATCTCAATTTTAAGTGCTTAAGCTGTGTCTTAAGCTGAGTTGTTTCTTCTCTTAGGACCATGAATTTCTTGAAGAAGAGAAAATCTTTCTCGAAAATCTGAAGAAGAAATCTTACCGATTGACCAAAGACTGACCACCAGCTGCTGCACTCTGGATTTATATTACTTCTCACACGCTGTACACTTTAAAGTTGAACTTTATTCATTGTATTAAAGAGGTTCAGTTCTAATGTGGCTTCGGTATTACATATGGGCTGTTCTCATTTCTCTTGAAATCAGGGACTGAAAGGTACCCAACAGGAAAAATATAATTTATTGCTGCCATTAAAGTATCCACTTTTGAATACGTATAACATTCAATCTTCTGAGACGTTCCCTGATTGTTGCAGCCTTCTTAAACGTTAGTACCATTAACAGCCATTGAAACAAATGGATCAATATACCAGTGCAGAACTTGGGGACAAGCTGATGATCGATTCATTGAAGTCAGATGTCACTGGGACGAATGTTAAACAAGCAGAACCAGACCTGAAGACCCGCTTCATTAGAATATAGTCCACACTTTTAACACCTGCTGATTTGAAAGCTTTTACTGCTTGATTAAATAGTGAGTGCATCAGATTCTTTTTTGGAGAGCACAAGCTAACCAAGCAACTCCAGCTGCCAGATTGCAAGGGCACATTGACACACCAATGTGATCCACTTTCATGTTCTCGGGATCTTCATCTCCAACTTCTTTGCTCAGACATTTTATTGAAAAAAAAAATAATTCACAAAGCTCTTAATTTTGTACTGCTGGTCTTTTTTCTGACAGATGAGAAGACCATACCATTTTTTGAGATACCGCAATGTAGAACAAAGTAGTCCCTTAAACTGCCAGACATTACACTTTGTAGAGTATGCCCAGTCTGTTTTTCTGACACCTGGTAAACCTTCACTGATAAAGTAGCATTTTGCAAGAAGTCCAACTGTATAAGTTGTAACAGAATGAAAAAAATTAATGTAATTCAAAACATCTTGCAATTTGTTTAAGACAATTGCCAATAGGCATTAGCTACATTTTGGGTACTCCCAATTTCCACTCAAAAATCATACATTTATTTTCAAAACTAGGGCTGGGAATCAATTCAAATTAAGATTCACAATCATTATCATGACTATTCAATTCAGATAGATTTGGGTAAGTGTTATTAAAACTGTTTGAGCTGTTGAATGCAACATGAGCATGAATTATGACTAGTTATGCAACATAATACTAGTATTATATTGAGATTCAATGGCAAGTATTGGCAGCTAATGCTGTAGTCCAATCACCTCCCAGAATGCTGATATAACTGCTTTCAGAAACATTGTGTTGCAGAATTATAAAACAGGTCCAGGGCAGCAAACGGAGGCTGTATGAAATCGGTTTTATTTTTTCCACACATTCTGTTTAAACAGTATATAAAGTAATGAAATGAAATATTTATGCAATTATAACTGAAAACATTTAATGTTTTTATACTTGTAAACTTATTTAAAGGAAAAAACATGGCACTAGTTATGCTCGTGTCCAACAAAACATTCCTTTTTTGGACATAAACAAAAATGTAATGATGGGGAGAAAAGAAAAATTCTTCTAATTCTTCAGATCTGACTTCTGGATCAATCCAGACTGGTACCATGTCCTCTTCTCCACCAAGTCCGTCTGCAAAGACAGAAAATCACGTTACTGAACGACATCAGGAAACCAAAGCCATTGTTGTAACATCATCCGGTCAAGCCTCAGGTTACCATAAGTCCACATTTGTGTTCAGACAGGGATAACTTGTATCATCACCGGCTTGACTTATTAAATACAAAACTTGCAGGATTTACCCATTAAAGCCATCTTCAGGACTGATCCACCACCTTCTAGTCTTGGTCTGCGACTGCTACATCTGTAGCACATTAAAAAGAAAATGTAAACATTAAGCATGAAGACAATTTAGACCAAAGTCTAGACATTTTACACATTTCTCAGAACAGCTTAAAAGCGTCAGTTATCGCATCAGACGGATCTTCCTATGCAGCAGTTTTCATCACAGAAAAGTGACAAAATGAATAAGAAACTGAACTGGTACACACCTTTTCAGTGCACTGGACCGGTGGGGTCATGTCCATGTCCATCATGTCCACGAACCTGAAACAACACACTCCATTAGGGGCGTCTAATCTTGACTTTGTAAATCAACACATCGATCTGCAGTCAGATACCATTGATTTCCACAGTTTATTTCAGACAGGGATAACAAACTCATCACGTGCACAGCAGACTGGAATAGTGGGTAATAACTGCAGGCTTACCTTTAGAGTCATGTTCTCTCGGCTCAGGATAGTCAACACCATTTCACCCAATCCGATTAAACTACCTGGAAATCAAAAACAAGGAACTGGTTATCAAAACCATCAGAACAGTAAAAGAACTGTTGTAAAGACCACGTGTCTCATCCCTGCCCTTCACACCGCTCAACAAAACTCATTAAAACTTGTGATTATGCGGGAAGATATACCAGATAACTATAAACACGTTGTTTTACTTTATTAAACACCCAAACCCAAAGGTTTTAAGTATCAGCTCCTCGTGGTGTTAACCACGTGGGTTGCTGCTAAAGGAGAGCTAGGAGCTAACACGCGAGTATAGCTAATCTACAAATGTAACTTTAAATGTAAATACGTATTAAAATACATTGATTATTTAGAAAAAGTACCTGTTCGAAGCAGAAGTCATACTAACACATAAGTGCAGTTCGATGGCCAAAATCTTCCTCCTTAAGCTGGCCATGTCCTCCTCTCTCAGCGGCTGCTGCAGGGCGAAGGACCGCAAGTCTCGCGTGACCACAGCTTTATATGCTCAAAACGTCACCAGTCACGTGATCCGGGTCTAGGCGTGCTCCTTGAACATCTATCCATCCATCCATCCATCCATACATACATACATACATACATATTTTTTTATTGGGTTCTTTTATTTTGCTCAGTGGCGCTGTTTTTACCAGGTTAAATTCCTGTGTACATTGTACATTTGGCAAAATAAAGCAATTTCTGATTCTGATCTTCATTCATACATACATATGTGTGTATATATATATATATATATATATATATATATATATATATATATATATATATATATATATATATATATATATATATATATATATATATATATATATATATATATATAGAGAGAGAGAGAGAGAGAGAAAGAGAGAGAGAGAGAGCGCGAGAGAGACCCCTACATATAGATATATATGTAAATATTTATATAATGATAATATATAACTTTTAAGGAGGGCAATTTCATGATTTGCTAAAATGGTAAATAACCACAATCAGTATTTTGTTGAATTATTATATTGAATTATTATATTATTAATTATTATAGTTAAATTAGTATACCAATATATATATATATATAATATAATATATACCAATATGAATTCAAGTTTAAACTTCTGATATGGGTGTAAAGCTGACACCCTGGACAGAAGCGTGACAATGATCAAGTCTAATGTTCTGTAGAAGTCAGACGGCTCCACGACCAAGCAGAAAGTGTTCCCTGACGTCTCCAGGAGAAGTGGCTGGAGGAGTACAAGGAAGCTTTTCCTGAGTTGCATAAATTGTATGTAACAGCCCTGGTGCGTCTTCAGCATCGTGTGAGCGTTCCTTCTCCACATTGTCACAGGTCCTAACCCCTTATCGTCGCACCATGTTACACAAGCGAAAGATAAATGTGGTCATCTTAGCCCATGAGAAGTCCATAACGAGTAACTTGGATATGTATGAATTTGTAAGAGTTTTTGCACAAGGAAACAGGAGACTGGTGTTGTAGAGTGGAGCGGGGAGAAAAAATGTTGGGAAAGGAGGAGATTTAGCTATTAAGTTGCTAATAAAAAAAAAGTTATGTTTTATGTTCTGCTCTGTAACTGTTGTGTTGTACAAATTAGTTCTCTAACTATTTTGAGTTATTAGCTAATAAAGAAAAAAAAGTACATTTTTCTGTTTTTATAAATTAGTTTGAGAACTTGATGTTTGGTGATTTTTTTTCACAAGACTTCCTTTCAGTTTTGGAAATATTGATGATAGCTTATATATCTTTCCTTTAGCTTGAAAAGTATTTGAGAATGAGGCCATCCAGTTAAGATTAATGTTATGTTGTTGAAATTGGTTGTTGCTTGGTTGTTAAAAACTGGATGAAGGATATTTTATTTTACTTTTCATTTATTTATTTCATTTATTTTTCAGTTCCCCCCTTGAGGGATTGCCACCTTATTGTGGTCAGGGGGTTTGCGTGCCTCAGTGACCCTAAGAGCTGTACCAGCAGAAGCTTTAGGCCCAATCCCAATTCTCCTTCACTCGCCCTTCTTTTCTCCACTCGCACTTCTTTTCTTCCCTAAGCCCTAAAAAAGAAGGGGGAGATTTTAGGGCACTTGAGATCTAGGGCACTTGGCCCAGGTGCCTGTCCCAATTCTCCCCCTACCCCTCGTTTTCATCCCTTCCCTGATCAGGAAGCTGAGAGCCAAAAGCTGTTTTAATTTCAGCTGTAGCGCTGTTAATATGGCACTTTATTAAGTTTTAATATTTTTTCAGGTATAATGGTAACCTTAAGATCCCCAACCGGGGCTCAGTTTATCCAAATAACGCCTGTTAAGAAATTTGACCCGATGTTTTCGGAGATGAGAAGAGCCGCCGGCCCCGGGGAGCAGCCTCAGCTCACAGCCCGAGAAGAGACGTCTCCGCCGGGTCAGGCTGCTCCGTCAGCCCCGGGAGAGACACTCTCTCCCGGGACGCAGCTCTGTTGAGAATCACGCCGGCTGAAATAAATCATTTAGGAATATGTTGGTTTAATAGATGAAATCTAACAGTTGTAGCTACGCCTTTTAAGAAATTTGCTCCGAAATTTAGAGATTTCTGTCTGCCGGGTCCGGAGCTTGGGTCCGCGTTAAATCGACGCAGAGCCTACGGCGTAGGTTGCGTAACCTCCGCCGTAGGATCTGCGTTGGTGTAACGCGGAACCATAAATCCCTTTATTCTGGCGTGATCTTCCGCAACTTTATCTGAAAGTGTGTAAATTACCCAGATAACAGCTGGATTACTTTGTGGTTTCTGAAGACTATTATATCAGAAACATCCAAAACAAATCTGACGAGTCACAGGATTATTTCTCTCTATTTCTCTGAGACCAGTCTGCCTGTTTGCCTTTGGTCGGCGAGTCAAATCGACGCAGAGCCTCTTTTTTTCATACCCCCTCGCTCGCCAAGTCAGCATCTGAAATCCCTCGATTTGAAGGGGCTATTCTCAGCCCCTAGCCCTCGTTATGCCCCCTCCCCCTAGGTGAAAAGAGGAATTGGGACACCACTACCTTCACGGGAACGCGCAAAAGTTAGGGTTAGGGAAGAAAAGGAGGGCGAGGGGGAGTATTGGGACGCACCCTTAGTCTTCAGGGAAACCCAAGCTGGACAGGTCTTATTAGGGTAGAGGCAGTACTCAAGTTGAGGGGGGAAGAGGGGGGATGAGGGGGGATGAGGGGGGATGGCATCCCCCCCTGAAATAAAAACGGTCAAAATCATCCCCCCTGTAAAACTGCCATCCCCCCTTTCCATCCCTTATGTCATTTCATCAATGAATGTGGTTTTACTGCTATATCAATATTTAGAGTCATCACCAGAAAAACAACACCAGAAAAATAACTTATTTGACAATTTCCACCTGTTTCAGGTAAATTTTCATTTGAAATAAGTAGGAAAATTTGCCAGTGGGACAAGATTTATCTTCTTATTACAAGCAAAAAAATCTTGTTCCACTGGCAGATTTTTCTACTTATTTCAAGTGAAAATCTACTTGAAACAGGTGAAAATTGTTGTTTTTTCCAGTGATGAGTCTTGTTTTAAGTGTAATGAGATTTCTTTTACTAAAATGAAACATTTTAACTAGAAATAAGACAAATATTCTTGTTAAGATTTTGAGTTTTTGCAGTGATCCATTTTACTTATCCTGTGAAGGACAGAGTCATATTGATAAGTTCAGAAAACTGTTTTTTATTTGTGTGTTTTGATGTATTTGATGTAAGCCCAGTGGATATTTAAAGCTTACAGAAGGCTGCATTTACTGCTATGTCATTCCTGCAGTATTTCTGCAGGTGTTTTGGTCAGTGCTATTATTTGTAATATATTATATTATTTGTAATCAGCACAAATTATCTGTCCCCATATGATAAAAATCCACCATCCCCCTGATTTTCTTTTACAACTCGAGTATGGGCAGAGGCCTGACAGAGTGCAATCCACTTCTCCAGGTTGAGATCTGGACACACAGCTAACAACTGGTTTAAGAAAACACTAATAGTGTTAAAAATGTGTATAAAAAAAAAAAAAAAAAGAAAATCCTAGAACCGGCCCTGGGCTGGACTCGGGACGGCCCGCTCCTCCATCTCCATCTCCATCACTGCCGTTCCTCTTCCAGTCACTAGGGAGAGACTCCGGACCAGACACGCCGCTGCTGGAGCGCTCAGTGTAAAGGCGCATTTATGGTTCCGCGTTACACCAACGCAGAGCCTACGGCGTAGGGTACGCGGCGACGCGCACCGTACGGCGCGCGTCGCCGCGTACCTTACGCCGTAGACTACGCCGTAGCCTTACGGCGTAGAGCTCTGCGTCGATTGAAAAGGTCCCGGGCAGGCTGGCGGCTCCAGAAGCCTGCACGGCACCGCAGCGCACCGCCACCCGCACCGGCGCTCTCCGCCCGTCGCCGGGATGGAGAGAGGCGTCTCGGATCCGGAGCGGAACGGGTTCCCGGGCGTGCTGCTGTACGGGGAGTTCGCGGACCCGCTGAACGAGCGGCTCCGGTACTCGGTGAGCCTGACGGAGAGCGCCCTGAGCGTGCGGAGGATCTCCGCGTCGCCCGACAGGACCAATAAGGCGGTGTTCCACCTGAGCGACTGCGTCGGCTGCCGGGCGCACCGGGCGCAGGACGGCGCGGACGTCGGCGCGTACTTCACGGCGTATTTCTACCCGCTGAAGAGGCGCTGGATGAGCGCCGGGGTGACCCGGCAGAGGGTGGAGCAGTGCTTTCGGGTCGCGCCGGGCCAGGACCCGCTGGTGAACCTCCGGGAGGCCGAGAGATGGGCGCACGCCGTCAGGGATGCTGCAGAGCTGCAGGCTCCTCGCAGAGAGGGTGAGCATGGAGACATTACCATTCACTATTAACTTTACCATGGAGTTGATTCATAATTAAATCATAATCATGGAGTCATTTTGATGTGAAGATTATTGATGATTGAAGCTTATAATAAAATCAGCCGCTCAGATACCCTTTTTGCATAATGATTAAAAAAAAGTTTTGTAATAAAACTTAAGCCAGTGCAAATTAGGCTACAAATATTGTGCTTGATCTACTTAAAATAATGAAGGTAACTTTTTGCATGAGATTATTATATAGATCAAGAAAGACTAGTCTTTGTATAAACTACTTAATTTTTTGTATGTAAATAATACATTTTGTAAGTACAGTCCACTTAATTGTGTTAAGTTTACTTTATTTATCAAAATGAAGTTGACTTTACTTGCGAATTTTGTACATACTAAAAATTAAGTAGTTTATACAAAGACTAGTCTTTCTTGGTCTACATAAAAATCTCGTGCAAAAAAGTTAAAGCTAAATACAACAAGATCATTGCTTGTTGTTTGTGTGTAAATGAAAAGATTGCCTGGGATTACAGAAATACTGCTTGTTAAGGAAAAAAATGCACAATGTCTTGTTTTTTGAACAAATGCAGATTAAGTTCAAAACTAGATGTATTCATGTAAAGCAACAAACTTCATTTTTAATTGTCAGTGTATAAACCCACCTGTGCTGGCCTGATCTCAAAAGACACATATTAATCTTCCTCTGTCACTTCATCTAATCATTAAAAACAAGTTTTTCAGGAGGGAAACGCATTCCATCCTTCCCACGGTAACCAGCTCTACCTGTTCTGAGGGTGAAAGGTGCGCTTCACTGCCAGCAGCCGTTAAAAGTAACATTCATAGGAATTACACTTTATTATATTACGGTATAAATAAAATTAAAAAAAATAAACAAATTTGAGGCCATGTATGGGACTGACCATTCAGCTTTACAATACCAATTTTTTCCCCAAAAGAGGCAAAAGAGGTGTACCTTTGTTCATTCAAATGAAAGCAAATTAAAAGGTAAACTGGCTGAGTCTTTAGTTTGCTCACATGTCGATCATGCTGAGGTATTGCCACAGAGAGAAATATTTAAGTGAGAATCATACTTTGGGGATCCTACAAAGGTCATTGGGTGAGTGGGTGCATCCTCCAGTTTTTGTGCTTTTATTTTGTCAAAGTACAATTTCAGCATTCACTAACTGCCAGCACCATGTTATACTACTGTGGAGTGCACAAGTTAACTATAACAGCAACAACACCACGCCTACCACATCTGTAAATGCACAAGTGAGATTAATTCCTCAGGCTTTCCTCACACTGCACCATTTTGAGCCTGATTTGACAGTTGTGGAGCTCACACACACCGGCCAGGGGTAAATCTGTGAGGGGTTGGCGGTTCCCCCGTTGGCAATCCTTATGTGTGAACAGCTCAAAGACACATCAAAGACGCCATATTTGACTGCTGGTGAACATCTGGCGGCTGAACATCGGTAGACAAATATCTGGGAGACTCTCCATTCGAGCCACAGCCTTTGAGAGAGCAAAGTTTGGGCAGACTCCACCATAGGGAAAAGATGTAAACTTCATTTATATCAACAATTATGGCCCTGAACCTTATGTTAAAGCAAACCTAACACGAAATCAAAGGTCTTTAATGGCTCAGCTGAGAACAGGAATCCTTCCCTTGAATCTTGAAGTCGGTAGATTTAAAAACATTCCCGAAGATGAAAGGTTGTGTGAATTATGCGAACTTAATGAAGTGGAAAGTGAATCAAATTTTTTGTTATATTGCCCTCTGTATGATGAACTGAGAACTCCATTATTTACCGAAATGTTTGTTAAAAAACCGGAAATGTTCTGGTGCTCTGACGATGATAGAATGGACGGGTTGTTTAGCTTCAATGTTTTTAAGTTGGCTCATTTTGTTTCTGAAGCCTGGAGAAAGCGTCAGGATTGTTTATATGTTTAATTGGTACAGGGTCTGTTGTCTGGCTTTCATTTGCTTTATGTTCCTTTTTCTTTTTTTTGGTGTCTTGTAAGCCCACTCGGGCTGGGCACGTCATGTGCATGACACGGAAATAAAAAGTTCAATCAATCGATCAATCAATCAATCAATATATTCAATATATTCAACATTATAATGCTAGTTGTTTCACTGTCACACGTGACGTGTCAGGGACTGACACATGAACCTGATTGTGATATGCTGCCCCCATTTGGTCTGGAGTCATCACGCTTGCACGGAGTCCCTTGAACTGCTGCTTCACTCATGCTCGTGTCCGTGATCCTGCATCTGGAGCTTCCTGTGAAAGCACATGCACAAACACACACCAACACTCGTGAGAATGATCACTTAAGTGGTTTGATATTCAGGTGACCCTCTGTTGCGCAGGCTTTATTATTTCTGCTCAGTGAATTTCCCACAGAGAATTCACTGCTGATAGGTATGGAAAAAAAATCCCATCACAACAACGTCTGTTTTCATCCTGCTTTGCAGCAGCCTCGTGTAGTCAGGCCTCATCAAGTCCTGCTCTGTCCTCGTCTTGTTAGCTGTCTCAGACTGGTTTGCAGTGACAGGGTAATTAATATGAATACAACATGAGAGGTGTTTATGCCTCATGCTCGTTTTGCTGATGTCTACTGGTTCAGGCCAGGTCAGGAAACTTATTTTCTTTTTCTTTTTGTAAATCACAAAACAAGCATCCTTTCTTGGTCAGACAGCTCCGTTTAAAGAAGAGCCAGACATTTAACTTGGCAGTGACTCAGTGGGAACGTTGGCTGGGAAAGATGGAGGCAAGTGAGAGTAGTGGGCTGAGGTGGAGCTCCTGGTCAGCGCCTCCAGGTGTGCACCGCAAACATGGGGAGAGGATGCGTGCACATGTGTGTGTGATGAACAACATCTAGCCTCCCTCTGATCTGCAGCCAGTGGGAGTTTAAGATTCAGACCTGTGTGCCAGGAAGGCAGGCAGATGGAAATCTGAGAGGTAACTGGCTGCCCCCGTGTCCCTGTCCTCTCTCTGGACTCAACAAAGAGCTCTTTCTTTGGATGGTTTCAGTCCACGTTTCTGTCCTAGGAGTTTACAGTCTCTCATTTCAGATGCTTTTGCTTCTTTGCTGTTCTTTGCGAGTCTCAGTGATGATGTGATCCTATCATTAATTTATGACTTGTTTTAGCATTCCGGATCCAGACTAGCCAATAATACAGCATTTAACAGAATATATTATGCCTTTTAAATGAGTAATGCAGTGCTAATAGATGCAGCAGAATTGCCCCCGTTACTTGTCATAGAGGGTGTGTGAAAGTCAGTGTGATTCACTAATCCCTCATAGAGCATTTCTCCCTAAGTTAATTGCATGTCATCTCGTCTGGGACTGCAGATGGAAAGGTTGGATTAAAAGTGGAATTGCCGCACAAGATTGGTATTTAGCCGCAAAGCTATCGCGGTGGGACAGTTTCGCTTGAGTTTGAAGTGATTAAACACAGCATTTATTGCACGATGATATTGCTTACTGTGAGGTTGTAATGTTACCGGTTCAGTCTGTGTGTTGAAATTTATTCCGTAGTCACTTGGAGTATTATTCGTGCTGCAATTGGAGTGAAGGAGATGTAAATAATGGAGTGCATATACTATGATGCAGCCCTGCTGCTACAAGATCCTCCATGCAGTTGCACGCAATTCATGGATAGTTGATTTGACTTTTCTTGTAAGCCTTTTTTTAATTTTTGGAGTCTTTTTTATGTCTTGCAGCAATTGAGAGGTCTATCTTTTTGTCCAACAGTTTTTTAACTTAATAGATTTTACACTTGGTGGATCCAGTTCGTGCTGTGATGGTATTCTCCAGAATCAGGGTCTTAAAACAAGCAAAAAAAAATATAAACATGCAAGCGTGGCTACGATTGTTGTAAGATAATAACTTGAGCGTGCAAGAAGGGAAAGAAAGGACATTTCACCCTCCCCCCTAGAGGGACTGTTTTTTTTAGGCAGCTGAGGGTCAGGTGTGCCTGTCAGTGACTGTTGTCCCTGTGGGATCCCTGCTGAAGCTCTCAGTGAAGGAATCCAGAGCGAGAATGAGCCACAACAAGACCTCTCACCCCGGCCATCATCCCAGTCCCCGTGGAGCTCTGTGACACATGCATTTGATGGCCTGTCAGACCCTCCCCCCTTTCTTCCTGATGCTGCCTCTGTGGGCACTGGTGTTTATCCTCTCTGGACCTCTCGCCTCCTCCCCAGCAAACACTCACCCAACCTTGGAATGCAGCTTGTTTGCAGTCTCAATATAGTGCTGCTCCTGAACAAAAACATGAATTGGTTTCTAGGTTAAAGAAATCTCAGCTGTGCTGTGTGATATTCCACAGTGGAAACTTATACAGGATTTCTTTGCATGGTGATAGACTCGCTTCATTGAGGTGGCAACACTTCCTCCGTCAGCGCAGCACTTGTTCACAATGACAGACTGTCAAAGCTAGTCTGTTTATTGCCTTATTGGCTATGTGTGTGTATGTGTGTTTGTGTGTGTACCTGCTTGTAACTGTGAAATACACACACGACAGCTGAATGTTTGCTTGCCACAGTGATGCGCAGGATGTGCCTGTAGGTGTCTGATTTCTCGTCTCAGACAGATTTCACATCCGTCTCACATATTGTATAGACAGGCTGGGGAGGAATGTCCAAAAATAAGTTGTTTTCCAGTGACTGGGTTTAGTATTTTTATGTTTATAGAATGGGGGTGAAAAATGTTTGTTTACCACTTAAGAAACGGTAAAATATTCCTCTAGTTATTCACAGCTTTGGAAATAAAAATATGGCAGGACAATGTCAGCATCAAGTAATAAAATTCCTATTAGTAGCGATATATAATAAGAATTTAGTCATGGAGAGTCAAGAACAAACATATACTCTCCATGCCATCCATGCATTTTATAATCATCCAGACCTTAACAAAAACAGTTTTTATATTTGTTTTACTTCAACCTATCTTCATAGTAAAGTTGTATATATGCAGCCTTGTGTTTGAACGCTTCCAGCACAGAGTAGCAGCATCATGCTTGAGGAATGGTAATTATGTATATTTTTCTGTCAAGGCTGAAATATCTCAGTAGATTTGGGATGGATTGTCTGGTGTGGATTCAGCATTCTGAGAATTTTAAATACATATTGCAGTTTGGTGATCCTCTAACTGTAGTACCGTCAAGGAGCTGATATTTATTCTGTTATCTTTTATATCTCAACAGCTTTTGAAGGATATACTTCCGCATATAGTGAGTTCCACAAGTATTTGGGCAATAGCAAAGATTTACACTGCTGTGTACTGATTTTGATCATGAACAGTTCCTTTCCTTCTCCCCAGAAATCTGACTTAACACTTTTATTTAGATGTTTTCTGGGTAGAGCATATTGGTAAAGATTTGTGGTGTTATGGAAGGTGGCCATGACAGCGTTAGCTTCTTCCTGGCCTTGGCAGCTTTCCGAAGCCTGACCCAGGCAGTCAAGTCGTTCAGCCAGTTTGCTCCTCCTGGATGTGTTAGGAACCTCTGTTGTTCCTCTCAAATCACTAGTTTCTCTTGGATAAGTAACATGTGAGCACTAAAAAGTGTGCAATTCTCCTTGTTATTGATCATACCCAGGGCTGCACATAAGTGGGCCGCCAGAGCGCATGCGCCGTCAAAATCCACAGTGCGCTGTCAATCTTGTGCTGCGAAGCGCTTTTGCGTACCAACAGCTGGGGCTCATTTTATTGGTTGTGGCCAGACCAGAATACTAATATTAAAAAATCTATTGGGAGAGCTTTTCCCCAGAACTGCCACTCAAAGTTGGTACTGGCCAATCACAGCGCTCGTTACTCCCCCTCCATGCTCGTTGGGCAGGAAGAGAGGTAAGAATCAGCTTTATTGAACAAACCCTGACACGTCTCGTCAAAATGTCCAAGAAGCAAGCGCCATTAAGTAATTATTTTGGCGTTCCACCACCACCAACTACAAAGAGACGCCAAACTGAACCACTACCCGAATCGAACAGAAAACGTGTGTTCGCCGAGAAGTGGCTGCATGATGTTACGCGGCGACGCGCACCATGCGTTCGCGCTCCCGCGTATCCTACCCCGTAAGCTCTGCGTTGGTGCAACGCGGAACCATAAATCAGCCAGTGTCCGTCAGTGCGTGCAGCAGTTACCTGCAAGACGCTGCTCTGATTATGGCTCAAAGTTTATGAAAACCCCAAATAAAAAATAAATTAGAGAATATTTTATGAAATCAATAAACAATTCCATCATCCAAATTATAACAAATAAAGGTTCAACATATCTATTGAAATAGATTAACTTTTACACCATATTCTAGTTGAATTATTGAAATAAATTAACTTTTACACCATATTCTAGTTGAATTATTGAAATAAATTAACTTTTACACCATATTCTAGTTGAATTATTGAAATAAATTAACTTTTACACCATATTCTAGTTGAATTATTGAAATAAATTAACTTTTACACCATATTCTAGTTGAATTATTGAAATAAATTAACTTTTACACCATATTCTAGTTGAATTATTGAAATAAATTAACTTTGTAAAGGACCATATTGAGCCATTCATCTTTATAAGTGAATAAATATCGTTTTCCTGCATCCCTCTTTTATCGGTCCGGCGAGACGGGTCACCGTGTTTTTGGAGGCCCAAGTCACATATCCAGGGGCTCCTTTGAGCACCAGACCAAAATAATTATGTGCAGCCCTGATCATACCCGTCTGTTAGTATGAAAGATTTGGGACATGCAAAAATTATGCAAGTATATGCACAGTTTTGTCTACTCTCGGCTTGACTGCTGAATGCACTGTCTACTCATGAGTCAGTCACTGTCCTCAGTTTGTTCAAAATTCCACAGTAGACCAATTACTGGGACTACACACCTCTGTGCTTGGCTCCCTGTCTTATATTGTAATGATTTTAAATTCTTACTACATACACTCACCGGCCATTTTATTAGGTACACCTGTCCAACTGCTCGCTAACAAACATTTCTAATCAGGCAATCACATGGCAGCAACTCAATGCATTTATGCAGGTAGACGTGGTCAAGACGATCTGCTGCAGTTCAAACCAGCATCAGAACGGGGAAGAAAGGTGATTTAAGTAAAAACCGCTGATTTACTGGGAGTTTCACACACAACCATCTTTAGGGTTTACAGAGAATAGTCCGAAAAAGAGAAAATATCCAGTGAATGGCAGTTCTGTTGATGCCAGAGGTCAGAGGAGAATGGCCGGACTGGTTTGAGCTGATAAACACGTTAAACCTTGAGGCAGATGGGCTACAGCAGCAGAAAACCACCTCAGGCGCTGCTCCTGTCAGCTAACAACAGGGAACTGAGGCTACAGTTCACACAGGCTCACCAAAATTGGATCAGTCTCGATTTTTGCTGCAACATTTGAGTGGTAGGGTCAGAATTTGGCATCAAAAACATGAAAGCATGGATCCATCCTGCCTTGTATCAACGGTCCAGGCTGCTTGTGATGGTAGTGTCATGTTGTGGGGAATATTTTTCTGGCACACTTTGGGTCCATTAGTACCAACTGAGCATCGTGTCAACACCACAGCCTACCTGAGTATTGTTGCTGACCATGTCCATCCCTTTATGACCACAGTGTACCATCTTCTGATGGTACTTCCAGTAGATAACACACCATGTCATAAAGAATCATCTCAGACTGGTTTCTTGAACACGATGATGAGTTCACTACTCAAACGGCCTCCACAGTCACCAGATCTCAATCCAATAGACAGAGCACCTTTGGGATGTGCTTGAACGAAAGATTTGCATCATGGGCAGCCAACAAATCTGCAGCAACTGCGTGATGCTAGCATGTCAATATAGACCGAACTCTCTGAGGAATGTTTCCAGAACCTTGTTGAATGTATGCCACGAATGATTAAGGCAGTTCTCAAGGCAAAAGGGGGTCGAACCCGGTACTAGAGAAGTGTATCTAATAAATTGGCTGGTGAGTGTATGTGCTAGAGAGGAAAAACACTCAGTGATCTGAAGAAAGAGGCTGAGACATCTTATTTTCTTGCATGCAAGGGTTGGCGCACGAGCAGCGAACTACAACCATCCTGCCCCCAGCAAGGTTTATTTAAAGACATGAAAAAATGGGTGTGTATTTACAGAAGAAAAGGGTGTCGATTTCAGAGTACAATCAGGAAGTAGGTGTGCTGTGGGTGTGGTGTGGATCACATCATCGCACAGTGGATTCAGATGAGGCGACCTTGACACGGCTCACATGACGCAGCAAAGAATGGTGAGAAAAGCAGATAGATAAAAGAAACAAATCAAACAGGCCACATCATGGGAAAATATTTTCCCTCTAACAGTATGCAAATATATTTTATTCAGGTTTACTTTGTGCTCTGCTAATTGATTTTAGCTTTCTGTGCGTCTGGTACTACAGGGCCTTTGATTTTGCTTATATTAATAAAAGTTTTTATGCACCTTCCTCATCTTCCTCCTTCCATCCATGAAGTCCTATGTTTGGATCCTCCTTTACTCCAAAGCGTGACAGAGTTTGCTCTAGCTGCTTTAAAGTTTGACTAAACTGCAGTTTATATTCCATTTCATTACATATAAGCATATCTAATCTGATGATTGAAGAACTTTCCTCCACTTCATATATTACTTTTCTCCTTTAAGTCCTCAGGGTTTTCAGCTGTAGACCTTTTCAAGGGAATCCGTGGATTTATTAAGAGGATGATTTGCAGCTCAGCACACTTGAGTGCAGAACCTGTATCTAAAGCTCTTCCACTGTCAAAAGCTAGTTTCCACTCTATTCTGGAAGTGTATAGAGCTTTTGTGCCTGAAAGCTGCATTGTGCTGGTATACAAGTAGCAAACAAAGCCAACCCTGTGTTGAGTGAATGGAGGTAGAGTCTGGCACATGCCCGTGTGTTTTTGCACTCTTGCCTCAGACTTCCTGGTGGGTTCACACATCTTTCTCTGAGATATTTTTGCAGCTCCAATGTCCCGTCATCATAGAACAAATGAAGAAGAGGCAGGGGGTGATAACTGCAGCCCACCACAGGGCACAAAGAGGGATGCTGACACGATGAAATGTCTGGAGGAAAATTACCTGGATATCTGAAACAGATTTAACAGAGACCTAGTCACAACGAATATGCCCAAAGCACTTGCTTATGATGCAAAATGCCTTCAGATCTTAAAATTCTCAATAAGTATGATTGCATTTTATATTTTTACGAATGTTTCTGAGTGATACCAAGGTCACCTGCAGACATGGTTCTACATTGGAAGATGATGCTGTTGTTTCCCCCTTCAGTGTCTTAGTTTTCCTTTTCCCCCTTTTTTTATAACTCATTCGATATAGTCTCTGGTGACTTTGGTGAAGGGCGTCTGCTGCAAAGTCCAATTCCATAAACCAAAGTTTCTCCCCAAAGGCACATTAAAAGTTGTAACTCCTGTTAATGGCAACCAAGTACACTAGAATTTATAAATTTAGCCTTCATAGTGCCCTCCATGGCATTGGCAAACCCCAGGGACACACAATGCTTAATAGTGGCAACTGGGAGACTATTTCTTCAGGGCAAAATGAAACTTAAATGCTTTGGTAAATTAAAAAAAAGCTATATGAAGGAACTTGCCTGTTTGGAATTATGCCTGTTGTCTTTAGAAGATGATAAATCATTTCAGTTGACAAGGTCATAAGTGAACAAAGCTAAATAATTGTTGTAGTCAGAGATCGTTTTCACTCAAAAGACTGAGTGACAAGTACTAGCAAGTTAGACTCGCAAGACATCCAAGACGCTACATTTTACCCAAACATACATCCATCCATCCATTCATTCATTTTCATCTGCTTATCCAAAACCGGGTTGCAGGGGCAGCAGTCTAAGCAGAGATGCCCAGACTTCCCTCATCCCAGCTCCTCCAGCTCTTCTGGGGGGATTCCAAGTGTTCCCAGGCCAGCCGAGAGACATAGTCTCTCCAGCGTGTCCTGGGTCTTCCCCGGGGTCTCCCCCCGGTGGGACATGCCTGGAACACCTCCCTAGGGAGACATCCAGGGGGGCTCCGATACAGATGCCCAACCATCCAAACAACTTAACTAAAAGGCACTCTAATATATAATTCTGCATTAAAGCCTGTAATAGTTAAACAAAAACAATATCATCCATTGTTCTTGTAGCTTGTTGTGCTGGTCTGTCCCCTCTTTTTCTCTTCTGTAGATGTTTACAGGCCTTTACAGGAGCTTCCAGAGCTGCATGTTGCCCTGCAGTCCCACCCTCTCACTATTCCAGTGTTTACCTCCATCTGTCTATATCTACACCCTGACACAAATGACTGTGTCATTACCACACTGGTGCAGACTTGATTGACAAGCTGATGAGATCATTAATTAGATCCAGGTGTGTTGATGCAGGGAAACATCTAACACATGCAGGACTGTAGATCTTGAGCACCAGGGTTGAAGACCACTGGTCTATATAGATGCCTGTTGGATATCTACTGACATCCTGACCTGCAGTCCCCCCTAGAGACAACTTGTGTTATAATAGACACAATATAAATAGAATTGATTGATCCTTATCTTTATTTTTTCCAAAGATAAAATGGAAATAAAAAAATTTGAAACATACACATTTGTGAAATCTTCCTTCATAATTGTGTTTTTTTGTTCGTACAATATATGCTGAGGCTTGTTGGTGAGGGAGCTGATCTTCTGGGTGAATGTGGTTCCTGGGCAGAGCAAGGACTCTACAGAGCTCACTGGAGTGTCAGAGGACGACAGGGGGAGGGGGGCTGCGTCCTTTCTGAAGTCCACTTATCTCCACTGTCTTGAGAGCGTTGAGCTCCACATTGTTCATGCTGCACTGTGACAGCAGTCTATCGCTCCTGTCGGCCCACTCTTCCCCATCACAGATGAGGCCAATGTGGCTGCTGTCATACAGGGAGAATAGGAGAGGGTAAAAATAGAAAACAAGTCATATTTGCATTTATCAGTTGTAGACTTGTTATGATCTAATTGTAAAGTTCTGAATACGATGATATGCTGTGTGATGTAGAATGAAAAGACCTTTTCAGCCATGTCAATGAGAAATGAATAGTTCTATGTAAAGTTACAAGGAAAATGGAATATATAAACCTTTCAACTCCAATTCCCAGTCAGAAAGCTCCCCAAACACCCTGTTAACTCGGTACATGAGCGATGAAGTTTTGTCATTCTATCAGTCAGTGCTCACTTGAAGGAGACAAGCAGTGGGAGGATTTCCTGGCGGGCATGATAAGATGTCGAAAATGGCCATTAATGATTGGTAAGATTAAAATGAAAACATCAAGAAGTCCTCTGCCTTGATAGAATGTCACATTAAAATTAAGTACCGTCAGTCTGAAAGCTCTCAGCTGGTGACTCTACAGTTTACTTCTTATTTGTGTGTCGCCTCATATTTCTGCGCCACAAAGACCCAGAGGGAAGAGGCTGTTCTTTTATGTTCTTTTAAATATTACTCTCATTTCTACACAACTGTGTTCTTCACCTTCAGAATAGAATAGAATAGAATACTTTATTGTCAATGTACTTGGGTACAGTGAGATTGAAAGCCGCATCACCTCTCCAGTGCAAACAAATAAGAACAATAGTGCAAGCAATAAGAAATATAAGAATATAAGAAATATAAATAATATAAAAAATATAAAAAAAGGTTAAGGTGGATTTGAATAGTGAAGACCTGAGATTCTATTTACAGATGATAGTATATAGTTACACATGTAGTGGAATATTGCACAGATAGTCCGGGAGAAGTATTGCACGGTAAAAAACTCATTCACTCACTTGTCTTTTCTTCATCTGTCTCAGGTGTGACGTACACAGAGCTGCGCAGGCCCTGCAGAACCATGATCCTGGTGAACCCCCACAGTGGACGTGGACAGGCTCTGCAGCTCTTTACTGGACACATACAGGGCATGCTCAAAGAGGCCTCCGTTCCCTACAAACTGTTCATTACAGGTCAGTCAGAAACATGTTTTCCACATGCATTCAGCAGGCACTCTTACCATGATCAGCTTCACATGAAACCAGGGATTACACTTCTGACCACATCATGGGATGATCAGTTTGAAAACTAGGTCATCCCACCAGTTATACACACACAAGCTGGAGAGCCTGCACCAGCGTGTAATCTCTGACAGACCTTCAATCAGATGTTGTTTGCATGTCATTTTTCATACAGCCCAATGTGGCACAAAGTGCTTTAGAGTTATAGGTTTCTACTGTGAAATAGCAGAAACAATAAAGAAAAATATTAAAAGCAATATCCCCAAACTCCCTTCCCGATCTTACCCCACCATAATCCAACAATGATGTAAAGTCTTAAAACTCTCAATACATAATAACTGTAGAAACACAGTAGGATTGATAAGGATTGATAAAAACAATAGAAACTCAACTTTTTATTTCTAAAATCCTAAAAGATGCCATCAGAAAATGATTAAATGTCATAAAACAGAAATGTAGAAATGTATCTTATTTACAGACTGTATTGCAAATACAATGGACCGATTTGCCAATTCTTAAGACATCCAAGCTGAATATAGTTCTTAAATGTGTTAAGAAATGTAAAAATGTAATTGCAGTATTTAAAAAGCTTGAAAAGTTACTTGTCATATAACTATGCATAAAGTAGCACCAAATAATTCCTCTCATGCTCTAATATGAAGTTCAGTTTCATTTGATATATCACCAGTCACGACTTCAGCTCACACTGCTACAGTGGACATCATGCCGGAGGCGTCAACGAGACTCGAGAAAGTTATGATGGCAGAGTGACCGATGAAAAGATCAAACCAGAGTAAATCCTTGACTCTGGTCCGTACCGTCTCTTCCCGTGTCCCTGCCGGACTGTTTTCTACCTGAATGTGTCTTGCCGTGGTTTCTGTTTGGTTCTCTGCCTGGTTAGGTTTTTAGTTCTCTTTGTTTTTTCAAGTCAAGGACTTCTTTTGTTTTTGATTTGGATCCTGCTCAGCAGCGCTTTTTGTTAATAAACTACTTTTGTTTGGAGCTCCTGCCACCTCAGTCTCCTGCCTTTGGTCCTACATTTCTGGACATCGTGACAGAACGGACCAGCCGGGAGGAAGGAAGACATGACAAGACTTGATGAGGTGCGAACAATCAGGGCAGATAGGAATGAGGGAATTCAAAACAGAACTAAAACACAAGGACACTTTCAAAATAAAACAGAAACAGCTATAAACCCCAAACCATGACACATTTCTCTGTGCCTGTCTGACCCTTGGCTGTTTTGCATACAAACTTCAGCGGCCCAAAGATAGTGAGATGGCGACACTGCACAGGATCACAGCCCATCAATACCTGGGAAATGTCTAATTTTGGTCGGATTAAGGCAACAATTTGGGTTTCTGTTAGTGCATGTAAACGTACTGAGCGATATTATGGAATCCCCATCCATCTCCTCTTAGCTAGGCCAATGGCAGCAAGACCTGCCACGTCTGTTGACTTGGGGTGCTGTTCATTCTCCTTGATCAGGAAGAGGGTGAATATCCATCCCTGCAGGTCTGCTAAGGCTCTGGTTAGGAGGAGAGGGCTCTCATATCCAGATGAAAAGGTAGTTGGTGGCGTATTGGGGTGGTCAGAACGATGGATGTTTGTAATCAGAGATGTAACGATACCAATTTTTTCCTTCCGATTACTTTTTTTTTCTGCTATCGGTTGATATTGAGTAATGTTCCAATGGCAGTATTATCTTTTGCTTTTCTTTTTCGTATTTCTTTTTAATACCATAGGCCTACTGAGCATTTTTGGTTTAACTAACATCGTATCAAGAATGATTATTAAGTTCAGAGCTGTTTGAAAAGTTGTATTTCTGACCTCGGAAATTTCCAACCGGTCATCTTGGATAATGAATTCTACAGTTTTGCCCATCAATCTTCATGTTTTAGTCTGGAAACCACACCCTTGCCCCATGAGCATGTCAGTTCTCCTTATAGGATTTTACAGCCCGAAATAATAATAATAATAATAGTACATGGTGTCGGATGGTGCATAGATGTAAATACTGATATCTTTATTTTCGGGAGAATCTGTGACTACCTCAGATACTGGTATCGGTATCGGAACAACTCTATTTGTGGTGAAGGCACTATCTGGTATAATACCAAGCTGATATTCCTGGTTATCCCACTCAAATATTAAACATATCCATCTTCCCTGACACACACTAAACTCCACACATGCATACATATCAGAGCGCAGCAATTACTGCGATCACAGATTCACGGACCACATTTTCACAGCAAACGTGAGCGTGTGCTCATTCCGCACACACATCTGCAGGCGCCCAGGCTCGTGCAAACTGCTCATTAAATGCTTATTTCTGTCAGGCCAGCTGCTCTACATCTCCTATGATTTGCTAAAGCCTTTGCATGACCTTTACCAGTATTGTATTGGCTACTGTCATCAGAGCCTCTATTCTCCATGAGTCCTCTCTCTGACTACAAATGAGCTGCTACACTGGACGGCTTTAAAGGAGACCTGTTATGTCCTTTTTTCCTTTTCAAAAACGGACACAGTTTATGGATATCTGAATGGTATGTCTGTAATATGTGTTCACCCTTGGTTAGCTTTAGAGTGGAACTGGCATTTCAAATCCACTACATTTCCTTTTCCAATTGGTGTGCCTCTTGAAAACGGCGTTAAGCTTTCTGTGTGATGTTAATTAGGGGACTACAGTGAGCGTACAAAAAGAACTGAACAAACTGATTATGACATCACCCATATGTTTTCTGAAGAGTGCTTTTGAAGCCTCCCTGAAGCCACTCTGCATGGCGTCGTATTGGCAGGAAACTGATGCCCCCCATCTGTGGTTAATCCAGAAATGGGCAAATGGGCAGAACGATGAGGCCCAGCTGAAACACACCCACCTCAGTTTATCCGGCTCGCTCATCCTATGATACTAAATGTTACATTACATTATGACATTCTGGTCAAATTTGTCCATCTACCGTAATTTCAAATGTTGCTATTGACACAACATTTAAAAGGAGGACTTGGGGAGCTCTGATCCAGGACCACCGGACCCCTCAATGGACTGGTGCATGTCTAACTGATGTGGCCATGGAGTCCACATAGTCCACATCTATGTCCACATAGATGCATCTGTGCTCTGGAATGCCAACTACCGTTACCTTACGTTCTTTCCAGTCCTATTTGTCTATCAACACACACTTTAATTTTCTCTGCTGAAACAACATTTGATGCAAGGACTGGAGAAACTCTGATGGAGTGCCACCGAGCCCACCAACAAGCCTCCGGGCTTTTATTTAGAGCTGGGTCCGGACAGAGGTCAAGGCAGAGTTAGGCAGTCTGAAGGGGGGGATGCCAATCTGGAAGGTGGTTCTACTCCCTACTGGTTAGCTAAGCTTCGTCCTTGGACCATTCCAGGCCAGCTCACGGCCTGTCACATCCGTGAAGTAAAATGAATAGAACAACAAACCACATTATCTCAATAAAAATAATGATGCACTGTTTTCTATTTACGAAAAGCTGAGAAGTCATGTCAAGATAGTGTTTACATAGCTGAAGTGATGACATCTAGCCATCAACCATATCAGTCGTCAATCAGAAGAGCTCACCCCTACTCATGCATAAAGTTTGTTGCTTTATATAATTGTAACTGCAGTGCTCCTTAACAAGACCTATGAATGAGATGGAGTGATTAGAACAAACCATGGAGGGGGTGAGAGCACGCTTCAAATGCTGCTTTGAGAGAGATTGATTGCTAACCCTGAAGGCAGAGCCAAAGGCCAGACACCGCTTGTGTATTTTTGTTTGTGTTTTAGTCTGGTTCGCTTCAGTGCCCTCCGTGCAGACTCCTGGGACTTGAAGGAAGGTCAGGAGCTGGATGGGGATGGAGCTGGACACAATTAAAAGGGAAGAATGTGGGTCAATAAGGGCAGTGAGTGGTCAGAGCCAGTGAGATGTAACTATAAGCCGGTGAACTCACCACACACCTCCTTGATGAATGTATCATGCTGCCTTTGCCTGAGGAAGGACAAGCAGCCACGGAGGTGACTCTCGTGTAAGCGTGTACCTTTTACATACTGCATGACGCATACGGTGTACCAATGTTATTCTTTACCTGGTTTAACCTTAAAGGAAGTCAGCTGTGGATAGTGGAGAAAAGGGATCCACCACTTTTAAAGTGAAGCAACTGTAATTTGCTCTGGATTTCAAGTGTGTGCTTATCATTAAAAGCCTGTCAGAAATCCTTATCATCTGTGCAGCAGATAAGAGTCATCTTTCAATCTGGCAACTGTATTACTACAACCTTAATCTGCAGCTGTCTTCAGCTGTTCTCTGATGTTCGTACGTGTTTTCCAGCCGTCTCTTAAGTAAGGAAGCGCCTGGGAAGGAAAGCGTGAGTGCAGGGCCCGGTAGGTTCAAAAGGCTGAGTCAGCTGTGCAGCGTCCCCCCCCCCCCCTCAGCCTTTCTGTCAACACGCCACTGCATCTCCGCCTCCAGCAGCCCCACGCTGCAAACAAACAGCAGCGACACTGGTCCCTGGAGAGCACGGCCAGAGACGGGAGATGCTAACCAACGCGAAGGCAAAGGGTCGATCAATAATTGAGGAAGACTGTTCATGGCAGGAGGATTCAGGGCAATATCCAGCTACTAAAGAAAGGAGGAAGAAAATATAACGAGCTTGGAAAACAATAGTAATCTAAGCATGTTATTGCCCAGCCTTGACATGGTAGTTGTTAGCTTCGCCATGCTGGTACCCAGATGATGCAACATGATCCAACAAGGAGCGTTTTCTTTTTGACAGATGCCTTCTCATGTACCAATGCTGGCTTTTCACTAGCCCGATCAGCAGCTCGCTGCAGCAGGGACGTAGCCTCCCACTGATACTGTGTCGCCCCAGCTAAAAGCTGAGCAGTTGTAGATGTGTCCCTTTTTCCTCTTCATTGTGCTATATTTAGCTCTTTCTCTCCCTTTCAAGTAATTTCCACACACAAAACGACGCTGGGGAGTCTCAGCTGGCAGGACTGTGGACTTTAATGCTGGCGGGATGAGCCCACAGACCCCCAGCAGAGGGACCCACTCAAGGATGCTGCCAATAAAACTAGGCTGAACAAATAGCTCCCTGCAGCACCAGCGAATTAACCAACACACACACACACACACACACACACAAGCAGATATTTCTGACACAGATGTTTGGAGGCTTGCTAAGCTGCCTCGGAGATGTTAAGTAGCCACTGGACGAGCAAATGCGATACGTCTGGCCTGATGAAGGGAAATTGAATCTCTTTTCTGCCTAATCTCCCTGATAAAGGGAACATGTCTCTTTCACACCCCTTGCCCTTGTTTTCTTACTTTACCAATTTGTCTGCCACATTGCTTTATCTTTCGGTTTTCTCTCACATTTGTGTTCTCCAGAGCATCAGAACCACGCACGGGAGCTGGTGAGAAAGGCCGACCTGTCCCAGTGGGATGCACTGGTCATCATGTCTGGAGACGGGCTGCTGTTTGAGGTACAATGCCCATTTCTGCTTAATAACGACGTGCTTTTTAATCAATCACCAATGATACCAGCCTGCATGTCCGTCTTTCTATTCTCAGCACTTCTTGGAATAGGCTTATGCAATTTTAATTTCAGTTTCAAACATGACAGAGGAGCTCAGGTGCTTTGACTCTTGCTCCAAAATTCGATGGATTTGCGAGAAATATGTTTTATGTTCTGTCCTCAGTCGTGGTAGCATCAGGTCGCAGGACAGAACAGATTCAAGCTTTTTTAATCAAAACGTTTTGTCATGCTTCTGATGTGGAACCATGCTTCTGTTTCTGCTTTTGTTCATTCAGGTGATAAATGGTCTGATGGAGCGAGAAGATTGGCAAGAAGCCATCCAGATCCCCCTGGGTATCCTACCAGGTGGCTCTGGCAACGCCCTGGCCGCATCTGTCCACCACTACTCAAAGTGAGTCGGGATATTTATTAATGAAGCATTTAAATGCATGGGCTAACGGTGCAAACGCATGAACCTTTTCCGGCCTAAGTAAAGATAATTCATCTTCTTCCTGTGTAATTACGCTGGAGGCTGACTCAGCAGATAGCAGGGACTGAGACAGATTTGCTGTAGAGCAAGAGGTCAGTTCAGGTAGCTTAAACTCTTAAAGGAGTGATGTAACAGGTTCAGAAACTCAGTATTATGACTGATTTCAGTCCTGAGAGCAGCTGAGGAACTTGTTAATCCGGCATATGTCCATGGTGTCACTTCCATCTGCTGGTTGGTCGTTGGCGCGGCATCAAAAAAAGTGGTACTGCTCTGCCAAAATACCACGACAACCTCTGGCTTTCAAGCTGTTGGGCTTCTGGATGACACAGTATGAACTCGGTGAGCCATATGATCTGAAGGCGTCCATATTAGCCTTCCTCAGGTTGGTGAGGACGGGGCCATGTGTGGAGAATCACACAGGATTGTCAGACGTAGCCTCCTTTCGTCCCTTTAAAGCCATTTACAAGCTTTCAGGTTAGCTTTACAGCTGCTTGTCACCTCATGAAGATTGCCCATTCGCTCTAATTCACGCTTATTGTGTATAATATGTGCCTCTAAAATATCTTAGTTGTTATATGAGACACATTTCTCTCCACTGGGAGTCCAACCCCTAGATTTAGAGTCAGTCAAACATGCAGAAAAGTCAGAGGTCTTCGTGAAATGGCTGCACATTTCACATTGTTTTGGTCAAAATACTGCAGCGATACAGTACAAAAGTATCCTTCTCAACCATGTCTTTACAGTTCTGTTCAGAACGGCCAGTTTTAGTGGCTATTCACCATAAATATTTCCTTATATTTGCAATTTCAGGCATTAGTTTTGTACTTGTACTAGTTTTGTAGCAAATATCTATACAGCAAAGGTAATGGGGTTTGTTTAACATGTGAGCATTTCTTTTTGCCCTTCTCTCTCTCTCTCCATTCTCTCCCTACAAGCATTTTTAATGGTTTAACTTTAAACATCCTCCCATTAACTTGTCCATAGGTTTGCTATAACTACAACACATACTGGTTCCTCAGATGTTACAGATGTGCAGCACTCTACGACAAACAATTGTGCATTCATCAGCAACACAAATCTGACCCCGCCTTCCCACCGGCCGTGTTGGGATGTTTTTGACTCAACTTTGACATTTACAAGCAGGATCATGATAAGTCACGCGATCTTCACTAATGTATGACTTCAGTATTCCAGTGCAGTGTCGTCAGTGCAGGTTAAGCACCTGGGAATAAAATGTGCATGTAGATTTAAGAACGTTTGGTGTTAAATCCACCTTAAAATTCTTGTTTGCATCCGTGGAGACAAACGACCAAATCATGGACCAAGTTGATTTATCTGCTCTTCTTTTTCTCAGCTGTTAAAAAAAAGCTAGATGGAACAAATCAAATAGTATTTTTTTGTTTTATTGCTCACTAACACTGACATGGCGTTGTGTTGTGCTATACTTAGGTCTCCTCCAGCATGGAACGAGGAGCTGCTGCTGAGCTGTGGCTTCATGCTGTGCAAAGGTCTGGTTGGTTCTCTGGACCTGGTGTCCATCCGCTTGGCCTCCAAACAGCGCCTCTTCTCCTTCCTCTCCCTGGCCTGGGGCTTTGTGGCAGATGTCGATATCGAGAGTGAGAAGTACCGCCATGTGGGAGCTATCCGCTTCCTGATGGGCACCCTGGTGCGCCTGGCCTCTCTCAGAGTGTACCAGGGCAGGTTGGCTTATCTCCCTGTGAAGGAAGCACCCAAACCTCCGAGAGGAAGCACAAACGCCAACCACCCGCCCTCCACGCCTCAGCACCCCTCGCTCTGCTCTTCCCTCCCCTGCCAGCTCATCCCTAAAAATTCGCCCAAGCAGAGCTCTCGCCACGGTGGCATCGGTACGAACTCCAACCGCAACACTATCGCCAACTCCTCCAGCAGTGCCATAACCAACAAGAGACCTGAGACGCAGAACGACAACGAGACGGCGGCCGCGGCGGACTCTCTGCTCCCCGACCTGGACCAGCCGGTTCCGGAGGGCTGGACGGTGGTGAAAGAGGAGGACTTTGTCCTGGTGTTGGCTATTTACCAGTCCCACCTGGCGGAGGACCTGTGGACGGTGCCGGGTGCCATGGCCGACGACGGCTTGATCCATCTGTTCTACGTGACGGCGGGAATCTCCCGGCCCGCCCTCCTGCGCCTCTTCCTGGCCATGGAGCGGGGCGCCCACTTGGCGTGCGGCTGCCCCCACCTGGTGTACGAGAAGGTGAAGGCCCTGCGGCTGGAGCCCACGTCCCCACAGGGCATGATCACGGTGGACGGAGAGATGGTGGAGTACGGGCCCGTTCAGGCTCAGATCCACCCCAGCATGGCGCGGCTCATATGTGGTTGAACACGGAGAGCAAAGATTCTCCTCTTTCCTTTCAGTTTGGCCTTTTATACGCTATAGTGTCGGTTTCTTTCTATCTGCTGTGTTTTCAGAAGTGCCAAAGACAATTATTCAGCCTCTGGAAATTCCTTTATTTTTCTACAGAGATGACTCGTCCCATTTTTATGGACCCCTCCGACTCCCCGTGCCCTCGGTCTCTCAATGTTAGATTCAGGGTCACAGCCATGGAGGATTGTTCTCGCTTCTGGCTGGTCCAGGTTCAGAAAAAAGGGGAGGAATAGTGTGTGTGTGTGTGTGTGTGTGTGTGTGTGTGTGTGCGTGGCCTTGAGAGAGCAAGTGATCCTCATATATGTTTGTGTGCAGTCAAGTGTGTGTACATATGCGATTGTACACGAGGAGCTTTGGCAGTACGGTGACAGAGGAGTGCGTGGTGCTCTCTGCTGTCGGACCTCATAAGCCTGGCACATGTGAAGAGAAGCACATTTTCCTGTCCTGGGAGGTTCCTGGAAAAACCACGCCCCCCTGCCCCCACCCCCATCACTCCAGGCCGACAATCTCCCCACCGGGCGAACACTCTGACAGCATCGCCTGCCCTCCAGCTTAGTAAAAAAAAAAAAAAAAAAAAAAGTTGTTTTTTTTAACCAAGGAGATCTAAATCCCCAGTGGATTTAACATCATCAGATCTGTAATCTTTACATAGTTTATATAAAACATTCCCACAAACCAGATCTGGCCATGTTTAGTATTATCACTCCATGAACCACTGTCCTCCTCTTCTTCTCTCGTGTGTGGAAACTGTTGGAGGGCCAGCTGAGGATACACCTTTACCACCGTCTGGTCCATTTCCTGTCCTCCTGCCCCTCTTCATCTGCAGCCATCATTTACTGCAAGAACTGCCTCCACTCACACACGTACACAGTTCCCCCTCACATCATCTGAAGCCCAGATCCTCGCGTACACATGCATACCCTCGCATCTTTGCAGCACTTAGTGGGGGGGAGGGGAGTGATCTGCTAGTGCGCATATGATCCTTCGTCTTGCCATCTTTAGAGTGTGCTCTCGCTTCTATCCTGGGCTAACAAGCCATCAGCACCTTACGGGTCCCTGATAGGAGACTTCACATCTGTACAAGTGTATTTTTAAACCATTTGAAAAACTCTTAATTGGACATATTAGACCGGTTTAAGCACACTCGGGGGGCGTACAGTGCAGGCGTTGCAGCGCTGCATATTGAGATGCATGCCATCAACGTGAGCTTGAGGAAGTCAAGTGTTTTCTGCTGATCCCTCCGTGCGTCCTCCCTGCTAGCTGCCGGTGCCGTGGTGATGAGCATCAGTGCGCTGGAGCGGAGGAAAGTGCAAGTGTTAGCATTATCATCAGGCCCACTTGCACACTCTTGCACACGAGTGCAATTCCTCTCACACGCACCGGTGTAGTTCAGGCTGCACCAGGACTGCAGCGCAGGTGTATCATCTCATCTCTCTCACAATGTCAACGCGCTGGAGAAGATCAGACCGTAGCTGAATCCTGCTGCATTTGCTGGAAACAGAATCACTTCCCGCTGCAGAAACAGAAACAGAAAGTCGGGAACGTTGACAGCCTAATGAGGCTCCGAGAAAGTGCTGATTTTCAGCTTTCAGTGGTTTGACAGACGCTTAACTGTTACCCCTCGTGCGATACAGCCACATGCAATAAGATGACCCGCTGCTTTTTCCTAGCGCTTGTTGAGGAATCTTCCACTGGACAGAGCAAAGATATCTTTTCCTAATGCACATAGTTGTAAAAATGATTAGGGACTGTTCGAAGGAAATTGGTGATACAGTGGCGAACAAAGTAGAGAGATCAGTGAGGTCCTGTAAACTGCAGGATGTATTACTGAAAATTTAAGGAAAGATTATTAGATGGCACCTAAGTTGCCAAATGAAAAGCTGCTCACGAGGCCTTACACCAAAAAACATGAGAGACCGTTGTGTTAATTTTCTTTTCTCTTCTGCAGTTTTAGGTTCTGCTATGCATTTGCATATATGAATGTGATCAAAAAAGAAAAAAAAAGGATTTTCAGCTTTTCAACACCTTGTAGGTATCGCCGAGGTCCATTCTCATAATGAAAACAATCATTTCTCAGGACTTGCACTTACTACTGTTCAACTGTTTTAAAGAGGCTTTTTTAACAAATATTGTGTTTGAGGAAAAAGTTGCTTGGGCCGTTAGTTTCACATTCAGATTCAAATTTTATTGTCATCGCACAAGACGTACAACAAAACCGGGTCTTCTTCTCCGGCATCTGTAAGAAACAGAGTATGTTGATCCTCCTTTTAAGCAGAGCAGTGGATTTGAGGGTCCAAGTACCCAAGGACACTGCTCCTCGTCACTTATGGCGCTTTTGCATTAGTACCGCCTTAACTCGGTTCTACCCGCCACGGCCCCGTTTTGCGCTTTTGCACTAGGGGCTGAGACGGGTAGAGCCTCTCCAAGCCGATACTCTTTCTGTAACCATTCTGCCGAGGTTCTAATCAGGGCTGAGCAGGGACTATTTCTGACGTCACCACCCTCCACGCCACTGATTGGTCGGGGGGCGGGGCCGTCAAACGTTTGAATCAGGAAGCGGGAGTCAGCGCGAGAGCGACCCGCGGCTCGCAGCGATTTTTATTATACAGCGCAAACGTCTGTTTGGTGATCCAACTCTGAGGTGCAGATGTTCATAAACCTGGGGGCTGACGAGAGAATTAAAAAAGGGATGTAGACGGGCTGTTTTACTCTCAGCCGCTCGCGGCTCCAGCTGATTTCTGAACAGCGCCGACACGAACAAAGGTGTTGCGCAATCGAGTACGTCACAGCAGCTTCACCCAAACCCCCCCACTTCTCCCCTGGCTGTGGAAAAACAAACGGGGACAAACGGGTAGAGCCGCGACGAGCCGCGACGAGCCGCGACGAGCCGAGCCGGGCTAAGGCGGTACTAATGCAAAAGCGCCATTAGGTGCTAGTAATGCCAGCATCTGGACCATTAATGGCAGCAAAGGTTGTGTTAGTTTTCTGAAAGAAGGTAAAAGGTGATGCCCTGGAATATTTGAAAGGATGAGATTAATTTTGACAGCATACAACCAAAATGTTATCTTCTTCCCTTTGATCTCCATAAGAAATAAGTTTCTAGAACATGTGAACGCGCTACTCATGACCAACTGTAAGCTACAGATGTGATGTAGTCTGGCTTACATTAGATAGGCTTCTGCAAGCCATGATTCAGGCATCAAAGACTCGACTCATATACAATATGTGTAAAGCTTAAAGACAGATGTATGGCTTCCATGGCATTGTTGTTTAGTCACATCAGTTTCCGTTGCCATCAAGGACACAACACACCAATATATCTTTTCGTTTTACTTCCTGCAGGATCCAGCAAATCATTTCACTCACGTAAAACAATTGGGCCCACGATCACCCACTCTACCTTTAAAGGTGATTTATAGATCCCCGTCTCCTGGCAAAGAGTCAACTGATGTTACACTTTTGATTTGCATACTGGTTGAACACGCAGTTAAATGCTTTGTGGGATTTTACATTTTAACAGATTGGTAGGTGGGATCAGATAAACAAACACCCCCTTCAGTTCTAGGAAACCTATTTGTAATCACAGATAGTTGTATCTGCTTGGTATTTCTGCCCGCCGCGTCTCCGGCGACGCCTTTGGGCTAGCCGCGAGATGTGCAGCCAGGAAGCCCCCGTCATGGATGCTTCTCTCCATTGATCCTGGAGCGTCTCAGGGCGGTGCTGCTGCAACATTTACATGTTTCTATGACTCAACAGAAAACTTCTAAATATTCTGAAACAAACTGCACTTTAAATTAAATGTAAAAGCTTGATTGAACACATTTAAATATACACAGTGCATGACATTTTGAAGCTGGACAAAGATGGGAGGCAGGGCAAGTTTATTTGTGTAGCACATTTCATGTATAAGACAATTCAAAGTGCTTTACATAATAAGAGTTTTTTTTAAGTGTTTAAAAAAGAGTTGAAGAGCAGAAATTAAAGACAGACAGACAGTTAAGAATGAGATCCAAGAACTAAAGGTGCATTGTGGGAAATTACTGAAATGCAGCAGTAAATAAAAAGGTTTTCAACTTTGATTTAAAGCAACTGAGCGTTTCAGGAGAATAGTGTTTGCTGTCACCAATCAAATCCCCACAGTTGAGCTTCTTAAATAAATCTGCAGCATTTGCTGTGACTGGTTGTTGTAAGAAAAATGACCCCCAAGGTGAAACAATAACATGAGCAACAGAACAGAGTAGTCCACTAATAATTGTGTGCGCAGAACCAGTTGGACTGTTTTATCAAGCAGAATTGTGCAGATGAGCTTCTCCTTGCGTATCAGCTGCACTGACACAGAACTGTCTACTCTGACTGGATTTCACTCTTGCATTGGATGCATTCATTTGCTTCAAGTCGGATCAAGTTCAGCTTTTTTGATGCGTTTCCCAAACATACTGCCTTCCTGAGATGTTTTGCAGAGGCATTGACCAAAGCTCCTTGCCTTTCACAGAAACTGAATGAAGAAGAATGGAAAGCGATGACACAAAAACATGTAACTGCTCCCATTCTCAGATTCCCAGATTACCATCTCTCCCTCCACAGTCCCTTGAAGAGTTTCATTGTACTTGAAGTGGATCTTGCCGATCTGATAATCTTGGGTTTCCATTCACACTGCAGTGCCGATTTCCACCTATGACTTGATTTTACATTTTGAGACTTCTACATATACTGTATAATAAAATACAACTCATATCCCTCATACTGTACCTTCTACCATTACTCATTGAAGTTATCCAGCTGCTTGCAATGTATGACTGTGTCGTGCAGGTTGCATGCCTCCAGCTGCAGCTTTCCACGTGCATTGTTCATTATTAAATGTATTGAGTATATGGGTAGAGACGAGCTATGCAAATGCCTTGTCATGGCTGCAGATATTTGGAGCGAGAGCGCTCCCTGCTGGGCCACCGTTGAACTGGGAGCGCTGGCTTCATCAAGAAAATATATCCTTTGGTTATACAACACAATCTCTTCATACTACCACCTGTTCCCTTCTTTTTAAATTTAGATAGAGATTAATTTGACCACATAAGCTCAGCTGCAGAGGAGTCTGAATTGTGTGTCATTAATGAAAGCCAACATCCAGCTCATTGTAATTCATCATCTGAGGAACGGGCTCTTGAAAATAATAATCAACATCATGCCGTAGGCTGTTACAGTGCTGTTAACTTATGGTACGATACTGTTAGATGTTCCACTGGATTCTTTAATGTATCAGCAGCTCTTAAAAACACAAATGTTGATATATGTCTCTTCAGTACTGCTACTGGAGAAAGTTGTGTCACAGACTTTGAATTGAAATGAATTGAACCTGGTAGTTAGAATCCCAGTAATGTTTTTTAATGAAATAATAATAATAACCTAATCATTTATGTACCATGTACATGCTGAAAATAATCAAAAATCTTCTTAAAGTCACTTTAAGTAGCAATGCCACATCTGACCACACGGGGGCAACATATCACAAAGATGTTCAATGCAGCGTTCAAAATCCCGTGCTTGCACACCTGTGCTATTGTTTGAGTGCATAAATGCAATGTCTTCGCTAAGTGGATTGCAAGTACCCAACCGGTGCATTCAAAAAATGGTCCAAATATTCAGCGTAGAAGGCACCCGGTGGTCACATTCTTGTTAACTTAGCAGAAGTGGTGGGCCACACGTTTACTATGATTTCAGATTTTTTTCTTTAAAGATGAAAGTCATCCATCTTCAGCATCGACAATGATTGCAACTTACTTATGGTATGTGACAAGGCAGTTACTTGGGTAAAGTAGCCAAGACTCATTCAGCATTTATTCAAATGCTGGAAAAGACACACTGAATTGGGGCTCTAGTGGGACAAAGTAGTATTACCAGATGGACTGGGCCGTCCTCACTCATCAATACAGTATTATCATTGACTTTTGTCAACACAGCAGATCGTTACGCCTCCACGTGGTTCGATGTGGTTATACTACATTGATTGGCTTGAAAACTTGTGTCTTGCTATTGTATCCACTGTAATCAAAAGATAGAGATATTACCTTGATTTATGGATAAATTATGAATGTTATGAGTCATTTATCAGTCTTATGTGTTGATATACGCTGGCTTCTCGAAGAGTAGATCAGTTTATCAAAAAGAAGAGAAAACTTTGGTACTGTTATGTGATTTGTGTGCCACGTATTTGCAGCTTTTTTTTCTTTAAAGTGAGTTAAAATAAGGAACGATATTTCAGTGCCTTAGTCTTTACACAAGAAGGTAGTTAGGTGGTGCACAAATTAAAAAAAAAACGAAAAACAAACTTTTAGAAATACATTCTTGACCATATAATTTTGCATTTGAGTATGCTAAAGATGAGTGTTTTTGTTTTAGTCTTTTTGTTTTTCTCTGATGTTGCTTTGGGGCTCCATTAGGTTCTGATCTGCACAGCCAGAAAGGACTGTGTGTGTATGTGTGTGCAGAAGAGACAATCAGGCGTTCATCTCCTTTTGTTTTGATTTTTCTCCTGTTTATAGAATTTCTCTCCGTTTTTTAAAGATTAATAAACATATTCATTAATAAAAAATGTCTTCTCTGTCATTTTTCTCTGAACATGTTATGCCCTGTCAAAGGACATTTAATAATGTGTCAAACATATCTGGAGGTTTTTGAAAGCTTAAGCATGAAACCCAAGCGTTTATGGAAGTTATGGAAAAAGATGATGCACCAAAGTAAAGAAAAACAAAACACCACATCACATTGGCAGGCAGTCGGGAGTTGGCCCTTGATCTTTATATGTGAACAACTCAAAGATATGTCAGATATGCGCACTGATGCTATGCAGAGCAATCTATGTTAAAGAGTGATTTGTGATTTTATGTAGGAACTACTCACATGTCCTATGTACCAGATTTACATCACAATTTGCATTTTCACTTGCCAGTTGTCAATTATACGACTAGGTAATCAATGTGCTACGCAGGATCTGTATTTGTATTCTATATATTTAAAGCTGACAACATTACACTAAACACCAACTGTGTGGTAATAATTGAGTAATGACATTACTCAACATACTAAACTATGTTGTTTATACCACGCCATCTTCCAGACAATGAGGCAGATGTCAAGTCTATATATTTATTTCAGCCCTGCGGTGCTTTTAAAAAGGTTCTTGAAATTAGAGGAAGTTTATTAACGACCAGATCGGCTGCTGTGGAGGTTTTTTCAAACAAGGTCAGCTAGGAGCTAGGAGTATTACGTTTGCAGTAGGCAAATTTTATTACGTTTGTGGTAAATGTAATACATTTGCGGGATTATTACATTCAAAGCTGCAGATTTTTATTACGTTTGTGGTTTATTACGTTTGTGGGCAGTTATTACGTTTGCGGGTGTAACAGAGCGTTGCAGTAGTTGAGGCGTGACTTAACCACGGCCTATACCGAGAGCTGAGTAAAGCTTGATTTATTAAAACGCAAAGTGGAACGACCAGGAGAGAGAAAAAATAACATGACTCCCAGATTTTTCACAAGCTGTTGCTTGTAGAGGTTGACAGAACAGTTGTACAGTTGTAGAGGTGTATCTATGTTGATATTGTGATTGGATGAGTCGTAAGTTATGACTGACCATTGTCAGCCATGTTTACATTGACTTTTGAAAATTTTAAAAGGTCTAAAATAAGTTGTAATTTTATATCATAATCTTACAGTGTTTGATGGCGTTTTTGTTGTTTTGCGTTACTTATATGCATGCATCTTGTGCATATAAATATGCACAACATGCATGTATTTATATATGCATCTTGTGCATATATAAATATTATCATATGCGTGTTAAAAAGACACATGATAATATATTATATACTGGTACACACATTTCTGGCTATCTTGGACAATGCCAGCCACCCTCTGTACACTGTCATCAGCAGCCAGAGAAGCCGGTTCAGTGAGACGCTGCTCCTCCACGAGTGCAGGACCAAACGACTGTTCAACTCCTCACTGGGGAGATTTGAAGAACAGAGGGATTTGTGCAATATTACACAAAATTTTTTCTATCCATATAATTCTTTTTATGGCACTGCACTTTTTTTTATGTTTGTTTTTACCTTTTATTTCTATTTTTATCTTTATTTTAATTGTTTTATCTTTTTATCTTTATATGGGTGTTTTGGGGTGTTTGATTTGTAAATGACAGTGCTGCGTGTGTGAGACGGAGATGTCAATTTCCCAGAGGGAACCTCCCAAAGGCATTAATAAAGTCATCTGAATCTGAATCTGAATCTGAATATTTATTATCATATATATTTTTTAAATACTTGTTTTCTTAACTGCTGACTGTTTTTAAACTTCAAGAGCTTTGTGGTTGGCACTGTTGTTTTTCACTTTTTTGGCTCCATGTCATTGACAGCTACAAATCAAGCCAGAAATCTTGGTGTAAATTATTGACTCAGACCTGAACTTCAACAGCCATCTAAAGTTTATCACTAAATCTGCCTATTACCATCTGAAAAACATTGCTAGAATTAAGGGGTTTCTGTCTAAACAAGACATGGAAAACCTTATTCATGCATTCATTTTAAGTAGGTTGGATTATTGCAATGGCATCTTTACAGGCCTTAACAAGAAACACCAGGAAACCTGTTTGAAATGACTTGGCCAAATAAACCTGATTCTGATTCTAAACTTGCTTTGCCTTTTTATTCCTCAAAAGATCCAGTGTTCTGCCATTTTTTGCTGCTTTGCCAAAAAATGCTACCTAATGGTTTTCTACCTTTTGTAGAGCTACAATTTTACTGTGTTTTACTCCCTAGCCAACTTCTTTGCCCCCAAGTGGTCCTTGTCTCTTGCCAGGCCGTCATTGTAAATAAGAATGTGTTATTAATGACCTGCCTGGCTAAATAAAGGCCAATGACTGAATAAATATCAAATAAAGCGATAGAATTTGTTTTTTTTTTCTCTTTATCGTATAATGTTCACAAAGTGTAATGGGATTCATGTCATGGGTAGTGTATTTTGAAGGATCAAATACTCAACATCCCATATTATCAATTTAGCGTGGCAATCAAATTTTGAAAATCGTCTGTGCGCATGCGCAGAACCACAAAGTAGCATTTTCTGGCAGGTAGCAGAAATTGGCAAAACACCGGCTGATTGAGGAGCACATGGAGGATTGGGGCCGTCCAGCAGGGGGCTGTCCAGGATGCAGGCTGCCGCCAGACTCCGAGGAACCAGAAGAAGAAGAAGAAGAAAAGCAGCGGAGGAGGGAAGAAGAAGAACACGTCACTCACGGAGGCCACAGCTGCAGCCAATGGGAGCCCCCCCTGCGGGGTGACGTCACGGGTCGGAAGGGAAACCCGCGAAGCGGAGGGGACGGACGTAAACACGAGACAACAAAGAGCAGCAACATGGCAACCAGGAGAGCCTGGACGCAGGGGATGGAGCAGAGGCTCATTGAGCTGTGGCAGACGCACGAGTGCCTCTACGACGTGTCTCACGATCTGTACCACAACAAAGCAGAGAAGGAGCATCGGTGGGCGGAGGTGGCCGATGCTCTGCAGCAGTCGGGTAAAGACGTTAGCACACGTTAGCGCTATTAGTGGAGTTCCCTCCCGGCACCGCTCCCGAGCAGGAACAAGTCGATCAAACACGTCCCTCGGGGTCCCACCCGGCCGTGCCCAGGCTCGATAATGTACTGTGAAACAGACACTTCACATGCTGTCATGCATAAGAGTTGACAAGAATGCATTTGTCTCGTGTTTGTGCTGTAGTGGAGGAGGTTAAAACCAGAGCCGTGTCCTTGCGGACGCAGTTCTCCAGACTGGTGAAACCGAGACCAGGAGACAGTTGCGGCAAAGCCCTGACTGCTAGGCAGAGGTGGCTGCTCAGAGTGCTGGACTTCCTCACCAACCACATCGTTCACCGGCCATGCAAAAGCCCTGTGAGTAACAGCAGTCCACACGTGTCTGTAGCAGAGGTGGAAAAAGTACTGAAAAATTGTAATTGAGTAAAAGTATCTTTACTTTGCTTAAATCCTACTCAAAGTAAAAGTAAAAGTACTCATTTAAAAATTTACTCGAGTAAAAGTACAAAAGTACTTCATTTAAAATGTAATTTGAGTAAAAGTTACTTTCAGTTATTTAATGCAAAAAAAAGGATGAGTCACAAATCAAATCCAGCACAAGTTGTTTTAATTAACTTCGAGGCATATTAAAGTATTAATTTAATTAATTTAACATCAACACTTGTTAAAGCTCTTACTTCCGCAGAACAGGACAAAAAGGACAGTCACAATCTGTAATGTAAAGTGCAAACTATTTTCAGTCATATTGTCCAACCAACAACACTAAAACCAGAATCAAAGTATTCAAACACAAAATAAACTGCCCAATGCCCGCAGGATCCTTCTATTCACAATAAACCAAAATAAAATGCCCACAAGATTTTCACCATAAATTTTGTACTCGGTAACGTGAGGGGGTTCAAATGTAGCAAAGTAAAATACTTGGGTCAAAATGTACTTGAGTAAAAGTAGAAATTACATATTTCAAAAACTACTTAGAAAATTACAAATTACTCATTAAAAAGTACTCAATTACAGTAAATGTAATTTGTTACTTTCCACCCCTGGTCTGTAGTCCGTGCAGTGGCGTCAATTCAGTCGAAGTATGGCAAGGTTACGAGTCACAGAACTGAACTAGAGTATCAATCAACACGTCCAACAAATATTAATCACAGAAGTTTGCTATGGAGCTTATCTGTGTGGTCAAGAAAATTGGAACTTTTTCAAATGCAGTCTCACTCACTGCAAAAACTCAAAATCTTACCAGGAATATTTGTCTTATTTCTAGTTAAAATGTCTCATTTTTAGTCAAAAAATCTCATTACACTTAAAACAAGAGTCATCACCAGAAATATAACTTATTTGACCATTTTCACCTGTTTCAAGTAAATTTTCACTTGAAATAAGTAGAAAAATCTGCCAGTGGGACAAGATTTATCTTCTTATTACAAGCAAAACAATCTTGTTCCACTGGCAGATTTTTCTACTTATTTCAAGTGAAAATCTACTTGAAACGGGTGAAAATGGTTGTTTTTGAGTCTTGTCTTAAATGTAATGAGATTTTTTTTTACTAAAAACTAGACATTTTAACTAGAAATAAGACAAATATTCTTGTTAAGATTTTGAGTTTTTGCAGTGTAAAATAACTAGTGAAATCGATCATGTTGTTCTGATTTGCATTTGTAGTTATTCTATATGTATTAAGTAATAGAATAATCAATACAAATAGACACAGAGTAATTCCATAAATGTATTTAAAAAACAAACATTTACATTTTCCCTTGAAGCCAAGCCAAGGTGTGGCGGCTGCCATACCTTGCCATACCCAATTGACGCCCCTGAGTCCACGGGCCAGAGCCCAAAATTTCACTTGTCAGTACCACTTTACTAGTATATATATATATATATATAGTGGTATATATAGTAGTATATAGTAATATATAGTAATATATATTAATAGGTAGAAGGCACACGACGAGGGCACGGCCAGAAACAGATACATACACATACACACTCACAAATGATGATGATTGTTGTTACTGTTTTATTTTGTTTTACTCCTTAAGTTGATGTATGAGATAATTATTTTTGTCTCATTTTATTTATTTATTACTATTATTGGGTAGTATTTTTTTTCTGGTTGTTTCTGTTTTTTGTTTTTTGTTGTTTTGTAATTTTACTTAATTGTTATCATTGTTTTAATTATTGCTGCAATGGTTGCAGTCATCATTAGTGTAAGTTTTTCCTTATCATTATAATTTGTATTTTAGTTGAACTTTCTCATTACCGGTACTCAATGTGAACTTACGGGTGGACCCCAGGAAGATTAGTAGCTGCTGTGCAGCTGCTAATGGGGATCCAATCAAATAAACAAATAAACTCAAGTTGACCAAACTTACTTATGATTTGAAAATATCCATGTCTATAGATGATATTTTGGTATGATAACCCTTCCTGAGTGGCAGCTGTATCATAGTTATCAGTTCATGAAGTTACCCACCCCCTTCAGAAAATTACATTTTAGATGCTGCTGCATATCCTGGTTTAGACTCATGTACAGGATATCTGTCAATGTTTCACTATATTGTCTTTGGTATCATTTTAAAGGGGACCTTTTAAGCTTTCATTAAAGCTAAGATTTGAATCTTTCTGACCAACATAGAGTTCACTGCAGCTCTTTAAACTATAAACAACACACATTTTTACACAATTTTCACCTAAATGGTATACTATCTTTTAGCCCTGTGTCATCTAGGAACAACAGGGACACAAAATACAAAAACTGGAATACTCACGGGACCATAAGGATTCAGGAAATGTATAATATACCCCTACTATATCATTGTTACAGGTCATTGTGAGCCTTAAACTAGAAGAGCATCATTAGGCTCCTATGAAACTATAACAGCCACTAATGTCACAAACTGGTCTTTATCATGCAAATACAGGACATAAAGGAACCACAATGAGATAAGGAACCAGTTTAGTTTCATAAACAACATTAGAGACACAAAAAAAAAAATACAAAAACTGGAATACTCACAGGCCCATAAGGATTCAGGAAATGTACAATATACCCAATTTAGAATCATCAATTAACCTGAAGGGGCTGGTAACTTCATGAGCTGGTAACTATGATACAGCTGCCACTCAGGAAGGGTTATCATACCTAAATATCATCTATAGACATGGATCTTTTCAAAAATCATAAGTAAGTTTTGTCACCTTGAGTGGTACTGATATCTGGTCTGGCCCATGGACTATAAAGCCTGTATTATGGTATGTACTGTATCTGAGGCTGTAACAGAGTCACACTAGTGCAGAAGTCATCACCACATCTGTGTCGTTCCTCTTCCAGCTCGGTGGATCAAACGTCAAACACGATGACATGGATGACCCCGATCTGTCCGATTCCACGTCAGACAGCACATCCAGCACCCCACTTCCCCCCGAGTTCCCAGATGAAGGAACATCTGCGGTGACTGTCGAGGAAATACCTTCCCCCGTCTCCAACGGCAGCAGGAAGACGCAGGCGGAGACCAGCAGCAGCAGCAGGGGGGTGAAGCGCAGGGGAAGTTCAGAAAATGACATTGAGTTGCAGAAACTTGACTTCTTAAAGCGGATGGCCGCCAGAGTGGAAGCAGAGCCGGTGCCGGACGCGTTCACGACGTTTGGGAACCAGGTTGCATCGGAACTGAGACTACTTCAAGACCCAGCACTTGTCACTTCTTTGAAAAGGAACATAATGAACCTGATCTACGACTCTCAGGACACCGAAAGACAGAGGACGTCCCCTATACCTCCTACACCGCACACATTTCAGCCTCTTATTTCGTCCTCACCTCCAGCACAACCGCCTCCTCAAGTCCGACAGGAATGGCGCAAAAAGAAAAAGATAAAGAAAGAAATTGAGAGTTTTGTTGTGGACTAATTACATTTCAGGTTAGGATGCAGTTTTTCCTGGTAGGTAAAAAAACTTTCTCGATCTTCTTACAGTTGGGGAAATTTTCTATGAAACTGTGGCTGAAGACTTTCAAAGCTCTTGTCAGAGACTTGTGGCCAAAGTTTAAGACACCCAGTGCAAGTTGTGTCTGTTGAAGAGGAAGATGCTGGTTTCTGAGGCAAAAGGATGTTCTTTTTCAGCAACAAGGAAATTCAAAGTGAAGAATACACTTAATCTCTTGGCATTTTCTGTATTAACTTAACAAAAAAACAACAGATTTTTTTTTTGTTACTTAGTAAATCACATTTATATCTATACATTCATAATTTATTTTCCACTAATCCATGTCTGGGTCTTGGAAGCAGCATCCTGAGCAGAGAGGTCCAGACCGCCGTCTTCCTGGCCTTTTGCTCCTCCAGCTCCTCCAGGGGAGTACTAAGGTGTTCACTTGCTAGTCAGGAGATATAATCACTCTGCCGTGTCCTGGGTCTTCCCTGACGCCTCCCTCTGGTTGGTTCTACTAAATATTTTCCCCGTAAAGAAGATGACACTTTGTAGTTGTAGTGGCCTTTTATTGATGGCATTTAAATCATGAAAGGAGGCATAAAGAAAAGGTAGAAAGATAATCGGTACCACCAAGACTGTAGCATCTGGGTGAGGCAACCAGTGCAGGTACTACATATTGTTACACAGTTGTAGTATCTTAATGAATAAACAATAATGTCATATTATATGTTTTGTTTCATATAAAGCTGCACTGCATAGCGAGATAGAAAGCGTTGTGCTTCGTTTTAACATATAATGACTGGTGGTAAGTCAGGAAGCTGGACTCTGTTAGGGTTGAACTTTGTCCCTAGTTCTGTTCATAGTATTAATGGAAATAATTTATTGGGGCGGAGAGAGGTTGGATTTGGTCGTCTTGGAATTACATTTCTCCTTTTTGTGGTTTAATTGGTCCTGTTGACTTGCCCCAGTGTGAATCAACTCCTGCAAATCGGAGGCCGTGGTTCTCGGTGGGAAAAGGGGGGAATGTCCTCTCCAGGTTTGGGATGAGGTGCTTCCTCGTGTGAAGGAGCTGAAACATATTCAGTTATGTTCACGAGTGAGAGAAGAACGGAGCAGTTACAAACCTAACTGAGGTCACTAACTATGTAGTGACAGAAAGAATGAGATCCTAACAGGTTGACGCTGACGCTGGCTGAATGTTTTCTGTTTTATACATGCATTGTATGCAGAGCCTTAAATATTTTTATTGTATTTATTTATTTATTTCATGGGAGACACACCACACGCCTCTCCCAGCCCACCTTTCACAAGTTCCTCATTTGCAAACTTGTACAACAGCATTGCGTTAACTCTTACGGCTGTTGTGGAAAACATGTTCTGCAACGATATTTTGTTGGAAGACTTTTTTCAGTTTCTGCATCCATGTCATGCTTGTACTTTACTGAGTTTGTTTAGTTGAAAAAAAGTCTTGATGTGCTCCTTGAACACAAAAACAGAGTCTTGACTTATCAAACATGCTTCCACTGAACTGATACTTGTTACAGAAGCTGGATTAAAACAATACCATTCTCAATCAACGCTTGTCATGAGTGCAGTTCATATTTATATCCACTAGAGGGAGACTGCCTGAAATGTGTCGTGGTTTGTACACGTTTATAAAGTGTGACATTATCCTGTTGTGTACATTGTTTCTTGTCGTTTTAGCGCATCTTTAAAAACTGATCACTGGAGTTCCTGCAGATGGCAGTACAGTCAAACATTTTCCAATAATTAGTTGCAGAAGAGAGTTATGAGTGTGTACAGGAGTGATGGGTATAATCTGAGAGCTGTCAGCAGATGTTGGGCACAGATCATTGGTGTGTGTGTGTGTTCTGTCTTTGTCTTGGCTGTGTTGATTTGTGTGTGTGTCTATGTATGTGCAATTGCTGACTTCTGAGAGCCACAAAACACCTCAGCGAGTCTCGGTGAGGGTCACCTTTAAACTCCCCCAGTCTCAAATCTAAAACTGCAGTGGAGCAGGAGCTTTATCATGCGCTTCTCCACCTTCAATTGTTCTGTCTCGCTTATTTTCAAATGCATGAATGAGAGGATCAAAATTTAGATGGCCGTTAAATTCCAGTGGTTGAGGAGACTGTTGAAAATTACTTTTAAATAGAACAGTCAAACCCTTGCGAAATAATCGAAGACCTGATCAGTCCTGCAGCCACTTTCACACAGAGCTGTGAAAAGCTCTTATTACTGTGTGAGCCTCTCTGAAGAAGCACAATCTTAAATTAATCTCTCAGATAACCTCCCCGCATCCAAGCCGCGTTGAGAATATATACTGTTGCTTTTCTTCTAGGACCAGCTTGTGAAATATAATCACACCTGTGCAGCAAACCGCTTCTTATTAAAAGGTTGAGCACATCTACGGAGAGGGGAAGAAAAATTGATTTATAATAACTGGGCATTTTTCAGAGATTCAGAATGAAAATGATGCAAATCATCGTGTAGCAGTGAGTTGATTTTTGATGACATGCTGCAGAACACCTGAAGAATTTAATCATCACCCTAAATGCGCCACTCAAAGCATAGCAAAGATACTTTTGCAGAGTGAGATCAGTCCCCTAAATGAACAAAAACATCTAGGGAAATAAAATTAGGTTTCAAGCCTAAATTGGATATCTGTGATGTCCGAATCCTCGGATGGCATCAACAATCCCCGTGTATCAATTGTTAAAACCAGGGAGAGAAAGAATCCCTTAAGGAAACATTTTCCAAGCGTTACGCTGCAGAAGTACATCCCAAATGCTATTTAAATCTTTCAACCTGAGGGGTATTCCAGGAAGCAGGTTCAACAAATTCCGAGTTTAAACCTGAACTCCAAGTTGACTTATCCTGAGATAGGAAAGTAGGAGTTTTTGGTTCCAGAACAGCTGATATGAGTTAGTTCAATCAACTCTGAGTTTGTTAAGCTCGAGCTAAGCGCGTGCGTGAGGGAAATAAAAAGCCATCATACAACGATTCACCATGGCAACCGGCGATAACAAAAGATCCACATACTTTTTCTTTAAAAAAAAAAAAAAAAAACTTTATTTAACATTTCAATTTACAAAATCCCTTTGAGGAAACAAGATCCACATACTTCACGCCACTGGAGTTAGAAGTGTTAATACGTGCGTATGGCGAGTATGAGAGCATATTTCAGAAAAAAAACACGAGAAGAGAATTGGCGTGGGAGAAAGTTGCTGCAGTCAATGTGTAAGTTTGAATGCAGTATTCATTTAACATTTAAGCACACTGTCTTATAATATTACAGACGAAACCAGTGGTGGAACGGTATTGAATGACATTTTATTTGTCATTTAGATCAGGGGCAGCTGCCACACCTCGGCTTCAGGGGAAAATGTAAAAAATGTTTTTAATTTTTTTTTATACATTTATGGAATTACTCTGTGTCTATTTGTATTGATTTATTCTATTACTTAATACATATAAAATAACTAAAAATGCATATCAGAACAACATGATGGATTTCACTAGGTATTATCTTTCCCAACACTTGTACTGTATACCCCCCTCATATGTTGAAATGTGATGTCCCAGCGTCCCTGACGACAGTGGTCGCTATCAATCTCGTTTTTAGCGCGCTCTGCAGTGTTACTAACTTACAAAAATGAAAAGGAAGCAGACAACCACGTAATGTAAAAAAAAAAAAAAGAAAGAAGGCAAGTGATGGGTCCAATGTTGCCCCAGCAGCAGAAGATATTAAGAGGCTGTTAGCCACTGATGGATTAATTATGCAAGTTCATTTAAAGGTAAGATATCAAATCACCCTACCCTCTTATAAATCTGTTTAAGGTAAATATTTGACTTTTTGTTTTACTCTCTCTCTTTCTGTCTTCTGCGCCCTCCCTCTCCTTTTTGCATTTGGACTTTAACTGTTTGAAGTTAAAATCTGATGTCCCAGTGATATTGTTGCACTGACATAGTGAATAAAATACGTTGCGTTTGTCAGATACGCTTTTTCTGCTCTCTAACTCTGCCGTTTGCTGTCCGTGGTGCAGAAAACAGATGCGTATTGCGTAAAGGCCCATTGGCTGAATTGACGCCACCGAGGGAGGAGACAGAGAGAAACTCAGGCTTTATTGAAGAAAACCTGCTAGCGAACAGGTTAGGTTCAGAGGTTCAGTTGCCGTAGTAACTGACTCAGAGTTTGAGTTAAATCGCTTTCTGGAACTGAAAACTCCGGATTTCCCTGATCTCAGGCTTAACAAACTCAGACTCTTCACTAAACCCGCTTCCTGGAATACCCCTCTGGTCTAGAAGGGGCTTTGACATCTCTGGGTTTGGAAGCATCTGAGATGAACAATTACAAAGTGAAAATGTTCAAGAAAAAGTACTACCAAGGTTGCTATCAGCAAAATGTTCAGAATGACATTGTGGTATGAAGTTTTGTCAGTGCTTTAAATAAAGGTCATTTCCACTTCAACGAAGGCAGCATTCATGCAGAAACGTGCACTGAGATTCCCGAGCGACATGTGCTGCCTTCAAGACCATATCTTTCCCACGGATGTCCATGTACTTACCGGTATCAGCAAAACAATGCAAAACTTAATTCTGCACCGACAACAACCCCGTACTGTTGCACACTTAAAAGCGTCTTTGCGGTAAGGACAATATCATAACTGAAACACTTTATTGCTTGTTATCTACCATGTCAGGACATGTTTCAAGTGTAAGGAGAATGAAGGCCAACATCGCAAAGCAGCGAAACCTTAATTGCTTTAACCTTTCCTGGGAATGCCTTGCAGGATTAAAAAAGCAGAAATGGGTGTGTAGGAACAAATGAAGTTATTGAGACAAACAAAACATTCTGGGTTTATACAGTCTGCAGAGAAAATGTTAGGTCCACTGCAGTTTTTTGTTGTTTTTTTTCTTTTCCAGTTTCCATATCCCAAGTTTCCCAGATTCAGGATTGTAATTGTTTTTCTGCTTGTCGAACAGACCAATTTACAGTCTCTCTGTACTTTCAGATCCAAACTCATGGACTAAATCAGTATTCAATCACATTTTTCTTTTTAAAGGTATTGTGACATCATTTTTAACATGCTTTTAACACTATTAAAAGTCTTGGCCAACATCCCTCAAATGTGTCTAAAAGAGTGTAACAAGAAAAACTTCACTCTAGTACTCTTTTCCTGGCTTTTTATTACAGTGTTTTTTTGCCCCGTGAAAAATGCTTCCTTTCCCCCCTTTCCTGTCAATCATTGCTCCGCTCCTCCTCCAAACCTCCTCCTCCTCCAGCCATACGCTCACAGCGGCGTCGGAGAGTTATGCCGCGTTCCATTTGTCCTCGGAAGTGGGGATTTACTAGTTCCCAGTCGGAATTTTCAACTGAAACGCCCCTCGAAGTGGGATTTCCCACTGGGAAAGTGGGAGAAGCTTCACCACCCCCGAGTTACCATTCAAAGATGGCTGCTATTCCCAGTTCCCAGTTCCGATTTCCGAGGTAAATGGAACGCGGCATTAAGCCGAGAGCGACAGGCGAAGCATGCACGGAAAAGCAGGAGGGCGAACCACAGCAAACAATCATAAAAATAAAGGCATGCAAGCAGCACTGTCCCCTTATCTTAAGTCCAGTCAGTGGCCGCGGGTCTTCTTAGCAGTTTTCCTCCGGTGATTAGAACAAAAGAGGCTCTAAACACCTCCTTGTTAAGCCTCATTTATGGTTCCGCGTTAAATCGACGCAGAGCCTACGCCGTAGGGTTCAGCGTATGGTGCGCGTCGCCGCGTGACCTTACGCCGTAGGCTCTGCGTCGGTGTAACGCGGAACCATAAATCAGCCTTTATGGTGCGCTGGAGAGGAGCGGAGGCAGGGAGCTGGGTGGAGGGGGCGGTGATTTAGCGGGTCGTTACGTAACGGCCCGCCACCAAACCACATGCGCCGTTTTTGCACAGTTATGCGGAAAATCCCAGAAAGCACACAATACACTGAATGTTAAAAGTTTGTTGTTTTTTGGGTGTAATTGATGTCAAGACACCCAACAAAACACAAAAAATCAAGAAAAATGTGTTTTTCATGTCACAATCCCTTTAAAGGAATTTCAAAAAGGTTTGGCCAAACGCTAAGCTTTCTAACATTTAACTTCAAATTGCACCTCCAAAGGTTCATTTCAAATCATCGACTTAGATTTGGCAAGTTCTGGGTTGTAAATTATAAATGTAAACCACTGATGCGTAACGAGCTGGATGCTACCCCTCAGCCTTGCAGCCGTTTTTTCTCTGCAGTAACTTAGTGAATTGAAAAGACAAAACAGTCATTTTCACATACTTAAAGCAAGTAGCAAAAACATTCACATAAAAACACAAGAAAAACATGCAGCTGTAAAAGCTTGCCTCCTTGATCTGACCTCCAGCACTCACGGGAAAGCTGCTGCTGCAGCGGCACACTAGGTCATATAAGTCATTTTCTTAATATTAACAATAACAAATATTAAGGAAGTTTCATACCACTGAACTTCTGTTGTCAAAAGTGAAGACAATATAAGAGCTGAGTGGACAGTTACTGGCACGGCGGAGGGAAAACACTGACTTGAGAAGCTCATTTTCATACATAATAGGATGTGTTCTGCAGTTTCTGCTAAAGTGTGTTCATCAGGTCAAACACAATCGGCTTTCTGGTACTTTTTTAATGCCAAATCAATCACAAAGAAGGAGCGCCCATATAACGCCCATATAGTATATTTATACTTTTTAAAATCTCTTATAATAAAGTTACCATACATAGTAATTACAGCTCAAAATCATTGTGAGCAGTAATAACTCACCAGCAGCTGGGGAATGTCAACTGTTACTGAAAGAAAAGAAAAGGGGACATGCAATTAAACTTCAATAAAACAATTAATCACTGATGCCCTCATGTGCTAACCTTTTTTACATTTTTTTTCCCATGTTACTTGTGGTTTCTTCTGCTGGGGAGGTTACTGAATACCTTGCTGCATCTTTCACCAGACAGGGACCTTCTCGTGATATACTGCCCCTGTTAAGTCTTGACTGTACATGAAGAATGTACATGAGCCATATGAACTTTCAGCTTTATAACCGTCATGTCTCAACCTGCTGAATTTGCAGAAGGACTCAAAAAAGAAAAGACAAGCCAAGAGATCTGAGTGAAAATACCATAGGTCACCTTGAAGGCGGGAACTTTAAGGCAAGTGTTATCTCCCAGAAGATCTAAAACCATTGCGTATGCCACATCCTCAGCACCAAGCACCACGTAGGAAACATTAGGGAAGAAAAACAGAGAAGCAGGTGAACTGCAATAAAACTGATAAATGGGACTCAACCTTGCCAGCAGGACTGAAAACACAGGACAATGCTGCATCCTATTATCATGCATCCTAATACTCTCCTGCTCGGGCATAAAAGGCCATCTCATCTCGCTTATTTGTTGCAAAAAAAACAAATTAACCTGGATGTCACCGTTTTAACTTGGCTCCATTCAAAATAATCCGTTGTGTTTGCTTTCTTGGTCGTGGACAAAAATCAGTTGTTTGATAGAATTTGGCACCCAGCTCTGATTTTTGTAATACATAAACAAGTCAATGCACCTGATCACTGTGTGAACTATGCAACACGCCCTCCCTGCCAGCAGATCCCCACACATAGCTCACCTGGGAGTGGTGGGGCTCTGTGCCGCCGCATAAAAATGTCACCTGCCTGCCACACGAGGGGCAACGCGCATATTTGCCATCAGGGATCATCTTTTTCTGCATTTGCCAGAAAGAGACTCAGGTGCTGAGCCACATGAGTTCCCGTCCATCAGAATTTCTCTCTGCTGAGTTTAAAAACAGAGGTGCCTCCCTAGTATTTGAAAGTGAGAATGTGCCGCAAGTAGCAAGTGCGGTCAGTGTCTCTGTACACACTGCTGTGCACACTAACTGCGAATTGCATGACAGGTCGAGCCCTGCAGCTTCTGCACGCCACCGCACATTTTTAGTGTCTTTTTACGGCAAGTTTTTACGGCAAGATCTGGGGTCTTAAGACGTGACTCATGCAGCAGAATGCAAATAACTCAGAAATATTACTAAGTAATATAACTATGAACTATGAATATATCTCAGAAATATTTGTCATTATAGTGAGCCTGATGTGGAACAAAACAACGGGAAAGACAACACAACAGAAACATTAAACACGACACGTCTGCCTTATGTCTTGTAACGGTCCAAACGGGCTATAAATCATACACGTTAATATATAATGACTCAAAACATTTGAAGTTTGTTGTTCTTACATCTGCAATTGCTATTAATTTGCTTTGATTGACACTCAAGACTATATTTCCTTTGGTGTTTTGTTTTTCAAATCTTGTTATCTGTCTTTTTAATCTTTTATTTTTCTTTGTTTCACAAGCATGACAACTCCTTCCTCGTCCTTACTTTCAGCTTTCATGTTGCTGTTTTATCTTGTTTTTATTATCTGTTGGAAACGTTTAAATGTGCGGTCACAGATTAGCATTACGTACACTCATGCTTTTCAATAAGTGACGCATTTTCAATCAATGTGTCCTGTCATGACATCTTCATCTGCTGCAGCTTGATTTCAGACAAGAAGAAGAAACAAAATCTATGTAAATGTAGAGCAGAAGACAAAAACTAAGACAGGAAGAAGGCTACATAGACTCAATAGCTTCATTTTAGATGCCCGTCGTGTCTAATCTGTGAAGACGAAGCAGACTAACAGGACACTTCATCAGCAAGTGAAATTATTTAGCATGAAGTTTGTTATTTAAAGAAAGACATGAGTCACATGGATGGAGGGAGATGTTAGCGAGATACTCAGTCCAACAACACCCTCCTACAGGCAGATCTCAGTATCTCTGTGAATGTTACAGGAATTATCCAATTGTGTGGCTACCTATGGGTACGTGTTTTGGCAGTTGAAAGCAGCAAGGCACTGTTCCCAAAACAGAGACCTTGGTTTATGTGATTTCATTGGAAGTCATCCCTATCAGTAGAAGTCTGGCATTATCATTTATGAAAAGTGTTTAGTGTTCTGAAGAAGCCATGATCTCATAATGAACTGTAAATGCATCCTGAGGTTTGTGCGTTTGTTTGTTAATATCACGCCACTAACTAATTGTCCCACATACAACTAAATGACCTGAGGAAAGCTAGATGGCTTCTGTTTAAGCTTACATTTAAAAATCCTTTAATATCATTTCATCACCCTAAGAAGACATTGGTCTGTTCATTTTCAGGTGTCTTTTTTCTTAAAATCACCTTTAACAATGTTAATAGATTCTGAAAACATGTAGTTTAGTCACAGCTTATAAACGATAATCGTTTCCAGTTGCTGAAAGGAGGCTTAGGCTGTTTTCAAAACCACGTACTAACCTCTAGCGCATACTGATTGTCTTAACAAATAGTGTGCTGTATGCAAGGTGTTACACAGTCTGCAGTGTGAGTAAAAACATAGGAGGTAAAATTACCTCCAATTTATGAGTAACTTTCCCATTGTGCTTATTGCTTAATTAGGGCCCGAGCACTTACAGTGCGAAGGCCCTATTGTATCTGTAGGAACTTTCTTTCTTTCTTTCTTTCTTTCTTTCTTTCTTTCTTTCTTTCTTTCTTTCTTTCTTTCTTTCTTTCTTTCTTTCTTTCTTTCTTTCTTTCTTTCTTTCTTTCTTTCTTTCTTTCTTTCTTTCTTTCTTATTTTTCCGACGAAAGGAGGGCCTTTTTGCCCCCCTAAACGTGCCCCAAAAGTCACCAAATTTTACATGCAAGCCAGGCCTGGCGATACATTTGATATTTCATGGTTTGCATTAATGGGCGTGGCCTAATGGCTCAACAGCGCCCCCTAGAAAACTTTGTGCCTCAAGCCCCACAATACTTTTTGACGTACATGCACGAAAATCGGTACACACCTGTATCATGTCACAACTTAAAGAAAAGTGTCTTGGCGCCATGGCCGAAACCAAACAGGAAGTCGGCCATTTTGAATTAATCGTGTAATTTTGGCGCAATTCATACCATTCCTTCGGCCGTTAATGCGGCCCGAACCGTAACGTGCACCCAGGTGTGTTATACATCAAGTAGCCGTGAGTGCGAGGGCCCATTCGCAGCTTTAATTGCCATTGCTTTTATAGCAGCGTACAACCAGCAGTAATGTCAGAGAAGTAGGTATGACAGTGTGTTTCATGGTGCAAGAAAAGAAAGTTGAAATGTTAAAATAGCTCTGACAGGAAACATTAATATTTCACATCTGGTTATAATCTCACCTTGTAAACAATGTCAGAGAAAGATGCACAGATTCACAACTACACGTTACCTGTTTCTAAGACAATTCAACACTCCAGCTGCACTTTTATCCCCCTATGGAAACACAATCCAGTATCCACCCCCTTGCTTTGATGAAAATTTTTAAACAAGATAACAGCAAGCAATAAACACTGCATTTCAGAAAAAGGTGTTTTTATAAGAAGGTGACAATGCAAATTCCTCTGTAGTCATTTGACAAAACAATGAATTGAGCCCGAGGCAGCTAAAGCTGCAGCACTTATTTGAAAATGCTCAGTTTGGGTGAATAGCTGTTTTGGAGATTTTAAATGGTAACAGGTGAAGGTAGAGTAAACCAAAACAGAAGAACTACTGACAGGAAAAGCCAAAAATAATCCGAAAGATACTTATATACATATAAAAAAAAGAACAGGCACAAAGCATGTTAGAGGAAACAGAGGGTTAATTAAGTCTCAGAGAGCTCGGTCACAGAGAGGGAAGCAGGTGAACTGCAATTAAAAAGCAAGTTACAGATGAAGGGAGCAAAACTGACGAAGCCAGGTTTCATTTTGGATGCACGTCAAGATTTGTCAACTTCAACAGCTTTGTTTCACAAGCATGACAACTCAAGTTTCCTCCCCATCGTCTGCCTCTTACATATTCATATTTTCTTTCTGTTCCTTGTCACATGCCTCTCAGTCACCAAGGGCATATTTTCCCTTGTGCTCCGCTTCTTTATTTTTCCTCTCAATCCCCCATTCTTCTTATGTGGTAACAAGCGTGTCTTTGTTGACTGCATGTGACTCATTCTAAATCTGGATTTTTGACCCAGAAAAGCTGTTTAAAAGGACGACAATATGTCTTTTTCTTTAAAGTACACACTCTCAGCTATTTTGAACATCTTGCAGTAGTGCGTAGGTTAGTGGTCCGTGGCTTTGTTGATGTGACTGGGGAGTAAGACCGGTCCATGTTTGATCAACCATGATGATCGACCAAATGCCTGCGAGCAAACATATTGTTTAACACACGTGTCGAGAAACCCAGGGCTTGTGAGATGAAAAATGTATTTGGTAGTGTTTGTTTGCACACCTACTTCGCAGAGTCAGATCTGTTTTGCAGCTATTCTTTCTCTAAGTATCTAATCAGAGAAATTGACGAGGCATTCAGCTGCTGAAATCATCACCGTCACCATTCATATTCCTTCAGAGAGAGGCAAGGTTATTTCATATATTCATTTCATCTTGATCTGTCTTTTTGATTTTTAAGACGTGAAGTTCAAACTGAATTTTGGTGTATATTACAGTAATATACAATGACAATTTAAAAAAAACTATAAACTCCATATGCACATAGCCTAAAAGGCTGGAAAAATGAAAAAAATATTTGACTATTCTCCCACTTTTCTAATACATCCATTTATAAATGTTCCTTTTTTTCTGCAAATGTGACATCATAAACCGGTGATGTCACACTCATATTTGACATGTCTTAAAGGGGACCTATTATGAAAAACACGTTTTTTCTTGTTTTAACATATATAAAGTGGTCTCCCCTCACCCTGCCAGCACAGGGGAGACAAAATACCATGAATTTCTGCAAGCTCTCTGACCCCCGCCGGACAGAGTCCCCCAGTGTCACGTGGTTTTTTTTGAGCCGATTAGAATCTGCTCCCGTCGTGACATCACGACGGGAGCAGATTTCCAAAGGTTCAGCCTCCGCTGCTGAAACCACGCCCACAACCAGCTCTCTCCGCCGGCTGGAGCGCTCCATCCTTCAGCCAGTCGGACGTGGCGCCGCGGCGGAGCGGATCCGGGTTAAATCATCCAGGTTCCCGGGTGGTTTGGGAGCTGGGTCCTCGGGGGTCTGTCCCAGGTCGGACCAGCTTCACCCTCCGAGATTTTCAGGCAAATCTGTCGGTTTGATCCCCGATAACGGGCGATGCGCCGCGGATGCGCTCCGGAGCCGATCTGTGCGCCCGCCGCGGGGTTGCGGCGCCAGCGCGCAGCATCCGCCGGGCAGATCCGGCTGAAATTCCGCTGGTCGGTCCCCGGGAGTCCCTGCTACCAGTCCAGGCCGGTTCCTGCGGTCCCGGCCGGTCGGAACCGGTCAGATTCCCCCGTTAAAGCCGCGGTGATGCGCGCTGCTCTAGCAGCGCTGCTCCCGGGCGCCCGGCGTGGCTCCGGGGCCAGCGTTCAGCATCCGCCGGGTAGATCCGGCTTAAATAGTGCATAAATGTTATTTATATACAACTCATATTTTATTTTTTTAACAATAAAGTTTCCATTTGTGAAAATTCAGTGTTGGGATAATTTACAGGCTCGGGCTACTCTGGCGGAGCGAGGTTTATTCTCCTCCCCTCCTACACGTCATTCAGGGAGCCAATCAGCACAGAGCCTCATTATCATACCCCCCCCCTTCCCTAAAAATGAGGCGCAGAAAAAGAGGTTAGAAGCGGTAAAACTAGTGACAGGGCCCACAGGCTGGATTTATGATTTATGTAGAAAAAACAAGCTTTAGATTGTTTTTAAGACATTCAAGGCCTGTTTAAAATATACATTAAATGCCATAATAGGTCACCTTTAAAGCTGATGTTTGCCACAGACATTTAAATTTACCACAAGTTTCCAATAACACAGATTCATCAAGATATCAGTCTGTTTTGACAGGTCTGAAGTCTCATCCTCACTTTTTTTTCGGTTCTGAGGTCTGCATGATGCATCAAGTATCTCAGTTGGCAACAGAGCAGCCACAGCTTCAAAAAGCAGCCATGAATGATTCACAAAGTCATTGAAGGCACCCTATTTAGTACCAAAACAAACCAAAACAAACCAAAAAAAAAACAACAAACGACTTTGCTCAAACTAAGTCTGGAAAATAGTTGAATCATGAACACATTACACATCCGTGAACAGTGATACGGAGACATAACACAGCTCGGTAAAATATATATTAGCAGTGCAAAGACCCAAATTCAGCAAATCATGCAGCTCAGACGTAACAGACTGGTGCTGTTTATTTTCTTTGTAAGTTTGTAGGATTTACACTATAAAGCTAATGAAAACATTTACTGACAATCTTATATATACTTTATACAGTATATATGTGTGTTAGTTTTGTTCATGTTCTCTGTTTAACTCAGAGAGAATAAAGAAGCAAATAAAGGATATCTCCTGCGAGCTGATAACCACTGTATCAAATCAAATCAATCTTTATTTATATAGCGCTTTTCATGCAAAATGCAACACAAAGTGCTTTACATAAAACGTTAAACAAACATAAAACTTATTAATGCCCCCCCCAACCCCCCCACACACACAGACACAAGCACACTACAGTTCACACAAGTTAGAGACACACACGCAGACACACACACATCTATATAAATATGGGTGTGGACATGGCTGAGCACTGAGGATCCAGGTGAGGAAACGGTATCCTAAAAGTAGGTCTAAAAAGCAAGACATGCTAAAACAAGCATATGAACAACTTAAAACCATAAAAACCATAAAACCTGGGTTAAAACAAAAAGAACAGCTAGTTAAAACAAGGGTATACAAGAAAGACTAAAAGGAATCAGCTAAAAGCCAATTAAAAAGGTGCGTCTTGAGCTTTTAAAAACATCAACAGTCTCTGCGGCCCTGAGGTTCTCCGGCAGGCTGTTCCACAGACGTGGGCCGTAGTAATGAAATGATGCCTCACCGTGAGTTATGGTTCTAACTTTGGGAATGATTAAAAGGCCGGTGCCGGAGGATCTCAGGGTCCACAAGGGTTTATGGGGTAAAAGCAGATCAGACAGATAAGAAGGCCCAAGACCGTTAAGAGATTTAAAAACTAATAAGAGAACCTTAAAATCGACCCTGAAGCACACGGGGAGCCAATGCAGCGATTCTAAAACTGGTGTAATGTGAGCCCGCCTTCTGGTCTTCATCAACACACATGCAGCTGAGTTTTGTAATAATTGGAGACTAGAAATGCTCTTTTTAGGAAGACCAGAAAGCAGGGCATTACAATAATCAATACGACTGGAGATAAAAGCATCAGCACCTCCGTGTTGGCCCGAGAGAGAAATGGGCGGACTCTGGCTATGTTCTTAAAGGTATTGTGACATCATTTTTAACATGCTTTTAACACTATTAAAAGTCTTGGCCAACATCCCTCAAATGTGTCTAAAAGAGTGTAACAAGAAAAACTTCACTCTATTACTCCATTCCTGGCTTTTTATGACGGTGTTTTTTTGTGCAGTGAAAAACGCGTCCTTTTCCCCCTTTCCTGTCAATCATTGCCCCGCTCCTCCTCCCAACCTCCTCCAACCCAACTGCTACACACTTCTGCCGTCTCCACACATACGCGCGGACACCGAACCACAAACACCCACACACATAGCCCAGACAGGGCGACTACAGCCCGGGGATGAAGTCCAACCGGGACCAGAGGACCGCAGCTCCCCGCAAGCCATACGCTCACAGCGGCGTCGGAGAGTTAAGCCGGGAGCGACAGGCGAAGCATGCACGGAAAAGCAGCAGTCCACCGCAAACAATCATAAAAATAAAGGCATGCAAGCAGCAGTGTCCCCTTATCTAAAGTCCAGTCAGTGGCCGCGGGTCTTCTTAGCAGTTTTCCTCCGATGATTAGAACAAAAGAGGCTGTAAACAGCTCCGTGTTAAGCCTGATTTATGGTTCCGCGTTAAATCGACGCAGAGCCTACGCCGTAGGGTTCAGCGTACGGTGCGCGTCTCTCTGCGTCGGTGTAACGCGGAACCATAAATCAGCCTTTATAGTGCGCTGGAGAGGAGAGGAGGCAGGGAGCTGGGTGGAGGGGGCGGTGATTTAGCGGGCCGTGGCGTCACGTTCCGCCACCAAACCAGATGCGCCGTTTTTGCATAGTTATGCGGAAAATCCCAGAAAGCACACAATACACTGAATGTTAAAAGTTTGTTGTTTTTTAGGTGTAATTGATGTCAAGACACCCAACAAAACACAAAAAATCAAGAAAAATGTGTTTTTCATGTCACAATACCTTTAAGGTGGTAAAAACCTATTTTTGTTGTGTTTTTGATATGAGGAATAAAATTCAGCTCAGAGTCAAAAATAACACCCAGGTTCTCTACACAATGTGATGGTTTCAAACCTTGTAGTTTTGGTAAAAGTTTCTCTCTCTTGGCTTCAGGACCAATAATTAAAACGTCTGTTTTGTCCTGGTTGAGCTGTAGAAAGTTCTCTCCCATCCATGACTTTATATCTAAAATACAGTTAAGAAGGGTATCAATTGGTTTTGTGTCTTCAGGAGACACGGCGATATACAGCTGTGTATCGTCAGCATAACTATGAAAGTTGATGCCGTGCCTCCTGATGACGTCCCCAAGCGGAAGCATATATAAATAAAACTGTAAGCAACAGTAACTGTCATTGACATGACAGTCATCTTAACTTTATGTTCTTCTTGAAAATGATAAAGTTATTACGAAAAGTCCAGAGAAGGAACTAATAAAGTAGAACACGGACCAATCGCATGTACTTTAGTTAAACTTTAATACTCAGTGAAGCAACAGTGCACTGAGGAAACAGGGCCAGACTTTACAGTTTAAATGTTTTGTTGTTGTTTTTTTAAATTTCATATCCTGTGTAATAAATACAGATAGAAATTAAAAAGTCAGTGCACTACCCGGCCTCAATTTATTCAGCTCATCTCCACACACGATTTCTTCTTTGCTTTAGTCACAGAGGGACGGTGACTTTGCTTTCCGAGCCAAAAGCATTTTGAACATAAATGGAATTAGGTGTAAAGAAAGATGAAATCTGCAGCTTGGACGCGTTAGTCCCGTCACATACATCAAACAATGCAAAGACACTAAATAGCTAAAACGAAGGCATCAAAAATAACATCTGAAACGATACAAGAACACTGCTTTCATGTTCTTTGCAATGGAAAATAGTTGTGATGTTAAACCATTTGAATGTTTACTTATTGGCATCTTCACTAAGTGTATATACATGCAAAAGACCAAGTGGAGATTGTCTTTCACAACACAACTGCCCTCCTGCAGATGCAGAGGGAGTCCACTGCACAGAATCTACTTACAAATACAATAAGAGAGAGAATTCACATTACACCATCCCAAAATGAGTGAAGTGACAAATAAGAAAACACTGAGGTAATGTTTAACCATTGCAAAGTTGAAGGAACTATTGCTTTTCTTTGAGATGGAGTCATATAATATGCTGGTTTTGTTGAAAACAGCTTGTTTATCGTGTTATGAGCTAATGAGATGATAACATTTAGCTTGATTCTAAATCAAAAAACAAAAAAAAACAACTATGCAAGCAGTCTCGTTAGTCACAATTCTTGTAGGTGGTCACGACCACCTGAAGGAAGTATTTTTGAGTCCAGCTTGTAAGACATTTGATGTCAGCACGAGAAGAGTTGTAAAAGTGTGAAATTCAGCAAAATTACGTTTCGAGGAAATGAAATATCACACTTTGCCCGTCCCTGTGATAAGCATCGTCTTGTGCAGCTGCTGATGAGCATCAGTTATAGAAAAACTCATAGCAGAATGGCTGACGGCGTGACACTAGCTGGAGCTTTTACGTCCCTTTGCTGGAGGGCAGCGGGAGTCCCTCTTGCTCACGGTTGGTATTCTGCTCATTTTGTCCTTCAGGCCCTTAAACCCGCTAAAGGTTAAGCCAAAAGAACCCCTCCTTCCTTTCTCCTCATGTGCTTCCGGTGCAGACTCCACCTGTGTCGGGGACTGAGGTGGGACCTGGGGCTGCCGGTTCGAGTGCGTGTGAAGAAAGGAGGGCGGGGGTTTGGGGTAAGGAGTCCGACTCTGTGGCTGACCAAGTCTTGCCTTGATCTGCGGGACTGCAGGCGGCCGTTGGGGGAGACCTTGCTGACTGGGGGAGACCTGCTTCCGCCCAGTCGCAGGACCAGCAGGACCCGCTGCTCCTGAAGGGGGTGGTCTGCGAGGAGATGCTGGTCTGCGAGGAGATATTGCACCGTCCAAGGCCGTGACGCTACTGTGGAGGCCCTTGCTTTCCGCTTGGTTCAGCCCGCGGCTTCCAGAAGGACGAGCTTCGGAAAAATTAGAGGCCGAGAGGCTTCGAGTGAACCTCGGGGCCCGGGAAGACGAAGGAGCCCCACCGTCCTGCTCCTGACGTCGCTGGAGTTTGGGGGTGAAAGTATTCACAGACTACAGGAACAGATAAGAGACAAGAAGAGACGTTTGACGACACAGCGTTACAGTTTTTAGAAAATTGCTTAGATTCATTCTCATAACAAGCCTGGAGCTTTTATGTAATGCAAAAAAAAACAGGTCTTATAAAGTTTTGTGACAATTACTTGAGTATAAACATGGGAATTTGTGTTTTATTCTATTTGATTTTTACATTTAATTTGTTACATAATTAAGATAAGCACAACCCTGATTCTAAGACAGATGGTGTAAAATCCAATTCATCCTGAATGTAATAATTAGCAAATCTCATGAATACATAGTTTATTCACAAGAGAACATAGAAATATAAAATTTTGAACGTGAGGTATTAAACATTATTATAAAAAATACTGGCTCATTCAGAATTTGCTGGAAATATGTCTCAATCAGGCCTAAAAACATTACTGTTTACTCAAACGTACTCCTAAATTAAATACTTACCTGCTGTACTCTACTGCCCTTATTTTTAACAACTTGTGCTTTTTATTATTTTACCTCTTTTCTTATCATTTTATTTAATTTATATGTTATTTAAGCGTACTCTTAAATCAGCAACTTTTGCTTTTTATTATTTGACCTTCTTTTCTCATAATTTTATTTCATTTTAGTTGTTATTTACTGTCTAATTATGTCTTGCCGCTTTTAATGTCGATGTAAAGCAGTGTCTAATCTATGAAAAACTGTCTACAAATTGTACAATCTTTGCATCTGAAAAAAAAGAAAAAAGTTACAGATCTGTCTTAGTGGATGTAAATTTAGCCAAGTCCTTTCAAAGTATCGGCTCATCAACGTTATAATAATGCCATCAAAAGCTTCCGTTAATCCGCAGACATCTCTGTTTACAGGGGACCTTGCCAGAAAAAAACAATACTTAATGTCCCAGATAGCTCTGCAATAAAAACTGACATGAAATCATTGCCAGGACTGAGGAACGCCTCACGTAGTTCTCTGTGCCAACCACAAAGCAGCTTAAAACTCTATCAAGCAAAGTAGAAGCCATATGGAATGTGATGCACAAACAGCACTGTCTAAGCAAGGCCACATCTCCATGGACAAGATGTTGCCTGGACTAAAGAGAAGAGGGACTATCTGACCCCCTATCCTTCCTCTGATGTCATTGGGGTGCAGTGGAGCCCATGTAACGGGCAGCCTATACATCAGGGAAGGAAACATCAGTGCTTAAAGGTACATACAAGTTTTTGGAACAACATCTACTGACATAGACAGCATGTTCTTCAGGAAAGATCTTGCATTTTTCAGCAAGACGGCTCTATAGTAGAAGAGTCCGACAAAGTTTAGGATGTCATGAAAATATGTCAGAGACAACCCAGCACTGTTGGCTGGTGTGAACTCAAGCTCCTCAAGAATGGGACAACAATCGTCTCCCTAAAGTCAAGCATCTGGTCTCCTCAGCCCCCACACATATACTCTCTCTCTCTCTCTCTCTATATATATATATACCGTATTTTCGCGACCATAAGGCGCAACTTTTTTTTTTTTTTTTTTTTTTAAATGTGCCGGGCGCCTTAAGAAACGGTGCGCCGTGTCTATTACCTGAATTACGGTAATGTCAGGTCGGCCACCATGAGAAGGTAAAAAGAGAAGGGGGCGGGTGAAGCTGAATGAGACCATCCACTGAGCTGTTTAATGCGAAACAGATCATGAAGACTTTTAAGGATTTGCTTGATGTGTAAAGTGAAATAAAATACAATCAAACTAAGTTTTGCTCCGCTCTATTTAAATAAGCACACTTGTGTGTGAGTGTTCTGCAGCGCCGGCCGGTCGGAACCGTCCACATTCCCCGGTTAAAGCAGCGGCTGCAGCAGCGCGGTGATGGTCGCTGCTGCAGCCGACTTCCTGGTTCCCCAAGCGGGTCCGATGACCTGGTTCCCGGCCGCTTTAAGAGCAGAGATTTCTGGGGTCTGTCTCAGGTCAGATCAGCTTCACTTTCCGAGATTTGCAGCCAAATCTGTCGGTTACAAACCCGGTACCGGATCCCGACATGCGCGTGTGTGTATTCGCAGCGCGACACACAGATTCTCATGTAGGCTATGTGGTGCTGGACTGGCGCAGCTGATGGACAGAAACTTATGGTGATTTTTAAAAGAAAAACTTTGCATAAGAGGTTTCCAGCCGGAGTCATTATAAGGGTGAATGAAAAGAGGGGGCTGGATGAAGGGATGATGATGATCAAGAAGCTGAGACAGGTCTGGAAATTCGGACTGGCGCAGCTGAATTAACGGAGCTCCTGTCGGATACAAACCCCGGTACCGGCTCCCCGACAGCGCGTGTGTGTGAGCGGGTCCAGCGCGAGGGTCCCGGGACGCGGGACCCGGGACCGCCGCGGGACCAGCGCGGGGGGGGGCGGACCGGGACCCGGGACCCGGTCCAGCGCGAGGGAGCAAACGGGGAGCGGGACCCGGGACCGCCGCGGTCGGGATTTTTAAAAGAAAAGCGTTCCCTAAAGAGACTTTTCCAGCCAGAGTGAAATGAAAAGGGCTGGATGGATGAGGAGATGATCAGTGGCTGAGACAGGTTTGTGCAGCAACCCGGTGGTTTTTTTAAATTCTTTAATGCAGAAACAGAATAAAAACCTTTGAAGGGTTTGATTGATGTGAAAAGTGAAATAAAATATCAAACTAAGTTTTGCTTCTGCTGTATTTTTAGCGCGTGTGTGTTCTGCAGCGTGCGTGTGTGCAGCTCCGTCTCCGTAGACGGCGCCTTTTGGGTCGGTGCGCCGTATGTGTGTTTTAAAACCAAAAATGACACACAAAACTGAGGGTGCGCCTTTCCACACAGTGCGCCATATGGTCGCGAAAATACGGTATATATATATATATATATATATATATATATATATATATATATATATATATATATATATATGCTGCTGTTAAAAGAAGACGTTGACACCTATTGCCAACAAATTCAAAATAACATAAACTTTTGTCATAACATGGCACATTTTCTTAGTGTCCACACTTGAATTATTTTCCTCTGATGAATAAAAATATGGGCTCATGAGATTATAAGTTCATATAAGTGTGTTTTATTTATCATATTAACGTTTGACGGTACGACTTGACAAATACAGCTCCTTAATTGCTCGTCATCTCTACATAAAGTTATAGAACTAAACTAATCAACATGAAGACTGAAGAAGAGGAGAAACAAAAAGCCTGTGTCGAGGGAAAGAAATGGTTTTCCAAGTAGCTGTAAAGTTTTACTAGAAATTATTTTGTTTTGTAATTTTGTAATTACTTGAAATTATTAAAATGCTGAGGAAAGGGACTTTGCTCCTCTCTTTTCCATTACTCCCTAAACAAATAAACTACTTCACCATTTTTTATAAATATAGAAAAGCATTTAAAACATCTCCAATTTCATAAAAAAAAACAACATTTAAAGCAAAGCTGAGTGTCACTCATACAATTGTGTCCTGAATGTTAATCACGTGCATCAACCTGGTCAGTGCTCAGTGTTGGAAGTGCTTTTTAAATACTTTTGGCTTGGTAACATAAGAGAAAAGGAGGATGGAAAACCTAGATCATTGTAACAGAAACATATATTTTTTCTTTTAGTTGTTTTCCTCGCAGTAACCTGACAGAGCAGCCTTAGTAGTTATTACTATTCCATTGTTTTTTTCATGTTTATTGCCTGAATGAAAAAATGTGGAATGTGGCAAAAAAAAAGTGCCTTTTGTCTCCCTTTGTCAGCATGCCAGTTGATTAGCTGGTGATTGCTTTTGACTGATTGGTCTTGACTGGAGATTGCTGATATCAGTATTGACAAGTCCGTCTTTTCCAATCAGTGAATGCATCATACGGACGGCACTGAGCTATCAGGCTTTTAGAAAGGGGTTCAGTAAATGCATCAGCACAGAATACTGGGAAATCTAATTTTCGTCCTGGTCCGTAAGTGCATTATGGTGTCGCATTCATCTGGAAACGAGTCTTTGATGTGGAGGTTTTGTCTGCGAGCATACTGTATAATACCAAAATATAGTAATGTGAGCAGCCTGTTGGATAAAAATAACCTGTGGAACAAAGTATCCACTTAAAAAGAACAAAACTTGTTAAATGTCCTAACTGGTGCTGCAAGAAATATTATAAAAATGCAACAAATGGTTTTCATTAAAATGCATGGTGGCTATTTGTTTTTGGGAAAGAATGAAATTACTCAAAACTAAAGAAGAAACATCTGCTCCCCTGCGGTCCATACCTTGTGTAGCTGTGTCTTCTCCCGCCACGAGGATGCTTTGCCCGGCCTTTCTCTCTCAGAAGAAACCATCTCCTGTCTAAGATCAGCAGCAGGCAATAGCTCCGGCGTCGTTCCCTGACAGTTAGGTTCTCCAGCAATAACACCTCCGTCAGCCGGCCCATCTGCTGCTGCTGCAGGAATCTCCCGAGCCTGGGGCCTTTTGTATTTAATCGACTTTGCTGCAGCACCATATTGTTTTAAGCGTTCCATAACTCTTTGCGCCACCTCACTTTCTGTGTCCGCTGCGTTTTGTTCCTCTGCTTTACCAGTGTTTTCGTTTGTGTCCTCTGGCTCACTCTTTTGTCCAACAATCTCAATTAAAGAAGTAAAAGATCTTCCAGAAGTCGCCGACAAAGTCTCTCCTTCACTGGAAGACGTGTCCTGGTCTAACGTTGCAGCATCAAGGCTATAATTCAGGACTGATGCAGGACTTGTGCCACTGTTGGTAGCATAAGGAGTTTTAGAGTGTGGGGCATGCTTGTCACAGCCTCTTTGATCAACAATAGACTCAAGCAATGGAGAGTTGCTACATTCATAATACTCTTCAGATGTACTGGACAGTGCGGATTCTCCTCTTGGTGACATGTATCCATCACTAATATCAGATGCAGGTGTTAATAAGTCTGGTTTGTGTGGTTCCGGGTCCGTTGGGATTGCTAGTGAGTCTGGCCTAGGGAGTGACACAACTCCATCAGAAGAGGGAGTTCGTACAGCAGGTGTGGGCAATTCTTGCCTGGGGATCAGTGAACTAAAGACCAGTTCACGTGTAGCAGGGATGTGTCCACAAATTGCTTCTCCAGGAGCGTGGGTGCCTCCTCGTGCTTTCAGAGTTTGTTCGTGAGAGGTGCTGTCTGTGTTATGGTTTCCACTATTTACCATGTGGTCTGTGAGCTGTTTATCATCCTGACTGAGTGTTTCTGCACCAGATATGAACATGTTGAGATCAGCACCATCTGTGGATCTATATGGGTTGTGTGATGAATTGTAAATACAATCTTTTATTGATTTCTCACTCTCTAACACATATTTATTTGAAGTTAATTTACCATATGATATTCTCTGAGATTCATGAGCCCTTGCGAAATAAATTTGGCAGCCTGTCCCGTTTGGTTCTTTTGCAAATGTGCAGCCTGCCAGGACTTTTTCTGAGGTTTTGGTATCTGTCGGTGCTTCGGCCGCACAGTCCGTCTCTGGGATGGGATCAATTGATGTCAAAGTGTTGGATTTAACATCTTTAGGGATTGTTTTTTGAAAGTCCACACTGGCCGTCTTCGGTGCACCAGTGATGACATCATCCGACCACGTTTGAAGTTCTGATTGTGCTTTTGAGCTGCAATCGTGTCCTACATCAACTTCCTCACCCATCACCTCTTGAACGATCATGCCATGTTTTACCTGGTTAGTTTCTTTGGGATTATTTGCGTTTTCTCTGTCTTTTAAATCTTCTGTTTGATAGTTACTGTTGTCTCGCAACTTTGAGGCACTTTCAGGCTCTTCTACTGGAGATGTGTGCACCGTAGGCCCACTTTGGACCACCTGTTGCCCTGCATTGGCCTCAGGCTTCCCAACAACACTGATCTCTTCCGGGGGATGACCATTGCTAACGCTAATGTCTTTGATAACCAGCAGGACAGTACGAGGTTTTGGGATGGGAGGGGCTGTGGTTGGAAAAGAAGGTTTAAAGGAGGAAGACGAAGAAAGGGGGGGGTTTACTTTATCGAAAGAAGCGACAGGGGGAAGAAAGGAAGACGGGGAGGGAGTGGAGGGAAGAGAGGTGTCAGGACTAGTAGCTGTGCTCGAGGGCACCGTTTTTATGGGGTTACTTTTGGAGAGCAATGTGGAGGCCTCAGAATGCACTGCAGAAGCAACGGAGGTGGGAATGAGCGTGTCGACGCTGGGAGTGTGGAGGTGATGAGTCATTTCAGAGGCGACTTCAGCTTGCATGTTAACAGGCTTTGTGTATGAATCCTTATGTGACACCGTAGACGTTTCTTGTGTTTCTTGTGTTTCTTCTGTGTTTGAGGCAGTGGGATCAGACAGTTGAGAGGTGTTTGCACTGCCCGAGTCCAGGGTGTGTGTTCTGCACACAAAAGTGCTCTGTGTTTTTAAGTTGGTTACAGTTTTGTCTTTTTTGTCACTGTTTGATTCTGGGGATGAGCCAGTTGTAGGGCTGACATTTTGGGCTTTGTGTGAAGGGCTCTCGCAATTAACTGAGCGTGTCTCGCTACTTGAAAGGGGTTGTGTATGTGCACTGGCGCAAGATATACTCTGACCCACATCTGGGTTTGTGTCTGTATTTAAATTGAGTTTATTCTCAGTTTTGTCCTTGTCAAGTTCAAAGTTTTGGGTACATGGGGGAGATTTCTGTTCAAGTCCCTTGTCTTTATTTTCGAGTTCACACTCCTGTGCCGGCTGTTCTCCGTGTTCTACCAGCTGTTCGGCTTTTAATTTACTTTGTCCTTGCTGGAGTTTAGTTATCGCTTCATTTTCTGCAGGTAGCTGCCTGGGCTTTGCGACCTCTGGGAAATCTTCCTGTGGCTTGCTGAATGGACTGCTAAACCTGATTGCTTGGCTGGTTTCAAACATCTCAGAGCGCTGCAGATGGACTTGAATCGGTTTGTTGGTATCCCGAATGTTAATGAACCCTATTACATCACTTGGGGGGTCAGGTTCTGGCCAGGTGGGCAGGTATGTCATTAAGCATGCTTTCTCTAGATTTGCTAGCCCAGGATGGAGGGGAGGAGCAACCTTTTCAGCCTCCTCTTTAACTTTCCTTTGGCTCTCCTCCTTCGAGTTCTCTTTGACATTATTGTTGCCAACAGAAGTGGTGGGGCTGCTCAAAGCTACCAGAGCATATATGGGAGTGTTCAGTCTCTTGGCAACAGCAGCAGAAGTAGTCTTCACAGAGGAAAGCTCGTGCCGGGGGTCCGGCTCAGGCTCAGGCGCTGTTGTAACTTGCCGGAGGTCGACATGACTGGAAGTCATGTACAAGAAGCGAAACAAGTGGTCAAAGGCCTCCACAGCCTGGCCCGTAACCACGGTGACGAGATTTATATCCAGCCTGGACGACATCCATGTGAAGCTACAGAGAGCACAAATAAAGTTAGACTAATCTAAAATGTGAAAGGTATAAAGTCAGTACCAAGACATGAGCCAGATCGATGGATTCTGGTGGCAATTTAAGGAAGCTTATGTGTTGACACTGTGCTCAAGACAATTTGATATATAAAAAAGCAACTACAATAAAGTCAAAGCACTGAGCAGCTTCTCTATATTTTGTGAAAAATATACATCCCTAATCAATTTGAAAGTTTAAAGTATCAGTTCCTTTGGAGGTCTTTAAATTAGGAAAATACAACTTCAGTTGAACAACATGATATATATAATAACATATTTCATCATACCATGATTTACCCAACAAAAACTAAGCCAAAGTGCAACAACAGTACAGCACAGTACAGAGTTAACACATTTAGGTATGTTAATACAACACAAATAAAGAAAGATATATGCAGTGATGGTGTTAAATGCTGCTGTCAATATATATGAAATGCATGCTTCCACCAGACCTCAATGAACAGAAGCAACACTACAGGTGCCAAAACTCCTGCACACCAGCGTGAGAGAGTGGTGAAGTCACAACCTAACAATTACATCAAGTCTTTTTTTACCAACTGCTCCTGAATTTTGGCTTATTTTTTGTTTAAATGCATGATATTAAGTTAACCTGTGATTATATTAACCTTTAAGACTTGGTAAAAAAAAAGAAAATCATTTTGTAAATTTATTTTGTGTGAAAATATACAGACAAATTCCACGTTTCTGCTGATATTCACTACAGGTAACAAAATCAGAGTCTACAAAGTGAGAAAATACTGTATATAGAGGGAATGCGCATGATGTCACTGATGCGACTTCACAGCGGGTTACGCCCACTGATTGGCAGAAAGACTGAGTGGCAGAAAGACTGAGTGGCAGAAAGACTGAGTGGCAGCGTAGACTTTCAGTTTGAGCAACTGGAAAACATCTAAAATGGGAAAGAGCTGTTGTGTGATCGACTGTACTCATAGATTTAGCAAGAAATCAGAGTTATCGTTTTACAGACTGCCGAAAAAATACATTTAAAGGAGCATGGGGCTCCTTTTAAGAAATGAGACTCTCTAGCGCCACCCTTCACCACGACGGCCGTTGGGGGTACTGCAGCCAACAGTGAAGCCGGCACGGGAGAACGGGGAGACCGCGCATGCAGCGTCATGTGACGTCACATCCGCAGCCCAGCGCGGGAAATTGGGACCGAATTGCAGCACATTTTGCAGCACACAGCCTGTTCAAGGCAACGGAGAGATACACTAGAGGGCTCATTCTTTTGGGTTTGGAACGCTTCATCTGACATTATTACTAGAAAACTTAAAACGTATACAAATTTTTTTCATAAATCCTGCCTCAATCCTGCCTCATGCTCCTTTAAGAAAGACAAATGGACGCTGCAATTCGCAGAAACAACTGGATTCCAGGCACCAAAACTTGGATTTGCGGTTCCCATTTTGTATCAGGTAATGTTGGATTTTTGGGTAGCTAACGTTAAACGGTCAAATCATAAAGTTCGGTCGCCTCATCACTTTAATTTCTACAACAAATCCTGCCTTGAAGTAGGACCAAGCGTCAAGACTTTTGTAAGCCTTCAAGCTTTGCTTCGTGTATTTCCCCGGCGTAGAAAATTAAGTACATATAAATATCAGGAAACTCGATTGTTGGCCAAATATTAATGTCCATGGACCACTGGTTCTTCTGGTAACTGTATGGGTCACTGTCAAGTCCAACTGCCTTTAATTTAAGTCGATAATCGGCTGTTATCCCGTCTTCTCCACTAGTTGCAGCCATTTTTGCCACTCAGTGCGAGTAAGGGGGCTGGTCCAGTGGGGAAGTGACGTCAATGCATACCCTCTATAGATAAAGGTTAACATTTCTACATTTATATTTCATCAGATGTGTAAAATACTCAATTTAGTAATGATCCACTTGTCAATACAGACACATTTATTCCTCTTGTAGACTGGATACTTTACCAACCTGTTACGTAGAGAATGCTAACCAAGATTAATAAAGTGTGTTTTTTTATAACAATCTGTAAACTGTTAACATTTACAGGTACAGCTCACCAATATATTTTTAAATTAAAGTCCCATCGCAAACAGTAATGTAAACTGACCTGTATGACCCAGACAAGGCTTTGTCTCCATCAATGAACATGAATCTGTGGTTCATTCGCCCTCTGACCTTTCTGCTGCTTCGAGTGAAGAACTCTTCACCTTCGGAGCAGCGAACCCGAAGATACTGAAACACACAAACACACACACACTAGTATCAGAACCACATATTAACCATATAAAGGAAAAGGACAGAGAGATTTTTGAGGTGAAATAAAATCTTTTTCCTCATTCTTGATTGTTTGGGATGTATTTTCGGAGCATCTATCCTGCATCTAACTGTCAAATGTGTTGAACTGCACCATGTTAGGGGAGGAGTTTCAAGCTGGACCTGGAGATTATCTTTGCCTATGAAACAGATTACATACTACTGTGTGGATGCAACAGAGTGTGACTGGTATGACTTGTTTCACAATAAACACTTGTCTTCTTCAGTCCTTTGGTCACACCCTGAACTTTCTCCTTGTCTCAGGGCATTCCTCCGGTTCAATGTCTAGATAAATCAGCAAGCTTTAAGCTGAGGATGATCAGCTTGATGAACATGGACGAGGATCTATAATCTTTTTGTATTTTTTTTGTATAATTGCCCTGTAAAATTGTAAATAGGTTATGTTTATTTTTTATTCAAAACTGTCCCTTTTCTTTTCTTTTTCTTTTCTTTTCTCTCTTCACCTCAAACTGCTGCACCTTAAATGTTTATACTGTATATTCTGTATCATAGAAATACCACATTTGTTTTATTGTTTATTTTATTTTATCACCAAAGAGCGAAATTACCGGAGTCAAATTCCTTGTTGGACAATGTTCGAACCTGGCCAATAAAGATGATTCTGATTCTGATTCTGATTCTGATCCTGATCTTGGCAGATTGAAGGGTCCCTGCTGGACATTTCTCACCTGATCTTAAAGCAGGATTGAACGGCTGAGCAGCAGGAAGAAAATCATATTTTTTTTTTTTAGGTAACTGAGGCAAACATTTTTCTCATTTTCACTCGTATGTCAGCTCATCTTTCCCCCCTCCCTCCCAATTCTGCTCACCCGCCCCTCTGTCAACTCCAGCTCGTCATTTACAGCTTCCAGATAAATCTAAATTTGTCCCACTCGTCTTCCTCTTCCCGCCAGCCGTCTTCTCACACATTTGCACAGCCTGAGCTTCCTGACAGACTTTCCACATTTGTAAATATTACGTTAGCGGCTCTTCATTGTTTAATATCAATGCTCTGGACACATTTTCTGAACTGCAGCAAAGACACCGGAGGGATGCCCATCTGTATGCAGAACCATTAATGTCATGAAAGGTTATACAGTTTGGTCTGGTTGAACAGGCTCTGCTCCAGATGCAGCTCCCCAATGAATCAAAGCAGCAGTATTGCTGAACGACACATCAGGCAGCAAAGCCCTGCAGGCAGAACCAAGCAGAAACTATGTATATATGACTAAGAACTGATGTTTGTATGCTGGGTAAACACATTCTTCATCATGTGCCAGCTCCATTTCTTATCACATTGTGTAAATTAACCATACAGTTGTAGTAAAATATAAACTAGCAGTTAATGATATTGTAACTGAAGTACAGAGCCAATCAAGGTATGGCGTCAGTAGTTTTCACTGAATAGTAGGAATGGGTGATATTTTACCGTTCACGATAAACCGCCAAAAAAATTCCCCACGATAAGAATTTGTCATGTCGAGGTAAAAATGATAAATTCCCGTTGATGCCGTTTTTGTGTAAAGCCGGAAGGAAGGAAGGAAGGAAGGAAGGAAGGAAGGAAGGAAGGAAGGAAGGAAGGAAGGAAGGAAGGAAGGAAGGAAGGAAGGAAGAAAGAAAGAAAGAAAGAAAGAAAGAAAGAAAGAAAGAAAGAAAGAAAGAAAGAAAGAAAGAAAGAAAGAAAGAAAGAAAGAAAGAAAGAAAGAAATGAGCCAGAAAGAAAGAAAGAAAGAAAGAAAGAAATGAGCCTGAAAGAAAGAAAGAAAGAAAGACAGAAAGAAATGAGCCTGAAAGAAAGAAAGAAAGAAAGAAAGAAATGAGCCAGAAAGAAAGAAAGAAAGAAGGAAAGACAGAAAGAAATGAGCCTGAAAGAAAGAAAGAAAGAAAGAAATGAGCCAGAAAGAAAGAAAGAAAGAAAGAAAGAAAGAAAGAAATGAGCCTGAAAGAAAGAAAGAAAGAAAGAAAGAAATGAGCCAGAAAGAAAGAAAGAAATAAAGAAAGAAAGAAAGAAAGAAAGAAAGAAAGAAATGAGCCTGAAAGAAAGAAAGAAAGAAATGAGCCAGAAAGATAGAAAGAAAGAAAGAAAGAAAGAAAGAAAGAAAGAAAGAAAGAAAGAAAGAAAGAAAGAAATGAGCCAGAAAGAATGTAAGAAAGAAAGAAAGAAAGAAAGAAAGAAAGAAAGAAAGAAAGAAATGAGCCTGAAAGAAAGAAATGAGCCAGAAAGAATGAAAGAAAGAAAGAAAGAAAGAGAGAAAGAAAGAAATGAGCCAGAAAGAAAGAAAGAAAGAAAGAAAGAAAGAAAGAAAGAAAGAAAGAAATGAGCCAGAAAGAATGAAAGAAAGAAAGAAAGAAAGAGAGAAAGAAAGAAATGAGCCAGAAAGAAAGAAAGAAAGAAAGAAAGAAAGAAAGAAAGAAAAATTCCCATTGATGACGTGTTTTAGATTTATAGTTACAAAGGTGGAGTTGAATTGGTATTTTTTTTATCGTCATTTTTTAATCGTTATCGGGATAAATGCCAGAAATTATTGTGATAATTTTTTTAGTCCATACCGCCCATCTCTACTGAATAGGTGGGCTTAAGACTGTTTAGTGATGTAAAAAGAAAACAACAAAGAAAACCATCCAAAAAGAAGAGAACACCTGAAAAAGTCCAGACAAAGTAACTATAACACACACTGCATTTCATCTCGGCACAGAGTGATTTGGCCTTCTCCTATTTGACTAATTTAAAAGTAGGACAACTTCAGGCTAAGTGTGTACTGTGCAGATGTATTACTCTGGGCAGGACTGCGCATGGCAACTTTTAGCAAAGCAGAAAGGCAAGAATGAGACTCTCCAGAGGAAAAAATGAAAGCCAGCAGCAGAAAGCAAACTGATAATTATTTGATGGTGAGGGGAAATATAATGTTGCTGAAACAGAAAAAAAAATTAAACCGCTTCATTTGGTTATCCTGTCATGTGCAACGTCGACACGTGTTTTTGATAAGAACACTGGCACTTTCTGTTGTTTTGGTTGCAGTCTGAACCCAGATAATACTCTGTCAAGCTATTGCCACGTTTGTGAATCGCTCTGATTCACAAAGCATCAACTGGCAGGAAGGGTATTTATGAGTCCTCTGTTTCTGGATGCAAAAACATTTGAGACATTTAAGATGTTTTGATCCTCTTTCCACCACACAATATTCCGTGGGGAGGTTTCTGATGGGTCCTTCTTTATTTGTACTCTATGACAGCATCCCAGATACACACAGCAAGGATTAGGGTTGGAGACAATTCACTTCCAAAGGTTCTATGAGATGCTTGCAGCAAGTTACTTAAATAGCAGCGCCTTGAAAAAAGCTGTGCAAGTGTACCAAGGAGAACTCCTGCAGTATTTAAACCCTGTAAATTCACATGTATCTGCTTTCAAATACTGTGACAAAATTGACGGACTAAAACATTTTCAAGCCAAATGTACTAGGGGTATGGTAAAGGACTTCACCGTCTTTAATGCATTCTGTCCATGACAACTACTGAATATCTCACAAGTAAATCTGGTCATCACTTTAGAGAACATGTTAATCACGCTGCAATATAAATAAAAAGGTAAGAAAATTAAATTTACTTTGATTTCATATCTTCATTTCACTTCTATGTATACGTTTTTGAATTGCAACTCTGTAATTCAATCCAAAATGTTGGTAGTCTTTTGCCACACACAACACTTGAAATGCAAGCAGTGAAGTGTAACAGCTGCTATTTGGCTCCATTTTTCCAATAAACACCTCTTAACGGTTGCAATAGTGTGGGGTCGTCACCATCAGATTTCATTATAACGCAAGACACCCCTCAGATTCTCCTTTAGGTCCGGACTACAGGCCAGTCGAGAACTCAGAACTTCTTCTCCCTCAGCCCTTGTTATGTGTGCAGAAAGTGGTTTTGAGTTGTCTTGTTGAAAAATTCAAGATGTCCCAAGAAAACATGGGGATTTCAAGGGCAGCTTATGATGCTCTGAAATCTTAACGTACTTTTCTGAATTAAATCACAGAAGTGGGAATGACCTTTGCCGAGGGCACTGATACTTCTTCATGCTAGTACAGATCCTGGATTATAATGGTTCCTGGGGTAGCGCCATCCGAGGGATCAAAGATCCCCTTTATCTTGCTTAGACTTGCACCCTTGTCCTTTACGCACTGTAATTCCTCCACATTCTTTAAATAGTTTAATTCATTTAATGTTTAATATTTAATGTAATTTCATGTTGTGACTAAATGTGATTTTCTGCCCACCTTTGCTCACCCAAGACTTGAGTCTTTCATCAAATTTGTACCAACTCATGATTCCAATCGCCTGTTGGAAATATCATTGCTTTCTTTCTTTCTTTCTTTCTTTCTTTCTTTCTTTCTTTCTTTCTTTCTTTCTTTCTTTCTTTCTTTCTTTCTTTCTTTCTTTCTTTCTTTCTTTCACCTCCTTTCGAGCCGTAAACTGTTCCTGTACCAACCTTTTTATGACTCCTTCCAAGACTTAACTACAAAAATGGAAGTTGTTCGGGAAAAAAATTAATCCTAGGGTTCATAATGTCTGTAAAATAAATAAAAGTTCATGAACATGTAAGAATTGCAATTTCTTTTTATTGCATTTTTCATATCATTCAAATTTTTTTCCAATCTTTTTTTTTCAATTTTCAATTAAAGAGTTATAGTCATATCTGTTTTTTTCTTAGTAATCACTTGGGTTTGGAAATCTGATCAAGAAGATTTATGTCCCTTTAACACCATATGAAATCACGTGTCCTAACATGACAACTTGATCCATAGTTAGAATTTTAAAGAACTAGTTAAAAACACTCATGATTCTCACTTGTATAGAATCCTCCAAGATGTTTGGATATAATACAAGCTTGAGTTGAGACCAGTAGCCCTGCTTTTCCCTGTGTTTCATGTCTCTGTGTAAAGCTGGTGTGGCCATTTCTTTTGGCTTTGTAGCTGTGTTTTCCTCTGATGCCAGGCTTTAAACCGCTGTGCAGAAAGACTGATGTGGATCACAGAGGCTTACCTTGAGGTGTCCAGCATGCATGCTGGCCCTCTGACACATGGACAGGAAATAAGGCAGCGCTGAGCGCTCCAGCAGGATGTAAACAGACACCCTCCTTCTGAAAGCAGCATCTAGTAAATCTCTGAAGATGTCGACGTCAGTGAACTCGTCCATCGCCACTGCTATTACCTGGGAATCCACAAAAATGCAAAAATTAGATCACACAGATCAACTTAGATCATGCGCAAACTTAACTAAAAATAAGGGGTAAAAAAACATATTAAAAGGCATTAAAACATGAATGGTGTTATGTGCTCAATTTGGTGCTTTTATCACCCAAAAAAAGAGTTAATCCACAGGTTGGAGTGAAATAAGTGCTTTGGCTATACGTTTTTTTTCCCAGCTCATTACTTAAAGGAAGTATATAGCTCTCTGATGCTGGAAGCTTATCAGGAAAATGATCCACTAACTCTTCAGTCAAATAATGTCACAGACAGCAGCTGCTGTGAAATAAAACATGCCATAAACTTACTGACTCGGGTGAGTCAGCTGCGTGAATAGACACAAGCACACGTGCACACAGTGGCATATTGCACACACTCATGCAAATATCCAACACGACATTCATGGGCCAGCGTTGCTGGGACGATTACGACGTGGGGAGGTTCTTTCAGAGCTTGATAAAGTAGCCTAATCAAGCTGCACTTTACTCTTGATTGTTTCAGTTCGTCGGAACTCTGTTGAGTCATACTTTCTTACGTCTTGGGAACTTTATCTCATCATGAACTCTACGGTCAGACTTTGGAATGAGTACAACTGCTTAATAAAATCTAACTATATTACGAGCCTGTGGGATTTACTTTTTTGTAATGACAGGGAACTTACATGACAGATCATTTCCAGTCAATGGAAAGACAGAACTACATGGGTTATCCCAGAGATTTTCAAACCTTAAGTTGAGGTAAATGGGCTACAGCGCAATTTTCATAACTCCACATGATAAGTAGGGATGGGCGGTATGGACTAAAAAATGTATCACGATAATTTCTGGCATTTATCCCGATAACGATAAAAAGTCCTGATGACAGATGCACTAAAGAGCAGCCTCATGGTGAAATTTAAAGGGGACATATGAAATAAAAGCTTTTGTTTGTTTGTTTCCATACACAAGAATGTATCTAAGTGTCAGAAATCACTTCCAACTAAGAAACTCCAGGGGGAAAAAAAACAAACAGCCCCTCTAGGGTGTCCTGGGTTAAACTTAAATCATGTTGCATTGCAGTGTACTCTGAGAGTTGGATGGCAAAACCTTTTTCCTCTTGCTATTAACAGCAAATTCAACAATGCTGCATAAATACTTTGATCAAGGTTTTATAGTAATTAATCAATTTCCCTTTGGGACTTAATAAAGATTTTTTTTTACATTAAATTGAACTGAACTAAATCAAATGTCTCAACAAGAATATGTGACTTCTTATTAGCATTTCTCTCATTATCATTATCATTATTCTCTCATTTTTTCAGCATCAGAAGATCTTAGCCTGACTAGCATATCCATCAACTTTGTAAATATTGTCTTGTATGAAATGATCTGGTACTGTTCCTATTCACTGCCATTTCCGTTGGCACAAAACAGACCAAGCCAATCACAACGCAGAGGGGATGGGCTTCAATGACACAGGAGTATCTCATAGCCACTATTCAAGACAACCAAAGTGGTTGCAGAATTGCAAAGAACACCTGGGATCAACAAGTTTTCACTCCAAAACTCAAAATAGCGTACAGGGTTTCAATTCCACTGCATGCCACTTTGGATGTCTTTTGTCAAGACTTGTCTGGTTGTCCCTCTGTCTACATCACATGCTTCATTTCTCTGATTAGCTGTATACCCATCCAACAGGTACTCAGAAGCAGTTTCTTCTGTGTCCGTTGGTACTGTCTCCCTGGACATCCAAGTTGAATCCAGAAGAACCACACTAATTATTTGTATCAAAGATGAAAAGAATAACCATAGCTGGCCAAGCTTGGATATTCAGGTTTCAAACCTGTAAACAAGTGCACCATGAACAGGTAAAATAATTTGTGAAATGCTAATATTAATGGATATACACAACAGTTTTTAACATCAGCCTCTGAAGGCTTAAATTAAGCACAGAACAATGGACTGACAGAATTTGGGGGTTTATCCAGTCCACATGCAATACAGGAATCCCAGCCTGATTTTGGTCTGATGTGTTGCCTGTTAACTGGCTGTTATATTACTTCAGCTTCCTAAAACTGATATGGTGTCTTTCCAACCGTGGCCAGTTTAACACATGATTCGGAAAGAGATTGCCTTTAAAGGAGGGTTTGTGGCCGACCTGGAGAGGTATATTTAAGTATTTGAGAAGAAAACCGCCAATCAACATTCTGTGCTCTCAGGTCATGGTGCTACATGCTCTCTCATGCCGTAAAAACTTGATTTAAAGAATGTGTTCAAATGTACTTTTCACTTTGGTGCAAAGCTGTAAGAGACCTTAATTGAGACAAATCTCACTGAAGAAAGGCTGTACGATGAGCAGCTTGACTCTGACTCATAATAGCTATACATTCATGACTGAAAGGGGAGTTCTGGTCTGTCATCATGAGTAAAATATTCTACAGATGTTTCTTTAAGAACTTGGAAAACTATAATATATACCTGTAATATACCTGTAATAAAAGAGAGAATGTGTTTTATTTAGGATATGAAGTGTTTAAAAAAAAAACATATTGATGAAACTGTTCGTTCCTCTGGTATTATAAAAAAACACATGATGTGAAAAAGAAAGCGGATCTTACAGTATGTCATTTCTAAAGCCTGCATAACAGGAACACTTTTACCCCGGAAAATTCACCCCAAGGGCAACTGTGAAAAGATCAGGCTTCAGTCTGCAAGTTAAAACTTAAAGTTCATGTCAGCACAATTAGAACAAGACTGTACAACTCCTGTGGCCTGTTCAAAGGGATTTAGGGGCAGAAAACCCCCAACCTCTTCTCTCTTTAAAAGGACAGGGAAGTGTAGATTCACAAAGTTCAATTTTTACAAATTGAGATATAGCAATGTTCTTCGGTGCACAAGAAAAGAGAAAAAGACAGAAAATAGTTTTCCATAATGTGCAGCATCACATATGCAAAAACCAAACAACATCAGCATAAACACTTCATAGTAAGGGCAAAGCACGGTGGTGGAGGCTTTATGATATGCATTTGTTATGCTTTTTTAACCACAGGACCTGGGCACCTTGAGATTTACAGTAAACTCATCTGTATACTAAAATATTGTGTAGTTATAAATGAGGACATCTATTAAGGGTAAAGATTGGCCTTTACCGAGATAGGCTATACAAATAAATCTACAACAGTGCAGCGAAAACGAAAATGATGAAGGTTCACCAGCCTGGCAGTGCTTTCTTGTTTTCACAGCAAAGTTTAAGACAAGTACAGTAAGAACAAATACAAAGGGTAGATGTATATCCGTTTTAGGAGTAAAACTGTGGAACTCATTAGACAACGACCTTAAATCAGCAAACAGATAAACAATAAAAGCATATAAGATATTATTCAAAGCAAAAGTAATGGGCACATTTATAGAAGCAGAATTAGCAAGCAAAGAAGAATGTACACAATTTATGTGTGTGGGTGCCTGTGTGTGGGTGTGTACAGGTATGAACATGTATAGTATGTAGGATTTGATGTATAGACATGATACACATGCATGAGATGAAATTACAACCTAAATTGGTTTTGTCGGTTTCTTTAGCATCTTTTCACTTTCTGTTTTCAGAGCTATCATTATTATTATTATTATTATTATTATTATTATTATTATTATTATTACAGTTATTGAGTGAGATATCAATCAGCAATGTGGAAACACTGGCATGACTGTCTTTTTTAAATTTGTATGTGTGTTTGTCTTTTTTAAATGGATCCTGAGTCTATTAATAAAGTATATCTATCTATTACAGCTATTATTATTATTATCATTATTATTATCATTATTATTATTATTACTACAGTTATTACAGCTATTATTATTATTATTTTGTGTAACCTCATGATACTTCATTTGTTCTTTTTGCATATCATCCATCATGTTAAAAGGTGAGCAAGATAAGCTTTATGCTTCAAGCCCTGACCTTTTCGGTCAAAATAATCACCATGTTGACCTAAGAAAAACCTGTAAATGTTTATTATCTTGCTTATTTTTTTCATGCTTATAATTGACCAGAATAAAGATAACTAACAAACTAAATAACTAACTTCTTTCTACGGGAATGTGTTCACACACTCGCACCATCACCCACCTTCTGGGCCTGAGCGATCATCCTCCTGACCACCTCTTTGATGTGCGCCTGGCCCTCCTCGGGGGGCTGCGCGTACACGGCGGCGCGGGTGACCCCGCGGTAGGCCTCGCAGTCCGGCCAGCCCAGCTCCATGCGCGGGAGGGACGTGTCGGACAGCTCCGGCCAGTAGCGCAGCGACAGCGGGGTCGGCTCGTCCTCGTCCTCGCCCCGGAGAAACAGCTGCTCCGAGCCCGGCTCGAAGGGCTCGGCCGCCCGGAGCAGCGTGTCCAGCTCCGGGTCGGACAGGAAGCGGCGCAGGTCGCGCTTCTCCAGGTACTGGAAGAAGGCGTCCCGCCCGCCGTCCAGCAGCGCCTCCAGGGCCACACGCTGCTCCTCGCAGTAGAAGAACTCGGGCTTGGACTCGTGCATCCGCGGGTTGATGTGGTTATCATCCAGACACTGGACCTGGGACAGAGCCATGGCGGCGCCGACCCCAAATAGGCTGAGAATAAAAAAAATAAATTAAAAGGACAACTTTGAAACTCCTCAAAGTTTTTATTTCCCAGCCAGGTGAGTGGTTTAACTCGATATTTTCTGCAAGTTACTCCACACTTTGTCGTCTGTCATCTTTGCTCCTCTGTCCGTTTCTACCATAATGAAGAAGTCAGAGGGACGCGCCAGACAGGTGTGATTCTGAAGCCAGATTTATGGTTCTGCGTTTAATCGACGCACAGCCTACGGCGCCGTACGGAACGCGTCACCGTGTAACCTACGCCGTAGGCTCTGCGTTGGTGTGACGCGGAACCATAAATCAGCCTTGACAGGTAAACACACCCACCCACCTGCACCTGACGTTTAGCTTTCCACGCAGGAGCCTCTTTGATAAACCTGTCAGGCACGAGTGATTCATGAGATCATCCCCTCCCTTTTTCTTAACCCCATTAAACCATTAGAGCCAACTCCACCTAGACAAGGAAGAATATCACGTCTGATCAAATAATGTCTGATCAAATCATAACAGTCCTGTTCTGCCTGTTGTGTCGTGTTTCTTACCTTTACTACCCAGCCAGCCTCAAACTGTGCCATTGAGCACATAATTAGACTTTTTGGCCTGGAGCAACAACACATTTTGGCTTTGAATCTAGTATTTCCTCAATGATCTGCAGTAACTGACACTTAATGTTAAGTGAGAGTTTCAGGCACGATTAATATTATTATTATGGGTTTCATTTATGCAATCGTTTGCAGCAAAAGACAATGACATTACAAAGAAAGCCTCCAATTCAAACACCAAATACCCCCTGGTTTATAAGTTAGGCTGTATATCTATTTACATTTTAATAAACCCCGTTTGAAATTTGGAAAAAAAACCTAAAAAAGAAAAAAAAAAGGCTCACCAGATTATCAGTCACGGGGCAGCTGAGGTTTGATCATTACCATAGCTGCCTTTAATGAAGTTGGAATGGGTGTTATTTTGCACCGTTGCACCCTAAATGGTTCCTCATGGACAAATCCTGTAAACCAGGCTGATTTGACAAAGAACCTCTGGTAGCGTCAGGATTTTATTAGCAGTGTATAAATGCCTCATAAATGTTCAGAGAGGCTGAGCTGAGGGGGGTGAGGAAGAAAGTCCCTCTCGGCCAGATCTCGTTGAAGACCGTCTGTGGTTTTAATAGTTCTACCAAAGCTCTGAGGTGTGCTAAGAATTATTTTTAAGACATATTATACTTGGTTGCACTTGTTTTCTCCATCATCACCTGCATTGAAGGTAATGTTGAAATTAGTCACAGTACACAAGCTCACTTATTTGTCATATATGCTGCATTTTTTGTATTGAGGTTTTGAGAGTTTTACTTTCTCATAATCCACATGCATTTGATCTTGAATTAAGGTAATACAAATTAAACCTGTTTATCTCAGCTGCATACAAACCTTTGTATAAAAATGCTCGGTGGCATTTTTCCTTATATTTAGAATTTTAGTACAAGATAGGGTGATCTGAGTGATTATGTAATTTGTAACCCAGAGCATTTTCATCAGATTCACTATCTCCTCACCATCCGCTAGCTGCCCATCCTCCTGAGTATACTGTAAAAAACCTGGTGGTCATACACAGCACTGTAAACTTGAATTATAGTGCTTTAAACAAGTGTTGTGTTATTTTTGAGTTGCTTGTACATAATCATGAGTGAACTCTTACTTATTCCTTTCTCCGTCCACTCGTGAAAATTGGTCAAGTATTCTCTCACCTTGGCAGTCCAGTCCAGTCCAGATAGACTAGTAGTTTCTTTTGTACAATATATCTTGTACAGCTTACAAATAGCATAGACCTGAATGTGCCGCTATCATAGTTACTTGTCCAGTAGCAGTTTGCAAATATCACCGGTCGAGTGCAGCCCAAACATGTTATTACCATAATTTTACAAGGTCCACCCACCGTTGTTGACATCTTCCTCTGACATTGTACCGGCATCTTTGGCTGTGGATGAAGAGGCGGCACGGGTTCCACTGTCGGCATCTTATTTGACAGGAATGTGGGACAGTTAGCATGCGAGGCGATGGTTAATGACGGCCTAGAAACACTAACATTAGCTCAGCTGCTGGTTGATGTAAATTTGAAAGGACATTTGAATTGTAACAGTAAATATTTTATCTGAATAGCTTCATTGTCCATCACATCTTCCATACGTAAATAATTCAAAGAAAACTAACAAATGTTATGCAGTATTTGTTTTCCCAGTACTCGCCCTACTCTGCCTCTGATTGGCTCATCAGTCCTCATGCCTAAACGTAACCAATCCAACCGACGAAGGCAACGAGAATTAGCCAGTTAGAGACAGTGTATGGTGGGTCATGCCCTCACCATCCACTCAAAGAAAATTGGGGAATTTGGCTTTCGGATGCCACTAAATTATGTGCAGAGGGGATTGAGAAGTGGGTATACCCAATATTGCCTTAAAAATAAGTGGGTATAGTCTAAACCAGCTTATACCCAGCACTACACCACTGCTTTTACCAAAATAAAAGCAAAAATATGACAAGGTATTTTATCTTGCTAAAATGTAGTTTATTCCAGTAGAGGGTGGTGTGATACAGAACAATGACTGAAAGTCCTGTGATTAATGCAACTGTACCCGACGTGTCCGACGCCTTGTTAAAGACGGGCAGGAAAACATGCAGGAAACATGTATTGGTTGGCAGTCATTTGTGTGGGCCCGTAGTGTCAGGATGTGGTTGAAGAGAACCCAACTGCAGTAAAGACGCAGGAGTTCCAAAAACAGTGATTTATTAACTTAAAAAAATCTAAAGCACTGCTGAGCAGGATTAACAAAAAAACAAGAGCTTAAACTTGACAAAATCCCAAACTTGACAGGACACAGGACAAACGGTACGGACCAGCAAGGAGCAAGGTAAAGACAAAACAAGATAAACACAAAAGGCTTGACGAGACACAGGTGCACACAATCAGGGCAGATGGGAACAGGGAAGTCAAGACAGAACTTAAACACAAAGACATGGGGTTTCACAATAAAACAGGAACTTAAATACAAAAACTGGGAAAAACCGTTACATTAACTCAAACCCTGACCTTAACTCAAAAAACGTGACACGTTGGACCTTTCTTGTGGATCTTTTTTAGCTCTGGTGTGCCTACGAACATCTAAAAGACTGGGTTGGAACAGATGTTCAACACTTTTGTCTCAACTATTGAGCTCCAGCAACAGGAAATAACTGACTATTTTATCTGTAAATGTATCTTTCGTTGTATTAGTTTGGAAGATTTAAACAAAAATTTAAATAGAACAAAGTTATGAGCTATGATGACATTTTGATGAAATTTTTAGTGCATTACTGAGATTGTATCCGCTATAGTACCAATATTTTGACAGTAATGTGTTATTTTACTGCATCGCAGCAGGCAGTACTATATTTCTGTAATTGTGTTACTTCTGTGATAGATTTCTTCCAACAAAGCAGTTCACTGAAAATTTTGACGTGAGAGTACTAAATTAATGGTTTGCTATCGGTGTGTCAAAAGAATTGTGAGGTAATTGAGCAATAAAATGCTTTAGGAAAAAGATCTCGGACCACACCTTTTCTGACCACGCAGGGACAGAACATGACAAGAATATTCATGTGTCCCTCCCTGGTGTAAGACACAACATAGTGCAGCTCTAGTGGGGAAAAAGGGTTATTAAAGGGGCATGAGGCTCCTTTTAAGAAATGAGACTCATTAGCGCCACCTTCGCCACGATGGCCGTCGGGGGTACTGCAGCCAACAGCGAAGCCGGCACGAGAGAACAGGGAGAATGGGGAGAACGCGCAGGCAGCGTCATGTGACGTCACATCCGCAGGACAGCGCGGGAAATTCCGGTCACAATTGCAGCACATTTTGCAGCACACAGCCTGTTCAAGGCAACGGAGAGATACACTAGAGGGCTCATTCTTTTTGGTTTGGAACGCTTCATCTGACATTATTACTAGAAAACTTAAAACGTATAGGATTTTTTTTCATAAATCCTGCCTCAATCCTGCCTCATGCTCCTTTAAAGGACATGCTGGATTGTCTCCAGTCTTTAGCAGAGCATCGGTGGTGGTTTTGTCAGCACATTGATTTTTTTTGCTCCCATGTGGTCAGAAATGGTATTGTTACATAGAGCGATTTTCAACATACTTTAGCGTTATCTTGATTTTGTTTGGTCTTTTTTGAGAATGGGTTCATCACACGCAGTCCAATGATAAATGCAGCAGATGATCATTCAAATGATTATTCATAGCTTAAGCACTTATGTAATAAATAATGACACCTACATTATATTAATGAGACCAAAAACAGCTGGAAACTAGATTTTGATGACTTTAGATTAACTTTTAACTCGCCTGGAAACATGCAAAAACCGTTTCCATTACACTTTTGGGAATAAGTGGATTATTGAATGTCCTGAAAAAACACCTGGATGCAAAAAAGGGTTTATTCAATACTCTGAAGTTTTTTCGAAGGAATGCCGTTTCATTACAGGATTACATTTCTGATATTTGGTTTTGCACAAATCTAGGGGTAAGGGAAACGTGACTTCAATGGGCCTGGGAATCCTGGAGATTAGGTCAACATGACAAACAGTCAATGTCGTGCGTTACCTGTTTTTGGAATGAAGATGCTGTACATCCACTATCACTTTGCAGGCCATTCGTAGCCCAACGGATGTAAACATTAACTAAGAAACAGTCAAATTCCATTTTTATGGTAGCTGCGTTTCATATGTTAGGTTATTTGAACATTATTAGCTGCTTACCTCATTTTTACCTACTGACCCATCTTCTTATGTAAAGGGTTCTTCAGGTATACTTATACTGTTTGACTGATTTATGGGCTGATTTTATTCTCCTTAACCAGCCCGAGGCCAGCTAGCTTCTCAAACCGGTTCAGCTGTGAATGGCACTGATGACACGCGCACCTTCCTCTTGCAATTCACCATTTGACTGTTAATCTAATTTGTGCAGCTGACACGCTGCTTCCACACTAGGCCATCTTTCATCTGCGTTCTAGCATCTTTTGCTATCTTTTTCTGGCTGTACCTCATGTTTTACGCTTCATTTCTTTGTCTTTTCATCTCCTACTTTGCTTTTTGACAGTGAGACTTAGTATTTTTATGCTGTCAAACTTTTATCATGTGACACAAATATGTCACTTCAAAGTAACCCAGCACTTCTGAAAGGATCAGGGTAAGACAGCACCCGTACTATTTGTGGTAGACCTTTGGCGTCTTTGTTTTTCTCCCCTGCCGAATGCCGCAACTTTATTGAATAACTTTCAGTAGAGAGCCAGAGGTGACTCTGCCAGGAGGAATGAAAAAACTGTTTTGTTAAAACAAGAAAGTGAAAGGCAGGAGAGCGGGAGTGATTGAGTATCGGGGAATTACAAGCTGCAGCTTGGCTTATATCTACATTTCAAATATTGCATTCCAGTGAGAGATGCATTTATCATGTAAGAGCAGCCACCCCTCAGAGTCACTTTTTGACATGTAATGCTTGACCTGATTTATTGTTGGCATCGATATTTACACCAGTGTGAAGTCCGTCCTGTATGACATGTTATTAGATTTACATGTCTGGTGACTGGTCTGTAATAAAACCACATACAGTGGGTTCAGAAAGTATTCACACCCTCTTTGTGTCATTGCAGCCTTTGCTAAAATCAAAAAAGTTAATTTTATTTATCATACACGTACACTCAGCACCACGTCTTGACTGAAAAAAAAGAAATGTAGAAAACTTTTGAAAATGTATTAAAAAACTAAATCAGAAATATCACATGGTCATAAGATTCAGGAAACATTTAAAGGTGGAAAAACCTCTGAAATTCTTAAGGTACATTTAGCCTACTTTACCGTAAATAAATAAAGCGTCTATTTTTTGGGGTGGGGTATAAACCCGAGACATTTTATGTTTTTTCTTATCAACTTCCTTTTATTCATTAGTATAGATATACGGTAGTTTTGCATTTAATTGCTTACATTGTTAAGGATGGGGCAATTTAGTGCCAGTGTGGTGGGAAAAAATAAAAAAAATACATTTTGTTTCAAAAAGGGATTGTTAATGGGTGATTTTAATCATGATTTACTCTTTTATTTCCATAAAGGTCGAATACAGGCAGAAGATCTCCATACTGTCAACAAATGCATGATGAAATTTTGTAAATATTTAAAAACTATTTTCTTAGTTCTCTTCCTGCAGCACATAATATCATTAAACAATTAGACAAATAAAGTGAAAGTAATTCCTCAGCAGCTCTTAAAACTGGAAACCTTTGTCAATCATGTCAGTGCAGAGCTGTGCCCATAAGTGCTGATTAAAACTTTATTGTGGGAAAAAAGAAGAAGAAAAGGTGGTGTCAACGTCTCCTGGTCAGGAGGTGATGAGGATGAAATGAGTTGGATGAGGGCATAGAGCACTGGGCTTGGGGGGTACAGGGCTGACCTGGATGTAGCTGCAACCTGAGAACGTTGGAATTTTGAAACCAAAAAAATGACCACCTCGTACCTCACTTGGTTCACTTATCAAAGTTGTTCCAAGTGGGACCCAGATATGACATCATCGGTCACCCATCTATTGGAGCAAAACCAGTGCTAACAGTTCCCCTAGAGCCAACATGGATCCCTAGCACGGTCCATGAAGCCCCATTTATCATCCAATTATAGCTCAGATGGGCCTCACTTACAAATGCTGGCAAGGTAATAGTCTGTTCACGAAATTTAAAAGTTGCTTTTAAAAGTGTATTTTATTTCAAATCGTAATTTCTACTCATTTTAAGCAAAAAAAGTATCTAAATCAGACACATCCAGCCATTGCAGACTCATAACTATGCCAAAAGGGGAAAAATAAGGCTGTTTGAAAACAATACCAACTCGAAAACTCTTAACATATCTAACATAACTGTCATTTTTATTTGAAATATTGAAAAAAATATTCTGAAAACAAGCACCATGGCTAAGAACGTTGACAAAAGTATAAAGAGCAGCCAAGTCCACGGAGAGTGGGAAATATTTTTCAAAACGGCTCACAATTTCTTGGCGATACGATGTCTATGACATTTTGTTGAAATACCGGAAGGACAGCACAAAAGCTCCCATATAAGTTGTTAGGGGGCCCCGAACAACATGGTGGGGTTGAGTTATGTGTCTGTTCTTTTCAGACAACCAATCCTACTGCAGATAATAATAATAATGAAAATAAAGTGACAGGAACAATGTAGGTTCAAAGAAGAGTACGTATGACTTTATTAAAATGATTTATCATTACAGGTAATGGAAGACGTACGTGTACGTTCTCACTGTAAATCACACAAACACCTAGTTTCCTTTATCAGCCGTTGTAGCGGACATGAAACCTTTCTACCATGAGCAATTCTATTTGCAATATATTTCAAGATTACACACGAATAAGAATAAATACAACAAACAACTGATCCGTTTCATATTTTAAGCAGTGTATTTTAAAACAAAGCAGTGTGTGAGCTGAGAGGTTCGAGTCTCCGGTCACAGCGGGACAGTAACACCCTCAGCGTCTTCGGCAAGCCCAGCTTTGTGCAGTCTAAGGTTTAACAATGTACACGACTGCAGATTACGAGCAAAACCGCTTCACATGGCCTCGGACCGGTCGGCTCGCTGTCAGAGGGACCTGCTGGGTCAGTGTCCTCGCCGTCCACCCCGGATATTCACAACACAATGACTTCCTGTGTCTCACTTGTCAGCTCCAGGATCTCCTGGTGTATAATACTGGAGCACATCTGCAGCTCCCTGCTGTGTCCCTCAGTCACGAGCTCCCACGGATCACACCGTCTCCCCTTTTTTCCATCAAATCAATGTTCATATGTGTTACTTGTAAGTGAGCCTGAACGAGCACTGATGAGCTGCAATAAATGATGTGTAAATGTTAGTCTACGTAGGTGTGTCTTCCACAGTGTGTAGGTCCACGTCTGAATTATTCACTTTTACAGAGAAGTGGAGTCGAACGGTCGGATGGGTGAGGCTGTCACAGCTCACTTGGTTGGGGTTTGACTTGAAGGAGTCCGTTTCGGCTGCAGCTTCATCACTCGTTTGCTCCAAAAGTGAAAATACAGAGCAAGAGGACCGGAGTTGGTTGTCGTTGTTGGGTTGTTGGGTACAGTAGGTGTGGTCAGGACGGTGCACCTGCAGGAACGGCCGCGTGTTCGCTCGGCATGTGAGGTCACTGGCCGTGGTGAAAGGGCTGCACGTACTCCGGGGAGAAGTAGCCCACATTTCCATGGCAACGGCCCCTCCAGCGTAGGGAATCCGAGCAGTCAATGAGTTCGATGACATCCCCACGCAGGAAACGCAGCTGGGACGGGTGGTGGGGGGTGAAGTCAAAGAGAGCATGGGCATGATGGGGCCGCTGGGGAAGAAGACAGAAGGTTTGCGTTAAATATGCTGTGGGTCACAATTTTTAACACATAACAGCCAGCTGAATACCATTTCAGAGAATTCTCTAATGGAATATTTGTTTTTGTGGCACATGAAGACTGGTTCAGGCCGAGGCTGCGGCTTGAACTGCCACTTCCTGTCACACTCTTGCTGTTTGGGACCTCCTACACAGTCTTGGTGCTATTTTTTGTTGCATGTGTTATATTGTCTGGTGTGCGTGTTCTGGTGAAAATGACCCAAATCAGAGTCAAATCAAATGTAGAGGGATTTCTCCTTCCTGACTTTTATGTTGGACGCTTAAAAACTCAGTGGTTTATTTCCAGCACGAGCTGTGAGGAACTGTTCCAGTCAGACCGTCAGACGGCCTTCATACATTAAAAATGCCATAAATTATTTGACAGTCGGTCCTGTGTGTAAAAACCATCTAATTCAAAGCGAAAAAAGTTTCCACCCATCATTTCCACAAAGGACGTCTTTTGAATTCAGCAGCAGCACAGAAACAAATAAAAATAGAGTATATACACTGATACAAAGTTGTAGGTTTATCACTGTTCACTATCTTTACAAGTAACAAATGTCAGTAAAAGAAGTCTCTTCTCTGTAGCCAAAATAGGAATAAGTGAGAAAATCACACTGGCACAAACCAGTTGGACTAAAGACCAGCACAGACTGTCACTGAACTGCATTTACAACGTTGAAGGGCCAAGATTGCAGTGCTTGTAATTGTCCTGCGCCTGTTACATGACGTTTCCACTAGGGGGCACTCCAGAGAACCTACATCCTAAAGACTGATTGGATTTGTAGGTTATATGCAGTAAGACAAAAACAAAACAAACATACAAAAAAGGCCTCAAAGTTCTGTTTTTCAACTTTGGTGGGGAAATTAGTGTTTTAAAATGTGTGTGCATTTAAATAATAAAGTGGGCAATGCTCATGGAAGAATAAACTGCACAGATGGAAAAGTATCGCTGATGAGGAGGCATTCGCCCCTGTGAGCCCACAGAACAATATTCACAAGGACAAGAGTATGTTCGTGTAGGCACACGTCTTGCTTGTGTGCTAAAAAATGTGGTTTGTTGAGCACGGAGCCGTGACGAGCGCGTTCTGAGCCCTTTCCACGGCCCCTCACATCCCTAACACGTGTTCACTCTTTTATCTTGGATTTTGAGACCGCAGAGGCAGAGAAGGTGGCGTCTCTCCGTCGATTGCCCCTCGGGAAGAGGCCTGTGAGGCCATTAAAAGCGCCGTCAGCTGAAGACTTTCTCAGTTAGTTTCTTCTGTCGTATGTTCAAACAGGAAACGATAAGACTGTGCCAGTGATAGTGACAGAATCCTGGTTTTTCTTATTAATACTGCTACATCTTGATTTCTGATACTGGTACAGCAACCTTTTTTGCTACTTGTACTGTAAATAAATAGCCAAAATGTTATAGTAAAAACTACCATATTCTACTGTGACACTTCTGAAGAAGAAGAATAGTTTAGTGCCGCCACAGAGGGGTAGGCGAAGTCATATTCCTACCAGACCCTTTTTATCACAACTAATACTTTGCTGTATATTATTTGAAATGCTGGCGTTTTTGCCCCCAATGTAATCTGCTAGACTTGAATGTGTTGCAAGAGATTATCCAATTAGAGGAAAGGAGCGACATGGGTCACTTTCGCCACCTCCATAGTGTCAGAAGTCAAGACGGCGAGCGAGGAGAGGGAGAGCTGAGCAGCTTTGAGCACGCACTCATCTCATCCCGGCGCTTGCACTTTTCCGGTTCCTTCCTGACGATTCCTTGCGGTTGTATTCACTCAACTTACAGGAGGTTTTAGTTGTTTTTCACTCGACTGCAACCAGAGGCACATGACGAGGAAGCTTCTGAATCAATGAGGAGAGCGGTGCCTTGTTCTCACCTCCACTGTGGGTGGAACTTACGACTTTTCCATCTCTATTCTGAGACTGTGGATTTTCTAAAGGTTTTTCTTTCTAATGGTGTTACCTAACAACAGCAATATCTTTCTTTTTTATTAAACTGGGACATATTGTATTTAGGCAGGATTGTTCACATTGCAGCGCAACTTTGTGGTTTGGCCTGATACTCCAGTGTGTGGGTTTTCATGAAGATCTCACCATGTGCATCATCAGGACACATGAAAATCAGTGCACACTTTACACAGGGTAACAGAAATAAAAGAGAAACCGAGGAACGGCCAGGATCAGACACAAAGGCGTTTTTAAGTACAGAAGGATGAGCGTGATGGTCAAATAAGAGTACATGGTGATGTGCACATTTACTTAAAGCGACACTACGTAACTTTTCCACCTTAATATAATATTTCCAGAGTCATTGTGATGGTACATCAACTTCCAACAGGTTTAATGACACCTCTGTCATGATCTGAGGGGTCTGTATCGCTTTCACTGGCACTATGTAATTTTGAGGAGCATGGTAGGAACCCTGCCACACTAAAAAACTACAAATTTTACGGCTTTGACTGCTTTACGGCATACGTCACTTCCCCCTCCTTCCCGATTCGCAGTCGAGACGAAAATGGGCGGGGCGTGGAGCGCAGCTCCGCAGGAGCTGGTAACCCGTTGCTGCGTTGTGGCTGCAGCAGCTCCACACAACAGACGTGGGGAAAAGATCCTAATGGTTTAACTTTTCAACGGTTTCCTGCTCGGAGGCAGAACCACGGAGGCCAAGTATCTGAGATAACAAAGTAAAAGAGTGAAAGAGTCGTCGGCTCGCTTTGGATCGCGGCTGTAACGACCAAACACACAGTAAAGCATGATTTATGGTTCTGCGTTAAATCGACGCAGACCTACGGCGTAGGGTACGTGGCGACGCGCAACGTACGGTGCGTGTCGCCGCGTACCCTACGCCGTAGGCTCTGCGTCGATTTAACGCAGAACCATAAATCAGCCTTAAACCACAAACACTCACGCAGACCGGGTCGGATCAAAACACGGGTTTTATTCCCCACTTCTCCAGCTAAATGCAGTTGCTGGCCAGCTCTCTGCGGTGCAATTAACCCCAATCTTCAGATAAAACTAGTTTGTTGAGGAAAAAATATTAACTCTTATTTGTAGCTGCAGAGGAAAAAAATAATCTCACGAGGAAAACAAGAATGTTGCTGACGCCTCGGAGCCTCTTCACCATAATATAGCAGTAAAAAAAAAAGAAAAGAGAAGTAAGAGGGATACAAAACATGTACTGTATGTTGTACTATTATACACATTTATTGAAACACATGGCTCTTCAGTAGGGATTTCATATGGATCCAGACCGTTAATAATCATTATTTTCTCCATCTACCACTCCCTGGCTTCCTTGTTTAAGGTATCCCGGTAAATTCCAGTTCCTTTCCAACAGTTTAACATCTTTTTTTTTGCGTTCCGTCTGTTCACTTGGTAAAACAGAAAAGCGTCCCGTCTTCTCTCAAAACAAATGCAGCGACGGGACAGGAGTTTTCCGGCAGTACGCATTGGTGCTCATGGGAAACGTAGTGTTCTTTCTGGTAAAGCACTACCGCTTTTGTCCAAAAGATGCCGCCAAACTCAGAAAAGCTGAAAGTTACGTTGTGCTGCTTTAAGGAGAACATCAAACAATAAAAAGCAGCCTGGCTCCAAAAGCCCTTATTTTATTTCAGTTCAATCTGAAGATGCTGCATTTTCTCTTTATCTCGCTGTTTTGTTTTTTGAAATCAACAAAAGTAGTGTGTTCCCCTGGTATCCGGCCTCCTTAGATCCGTGTTGACTGGTGAAGTACAAGCAGTTTAGGAGCAGCACATAAAAATGGCTATTTTAAGGGGGATCATCTTGAACCTAACCAACCTCTGAGCTGCCAGCTGCACTCCCACAGAGGGAAGTGGATGTGACCCGAGCCGTGAGCGAGTTGGGACTCTGGCAGGAATACCAAATAAATGCTTTGGCTTTGTGGAATGTGTGTAGGTTTTCTGGCTTCATTGGCAGCTACTCTATCGCAAAGCAAGGCCAGGGTGGAGGCGGTCGTGCAGAGCCGGGGGGACACAGGTTGGGATACACAGTGGTCAGGTGAGGATGAAGAGACACAGACTTACAAATACATAAAATCCTCAGTGTTACGTCTTATTGCATCCTGACCTCGTCTAGACTGCAAGTTTGAACAGAGCTCAGGTGTGAGCAAGTCTGTGTGGTATGTGCAATAACAATAATAATGATAACCAGAATCGCACAATCATATGCTGTAACAATGTACCTTTCAATTACCATGTCTACCTCATACTGCTGCACCTTTCACTTAAAAAAAAAAAGGTATATATGTTAATAAGAGCCATTTGTCTAATTACTGTACAGTGAACTAAAGTAACCGAGTCAAATTCCCTGTCTTGTTTGACCTGACTTGGCCAAACAAACATGATTCTTATTCTGATTCTGTAATCTTTGGGTGTGTGTTTGCATACAGAATGTTGTCTATATAAGCACTTGCATGTGATGGCACATGCAAGAAGACCCATTTTCCCTTTTTCATGCCAGCTTGTGAGGAAGTGAAAATAAGGTCCATCTATTTTTGCAATCCACTTGGAGCTGGAGTGAGCATCCACAGCGAGATCATTTAATCTGTAACATCAATGAGGTGCAGCTTTGTGCTAAATTTGTCTCTGCACAGTCACGCACGCGACATTTGAGGCGGAGAAGAAAAAACAAAACCTTACATCTCTCTTGTGTTTGCCTTTGCAGACAAAAAAAATGGCAAGGTGTCTCAAAGGGATCCACATATTGGATGGGCGAGGAGTTTGTTTGAAGAGAAAGTTTAGTGGCACAAGGACACAGGGAATGGGATGGGATCCCTGGGGATGGGAAAAAAATAAAAAGCAGGGCACTATTTTCCATTCTGCCACGCAGAGATAAGAAGTGATCTAGAGGCATGTAATGAGCTGAAGAGGAATTAGTTTGGAAAGACTAACAGCACAATAGGAGTGGCAGCACACACACGAAAAATACTGACATGATTAAACCGACCATCAACAGACTCAGTTTGTGTGTGAGAAACTGACCCATATACTCCACTGAGAAAAGAAAAAAGAAATATGTGAATAAGAGCGTTTCATTGTGGTAATCCACTTCAGGAAATATTGTTATAAAATATAAAACATTTTTCATTATTCAAGAAATCTAACTTTTTTTTTCATTTCAGAATGCTTATGGAAAGATTTATCTAGTTTTCATTCATTTTTTTTAGCATCACTGCTTGCCACTAGTGTGACAAGAGAAGTAAACAATGTTTGATGGTAGTAGAGCAAATCAGTACTGTATAAATAATTTGCAAGCGTTTGCAAACACGGAGACAATGTGACAAGTTTTCAAAAGGGACAAGAGCCGCAACTTTTCATTTAAAACTGTCTTGTTACACGTCGTCAGGGAACGCCAGAAAGGTTCACATGTGTTCTGTGGACCGCTATTTCGATTTTAGATTTTTTTTAAGAGGCATGTTGCAAAGGGGATGATTGAGGAGCCCTGGACTCTGGCACTAGGGGTAACATGCTAATGCTAACAGCAACAGATGCTGAAAGCTGACGGACGGTTCAGTGAATGACAGCCCAGAAGATGCTGCAAAAGCACATTTACAAAAGAACACACACACACACACACACACACACACACACACACACACACACACACTTCCGGATGAATGCTATGACTTTGACTTGCTAGGATAGCACTTGTGAATAAATCAATAACGTATGTAATGGATTTTAATTCTTACATTCCTCTGATGTTGACCCTTGACTCAATAACAGCCAATCAAAGATTGATCCTCCCTGCGATGTGATTGGCAGCCCTGGTACTAGGATGGGATTCCTGACTCCTCCCATTGACTTAACCTGGATCTGCAGGGATTCGTACATCCCCATTTAAAAGCTGTGGTCTTGTTTTCTTGTGTTTTTGGCTCCCATCGAGATAGAACGCCACAGTATTTAGGCCATACACTTTATCAGCTTCCCATGTGACAGCTCTCATTTTTTGCCTGTTTAACCACCATCACAACAGCCTGCAGCTAAATCCATCACCCGCACCTACTCCAGATGGATTTTCTCAGAGAACTCGATGCACTTCCTCCCCAGTGAATGGGGACATGTTTGACCGTTGAGGAGCAATCAAGAATGCTTCTTAAAAACGGCTATATTTGTACCAATCTGCTGTGTGAAACAGGAGTCTATTTTTAGGATCTAAACCCATCAAGCACATCTGAAAGATTCCAGCTCCACCGGGCGAAGTATGGAACCATCTTCAAATAACAAAACTACGATCAGAAGTGATTTATCTGAACCATGAAATCTAGGCTTTAAAGAAGTTGATGGACAGTCCATCTATCCTTGATGCTTTGGTTGCTTATCACCGTTCTGCAAGATGAGGAGTTTCATCGTCTGAGCGATCAGATTTACTGAAGTAAATCTCACTTATCACAAAAATCCATAAATGTGGGTCATGTTGAAATGAACGTACGATCTAAACCAACTTCTGTGTTTAACATATTAAATTCACATGTGGTAGTACTGATGCTATTTTTGGCTTTAGCAGAACACAAATTAAACACGGAAGAAAGTGAGGGAGATAAAATGTGTCAGCTGCCCTGAAGTACTTTTGTGAACATTAGTAATTTCCTCTCTCAGTTAGGTCTGTGATAGCACCACTGAGATGATGGCCTCTAGCAACATTCCCTTATCTGATCATCCTCAAAACACGACAGAGCAGCAGAGACCAGCTATCTGAACGCTACCACCCCAGATGCCACAGCGTCGGATTTTCTTTACTGCTTTCACCGCACAGTTTTAAGGATAAACTGAAAAAAGGAGCAGTGGTCATAAACAGAGCCCATCTGCAGAGCTGATTTTAAAACAGATGGTGGCACCTGGATAGATGTAGGTCTGCTATGTTTTTTACTTGCTTTGGGATGATGAAGCCTTAATGAGGTTGCTTATAAACCTTCTAGATCCTTTAAATTTGAAACAAATGTAAGATTCAGAAAAATCAAAAAACAATTGAAATGTTATCAAAATTTTATGTTTTCTGCAGGGCTTCTTTAAAAAAAAAGAACAAATGAACAATAACTTTCTATTTGTTTGTTGACCATTTTAAATCACAGTTTATTCAGGATATATCATGTTAATTCATATATTCAAAATATATTTCAGGTGGTTTATTGTGCGATACTGCAGGGGTCATGCAGGGGATTATGTTCCTCTTTTTTTAAGTCAGTCTGGATAAATGCATCTGCCAAACTGTGAAACATTTACTATTTGGCTTCTTTTCCAGGCTTCTATGACAAAGATAGCAGAATTAAGACAACATTATTTTACTGTCCATTATATTGTGCACTACTGACAACCGACTCAATACATAAACAGATCATAAAGAGTCATTAAAGGAGACGTGCTCCTCAGGTTTTGATGAATGACATATATCCCCCTAAAACATGCCCCCCTACATTCTCTCCAACATTTGAAATTGGTATTATAATGTTTTACTGCAAATTATTATCAAATGGGTCTGTTACCCCTCTGATTCATAGCATGGTACAAAACATACCGAACCAATCGTAACATAGGTAGAGATTTATGCAATGAGACATGCAGGACTGTTCAACCGCCACAATTTAAAATAATAAACGTGTTATCAGAATTGCTAGTAACATCTTAATTCGACAGGTTTTTAACCTACAAAAGGACGACAGTCATTGTCCAACCTCTCCACTTCACTGCACACCATTTTCGGATGTCTCTTGTTAACACATCCAAAATGATGGCAAGCTACAAAATGACTTTTCACTCTGCCCGCTTATGTAAAAGAGCAGAAAGCAGCCTCTTAAAAAGAAGTCAGTCGCTGTGACCCCAATTTGAAGTCTCATTGTCACTGGCTCCATAAATATTTCTGGCTTCAAGTAATGCTGGATAACAGATAGAGAAGATCTTCTGCTCTCTGTACCGCTTATTGGCTAGGAGCAGATTGTTGTCACGTGCAGCTAAAGTCTGACTAGCCAAAGTTAGTCAGACTTTAGTAACAGAAACCAGAGAGTAGAGCCCTGCGCGGCACTGTTTTTTTCATCCCACTCCCGCTGAATTTCTGACCATTACCGCCTGCACCCGCAACGTGTGTGTTAAACTCCCGCCCGCTCCTGCAGTGTTTATATCCACTCCTGCCTGCAAAACTCTGAGAATTCATGCCCGCACAATGATAGAGATGCATTGATTTTGTGTCTTCTACCGTCCCGCAAGAGAAACGAACTTGACAAATCTATCTGATTTAATGTTAACATGATCATTGTGGAGCTTGATGGATAATTGACAGTTCATAGGCACCTGACCGAAAGTTAGATGCAAATCCATCATTGTCATCATTGTACGCATTTTTGCCTTTCGCGCACGTTATAGCAACGAGAGTAGGCTGTGAGTGGCTCAAACACTAATAAATAACGAACAAAACTAATTAATTTAACAAATGAATCACTTGGCCATTATATTGTTGTGGAGGAAGAGAATGCTGCTGACCGACTGCGGTCCCAATCCCTGCGTCTCTCTTCCAAGATGCGCCACAGACACTAAACGCAGTTTCTCCAAATATCAGACTTGCCTTGCTTCGTCTTTGTTTTGCAAAGACCTCGTTTGAGGTTTATTTTCCAGGTCATTGATTTCCACCTTGTCGCTAGACTACATCCCGATCCCGCATTGTTTTTTTTGGCCGCCCGCTCCCGCCCGCAGGAGAGTTCAAACCGCCCACTCCCGCGAGATTTGCGTTGGGTCCTGCGGGACCCGGCAGGACCCGGCGGGACCCAATCCCAATGCAGCCCTCTACCAGAGAGCTCCTTTTTCAATGCATTCTGTATGATCATGGGCAGAAATCTCTTTACTGAGGAAGGTATAATGCCAATCTAAATAAAGAAACACACAAATAAAAAACAGTGAATTGTGAGATGCGTTAACTAATAAAAGAACAGCCATGCTAGTCAGTGGCCCAGGACGCACATTTATGCTTTGAGCTAAATGTTTAGATCAGTAGCCCAACACACTCACAGGGACACACTGATGTCATCTTCATCCCTACTCATAGGGTTATGAGTGCCTCCAGTAACATTTATGGGAATTCATCTGAAGGTGTTCTGAGACATTTCAGCCTGCAGCAGAATGCTAAGTTAACCAACATTACAGTTTTCAAAGCCAAGCACGGTTGAAATAAAAGATAGCTGTTTTCACTGGTTGGTTTCTTGTGTTCTTATCCTCAAATCTCACGCTTGTTGTGTAAAAAAAAGGACAAAAACTAAAACATTACTCTGAAAATAAAGGCAAAAAAACGTATAAAAAACAATGATCTTGATAAATTGTCTGACCCTGGCAGGTCTCCCGCGCGTTTCCGCTCATGGTAGTCAGATTGGATTGTTCTCCTAATCTCAGGTGCTTGGCAGGTGCTCAGCAGGAGGAGGTATGATCGGATAAGTATGAACAAGCGGCTGGTGTTACAGTGATCCTAACATACTCTCATGTCAGAATTGCTTTGGATCAAAACCTTCCGTAAGCTCCGGTTAAGCCCGCGGGTCCAGCTCGTCTGCCACTCCCAGGAATAGTTGCTGTGCACTGATATCAATAAAAACAACAGCTTTTCCCACAGTGACACCTTTTCACAGAAAGGGACATGGGATCAACTTTTAGTTAACAGACAACTTTGTTGGCTAGCCTAATATTATTGCTACCATTATTAATTTATTATATTATTTATTCTTTTAAGATTCTCTCACTTTTGTGTCTTTATTAGAATTTGATAGACAGGAAATAGGGGCAGAGAGAGACCACAGGCCGCGGTTCAAACCTGGGCAGGCTGCAGAAGGACTGTAGCCTCTGTGCATGAGGCACCTGCTCAATATTTGTCATATGTACTGTATTAAATATCTTATCATTTAAAAGTTAATTTTATCAAAGCATTCTACAGTAAAGTAACAGCTTGAAAATAGTTAGGACACTGAGTGAAATAAAAATAAAAACAGAATCTATTACGTTCAAATCTTATAGTCAGAAATCAGTCATAGATGCTCGCAAACTTTAAGCCGAGAGGAGCCAAGACATTGAAAGCAGGACTGACTCTGTAACTGCTGAACCCATGCGGTTACTCTACATGCACTTCCTGTTTATAAACGCAGGTTAAGGCTGTATCGTGCAAAGAAGAAGCCATCTGTGAACATGATCCAGAAACGCTGTGGTCCGATCTGGGCCAAGGCTCATTTAAAATGGACTGAGGCAAAAAACTGTTCAATGGTAGGACAAATAAAAGCTAGGGATTTCAGCTGGAAAACATGGGCACCGCTTCGCCCAGACTAAAATAGGGAGATGATATCTGGCATCTTATCAGAGCTCAGTAAAAAAGCTTTCATGTACAGATATCTCCAAAGAAGATTGCTTTAATTTAACTGATGTAATGTACATGATGTATTAGTATATGGAACAAGAAGCTTGCACATCTGGAAATGAAGAATCAACAATGAAAGCTATGCTGCATATAAGCATTAGGGCGATGTGTGCTCACATCTAGACATCAACGACTTCTTCAGGGCAGGCATTGAAATTTTCAGCAAGACAATCCCAGACAGGGTGCTGAACTGGCCTGTCTGCAGTCCAGACTTTTCACCATCTGAAAACATTGAAAACTTGCTAGTAAAAGCACTTTTCCTTTGGCATGCTGAGCTCAGTACCTACTGTATACCGCAATGACTGAGATGACAGATTTTTATGCTCACAAGCTGCAGCTTCACAGCTCCAGATGTTTTACCCAGCATATGAGTATTCACAAACCTGCCTGTTCCAAGACTCTAACTCACAGCAAAGTGGAAAAATTAGTATGTGCGAAGTGTGTTATGTTTGTCACGATGCAGTGATGTATAGTAGTTAATTAATTCACTCTGCCTCAAAGTTTCACCTGCTAGTTAAACTATGCGTCAGTGTAAGATAAGAAAAGCAAGGCAGGGACAGCTGATGGAAAGTGCAGATGTTTTTTCAATGGTTCGATGAGGAGATTTACGGACACATTTAGTGTTTTTTTGCAAAATGAAACCCATATAACATCGCATTTAACTTAGTGTTGGCAAAGACACATTATTGATGCTTCTTTACATACTCTCTATATTGTGTCTTTTACTTTGGTTACTATGGTTCAGCTGGCAGGCAATCATGCAAATTATACAAAAGAAACAGTAAGTAGTGTTGACTCACTCTGGCGAAGTGCTCTGGGTCTCTCAGAAAGACCGTCCTCTCCTTAGCAATGCTGTTGCTATGGTAGAACTCCACCAGCTCATTCAGGGAGGAGAAGCCTTCGTCCCAGACGTAGTACTGACCGCAGCGATCCTGGAGTACCTTGAAATGCTGAACATGGTCGCCGTAACTGCAGAAGACACAGAGAAAGTGATAAGGAGTGTTCCTCATTTTAAAAGTAGATATTTGTGTTCTACTTTAGCAGCCATGAGTTGAAGTACCCATAACAAGCATTACGCCAGCTGTCGTAGTGCTTTTCGTCTTCGATACAAAGAATTAGCTTGGTTCTTCTAGATCTGACCAACAGACGCAGACAAAACTGTCTCTGATAAAGTGACAACCAGACTGGTATCAACAAAAGGCATCTGAAAACGTGAGCAGTGGGGTAGGAATCCTGGTGAAACAGTTGACGAATTTGCAGTTAAAAACTTGTTGATCTATGGTGTTTTCAGCAATTCTGCAGCAATCATTGCTACTTTGAATAGTGGCTGTAGATGGTTCTGAATGACTGCGTTTACATGCACTCAATAACCCTTTTAAAACCCGAATATTGGCAATAACCCGAATTTGCACGGCCATGTAAACACCAATAACCCCTTTGAATAACCCGAATTTGCTCATATTCCGGTTTTTAAAAACCCGAATATGACCCCTGGGTTACTCCTTTTAAAACCCGAATATTGGGTCATATAAACGCCAAACGGGATATCCCCATCAAACGGAACATGAATTTGTTTTCTGCGCATGCTCTGTTCACAAGGAATCTTGGTCTTTAGAGTCCAGGAAGTTCTTATAAACACGGAGAAACGCAAGACCACGGCGCACTTTTGGAGTGAGGAGGAGACTAATCACTTCATAAATGTAATGAAGGATATGAACATTTTGGCATTTGTAGATGGTAGAAAGTACCGGGATAGCGAGATTTACAAGAAGGTGAGCGAAAAGTTGCGCGAAGCAGCATTTGTTTTGAATTTGGATACAGGAAGAAGAAGCGGAAATGACGCTAATTGCGTCATGACGTTCTCCGCGCGTCGCTGGTTTGATCCAGATATCCCGAATGATTAATTACCATGTATACAGGGATAACCCTGTTTGCTGACGCATGTAAACGGAATATTCCGAATGTTTCAGTAACCGGAATATTAGCAATAACTTGAATTTTGACTGCATGTAAACGTAGTCAGTGACTCATCACATAAAGCCTCAGCATGATAACTAAGATGATACTTCACTCTTTACTGAAAAGTTAAAAGTGTCTTAAAGCTTAAGCAAAATGTAGTTCACCCACAACAAGGATAATGTCATCTCTAAATTGGTGCCTCCTTACTGAGAGCAACTGAGTTTTTCAAATGAAAATGTATGTGTGCTTTACTTATGTCACTTTATTTTGTGAATGCTTCAGCAATGCCAGCAGTGGCTGACACTGTATACGTTAACAGAACTGGACAGTTGGACACAATGTCTTCCCATGACACTGTTTTTGACACGAGCGTTTAGTCCAGCTTTGGGCTGATACCAGCTCTGTTGGCCTTTAGTCTGAAAAGCTCCCCACTGGCTGCACAGCTGTCAGCTGCTGAAGCTGGCATGCACTCAGTGCAGCTCCTCTCCATTTATCCATTAAAAGAATTTATGTGACCTTTGGTCGAATTTAGTCTTGTTGTTTTAATTTAAATTTTAACAGGGTTAAAACAAGAAATACACTAAGTAATACTTAGACCCACAAAGCAATGTGAAAACAGACACAGAGGCTCAAATCGCCACTACGTTTGTGAAGAGAAACCTCCCGTTCGAGTGCACTGCAATTGCCAATGCAACCATAGCTCTTAAAGGATGTGTGTGCCATTTCCTGGAGTTATAATAGCAGCCAATGACATTTCCATGGGCTGCTCTGTGGGTCTTGGGGTTTCTCACATCTAGCAAATATTTCTAAATTTGTGTTATTTTCTCAGAACCTTGTCACACAGAGCAATGCAATGGAAAAATTAACTGTTAGAGTGTCTGGTTGGCAGTATTGAGCAGCATTGAGCAGCATTGAGCAGCATTGAGCAGTATTTCACGTATGAACAGGGTTTTGCTTGACGCACAATGTGATTTTGTGCTGCTAATTAATCAATCATAGCCACTGACGGAGACAAAAATAGCCTTTGCGTTGGAGTGCTTTCACTGTTGATTAAGAGAGTTTGGCCAGGAGTCATTGGCAGTCACCTGCTCCCCCTGTCCTGCTGTGTGGTTGCTAAGTGACTTGTGAGCTTATCTTCAGGAATCTGGACCTCTCCCCGTGATTATTTGGTTACATAACTGCATCTAATATGCAGTGGAAATCAGTACAACACCCCCATATTTCTAAACACATCCCAGAGTAGGTGTTTGTGTTAGGCTTATGTTAATGATTGCTAAAATGTCATCCTGTCAGTTTTGTTTAGTGCAATATCATTAAAACATAGGCAATTCTCCTAATTAGATTCATCTTAGACATAGGCTACAATAAAGCTTATAAGGTATTTTAAAGTTAGCCCCCCCAAAATGTTGCTATATAAAGTTGTACTGGATCTTTTCCAGACTTGTAAATGAGCAGATTTCCCTGTAGTAGTCGGGCCCTGAGCTCTCCGAACAAGCAGAGCTGATTCCCCGGTGACTGGATGGCATTTAGCTACGCCTCGGCCCTGCCCTTCTCACTCTCTTTCACACCCTGCATTACTGCCTTTCTCTTCTCTCACAGTTACTCAGACACCCTAACATTATGTACCATTGAAAAAGCAAAACACTTTTATATTCGTAATAACTCCCACTGCTTTTTACACTCATCCAACACATCTACATTGATCTGAACCCCAACATAGTCCCTGGTCTGGTGCCCTCTACTGCGCCCTACTGGTGGGGCTATGATACTGCCATCACATCACACACACACACACACACACACTCTGGGATTAGTCACTATATGATCACAAAATTGTTTGCACAGTGAAATAATCCGCTTTTCTTCCATGTTACTAATGTGGTCCGCTCCCATGTACAATTCCATTGTTAAGCACTGGGGTGTTCAGCCATAATTTAATGGACTGACACACATGTCGACAACTGAAAAGTTGAACTGTTCTCAACATCTGATACCAGCAACGCAACCAACGCTTCAAACACTTCCAACTTGATTCAAATGACCACACAATTCAGTATTTCACATTTAAACGCTTCCAACAAACACTTGTGAGAGAGGGGTAAAAAATAATATATGCTTTTACGCAGAACTGACAAGATAAGTCCACCAAAACTGGGAACCTCATGTCATAAACTCTGCCATAACCTGATATTGACTTCCCTCCTGCACATCAGATTGAAATTTATTGCGCTGTAATTTTGCCTCTTATTCCGCGCCATATAATTTGCACTATATTATATATAAGTAATATATTATATTATATTATATTATATATAAGTAACATGTACAGTCAGTAGAGAACTTGAGAACCAGTTTGCTGTAATAAGATGCACGATCACACGTTTTTCTTTTTTTAATTTCCCACCCATTTCTTTGAACATGCATAATTAATGCCTGCAGCACTGGAGAGGTACATTATTTTTGTGAGTAGAAGGACATTAGCAGGGGGAATTTATCATACAAAATTAGAAGGAGAAATACTTAAAAAGAGGAAACATCATGGATTTAGTAGTAAAGCAACAAGACAGATATTCTGTGGTTGAGGAGAAGTTATTTTTATAACTTTTACTCCGTCCCAGCACAATCCAACCTGCAGGGAAGTCATCCATCCATCTGCCTCTCAACTTCCTCCACCGGTCCCTTCTCACTTCCCTTTTTTCGTCACCTCTCATTCAGCCCGCCGGTCGTCCCTAAACTGCAGACGTCTGTAATCATTTCCAGGGTCACTCCGATACCTCCAGTTGTCCATTTTTGACAAAGAGGCCATGTTTGGCAAATTACCGATTACATCATGTGATTGTACCATACCAACCAGCTGTTAGCATGTGTTAACCAACTGGTGGAAGACCCATAAAGGTTATTTGGTAGCAGCAGATAAGTCAAAATGTGTTGATGTGCCTGTGTCTGCACGTGTGTGCTATATAAGTGCTCACACTGTTTACTGTAATCCTCAAGTTATTCACCCTCCACCTGAAACGTCAGATAAACGTCTTTGATTTAAACAAGCAGAACCTGTGTAGCACAGCTCACGTTAGCTTGTAAGGAAAATTGCTTTTAAATATAGTAAAAATAAATATATAATAGTCATGAAATAAATTGTGACCTACAGCTGGCTCAGGGGAAGCAATGTTCCCATAAGTTGAGATATATTGTTCCAAAAACTCTTAAATTTAAATGAAGTGAAGGAGTAACCCCTAAGCTAAGCTGAGGCGACCGAGTTTAATAATTTAAGTTAGGAAATAAAAACATATTTGCTTGGAGCACTTTTAAAGTCTTGTTTTGGTCTTCATAACTAAAGTTCTACAACAAGTTCACTGAAGATGCATAAGGCCACTGATTGCAACTAGTTTGCTTATCCTCGTTGAAAGTCTGGAAAGAACTGAAAACAGAAAAGGCATGTCTAAATGTGGCAACCAATTTCAGGGATATTGTCTAAAATAGTGTTGTGTGAAGTACTTTATGAGTATTTGGTGTGCAGCAGACAGCGGTCAGAAGTGTCGAGAGTCAGGGAGGAAATTTGAGATTTAACCACCGTTAAACATCTAAGGTTTGAGTTGTTGTAGTTGGTGACAGTTCACAGCTCTTTAGCTTAGCTCTCCACGAGAATTCCTCCATGCAGACGCGTCATTTCCGCCGAGGACGGGGGGGACGCGTCCCTACCACTTTGTCTGACAAGCAGATTTGTCCCCACCACTTAAAAAAAATAAAAAATAAAAAATTAAGTAGAGAAAGTGCAAACGCCGCTTTTGGTGCAGAAGCTGAATTTTGGTTCAGAAGCTGCTCAAGAACGCCCCTCCCCTAGCCAGGCCTCGCCCTCCTAGTGACGCAACACCTTCAGCAAGTCTCGAACAGAAGTGATTTGGAAGTGGATGATAATCAGGCTACCCCTCCCCCTCCACACCGAGTTTGGAAAACACGACACACGCAGTGAGAGTATGGACACACGTGAACATTTGATTCGAGGGCAGGAGCGCGGTGCTACTGGAACTGGAATGTGCGCGAATGTCTTGAAGAGTGATGCGCAATTACCGAAATCGTGTCTTGTACTGAAATGCGGATTTTGAAATACGAATAGGGCCTACCCATGACGAATTGTCCCAACCCATGATGTTTCCGACGACCTAAATAAGACCGCACAGATGGCTTTTAATATGGGGACAATATCGCGTCAATACGCATCATCTAATGCAATGCCTATTATTTATCATGAAACCTCAATTCGGAAGTAATGGGCCTAGCTCGTACCCAGCACTTTTCAAACCTTACTCAGGTTTATGGTAAATGTCCCCAGCACTTCTGAAATCAAACTGACGCCCATGCCTCTAGTCTAGACTGAGAGTGCTGTGAGTTTAATATAGCTGGCCATAGTCTTTTATCTGTTCTGGTCATTAATGTGGTAATAGCTGCACAGATTTTCTCCTGCGTCGTTAGTGGGATCCCTCGGAGTTGCACTGTTATGCTGCTATAAACAGTTATACAGATAGGCACATTGTGTATAAGGTGTTACTACTATCTTTTACCAATTATTTTTAAATTAACTTATGACAACAAGTAAATATAAAATAAGCAAAGGTATGAAACCAAGGGGATAAGATATAAAGATTAAATAAGGAGAGGAAATAAGGAAAACAATCAACCTCTCTCAAGCCTTTATATCCTGGAGGACTGGCTTGTCCTCAGTAAAACAAAAACTTATCAAACACCAAATCCATCTTCATTACTTGCTCTCTGTCTCTCTTCATGTAACTTTCTGTTTTTTCTTTTCTTTTTTTTTAATCTCTGTATTTAATTTCCTGTCCCTCAACTGTCATTTGATCACTGAACTGTGGTATTGAATTTTGCAGTTGAGCTGTGGGGTGAATAATAATAATAATATATATTTTTTAAAGTCACTGGAAAGAGAGAAAACACAAAACTTATATTTAAAATAAAATAATGAAAAGAAAATAAGAGGTAAGATTAATGATATGATTCTTATCTTTCTGTTAACATGTCTTAGGTGAGGTATCTCCTAAATGCACCTGACGTTTATTTAAACTCATGCTAGCAAGTTCATAATGAAGTTAGTGGAAGTCTGTTAGGTGTACACAGCATTCTGTCCATTCAGCTTTGTAGAAAATATTAATTGCAAGTTGAAATAACTAAAGGTTTGATATAAAATTGTAGAATGATGAAAACATTACTGAGATTTAGTCATGTTATGCAGATGTTGTGGTCTTCAACACTTTCTGGTCACTCAGAACTGACCAGCTGCTCCTGGATGTGTCCAGGATGCAGGGGAGGCCCAGGAGGGACCAGGATTTGCATTGTGGTTTTCAAATTGTGGATTTAGTTGCTGTTACATATTTGACGAGCCTCTTCATTGTCCATTTTTAAATGCGCTCTTAAAACCCACCTCTTTTGCTTGTGCCAATGTTAGATGTTGGTTTTATTGATTTTTACTTAGAAGTTGGTCTTGTTTGGCCATTCAAACTCGCAGATATGTTAGGATTGTTGGTGCTTCTCAGTGGTCAATAGTCTGGTTGTTTTGTCATTTGAGTGGCCCTGTGATGAACTGGCGGCCTGTACGTAGGGTACCTCGCCTTTCATATCGTAGCTATAGAAATGGTTTGCAACACTCCAGCTGTACATCTGAGCATCGCTATGCAAGGCTGTATGAACCAGAATACCGACCAGGCTGATACCCTGAGCTGACGCACTGTTTGGTGTCTTGTTTGTGAGCAAATCACATCATTTTTACCCCTGAGGTTCCTTTGGTCTGAAGTTAAGGTTGTGAGATGTTCTGCAAGAATATAGAGGTTTGTTTGTTCTCTCAGGGTATCAAGAACAACATTTCGTACTTGATGAGAAAATATAGAACTCCTGTAAGTCCAAACAGGACTTCCCATGGCAGGACCTACAGCGTCAGCACAGTGCAATGGTGGACATGGCAGTTTTTGAGCTGCTGCAGAACCCATTGTAGATTGTAAAAGATGTAAAATAAATTGTATTTATGGTGGTCTAGTGTGGGAAAAGATTGTTCTCCAACAGAGAGTTGAGGACAAAGATATTTCTTTTGTTTTAAAATGCCATTTTAAACTGAAAATGCACTCGTATTGACACAGATCAGTTTAACTTAAAAAGTGACTTAGTTTCTGACATCTAACAAATGTTGCATTGATATAACGTGTTACGTCACTAATCCCATATTAATATCCAATGGGCATGGCATCACAATATGAACTCATTTTATCACTTTTTTGGCACATTTTCCCCACGTGCCTTAATTTAATCAACTTGTGCCTTTTCTGAGGTTCATCAGGTCTGAAATTATCCCCCCAAGTGATGACATTCATAGACCGATGCACCCATTGTGCGTTACTTAAAGCTCAGAGAAGATTACAGCGTGGAGCTGGAAAAATAACAGCCCAAAGGGTCCTGTTCTCTTCAACAGATCTTCTTTGAGGTAATGTCTCTGATAAGAGACTAATGATGACTGGTGGCAAGCTGAATAACAGCCAAATTCAGTGCTTCACGAGCCCTCAGCCAGTAGAAGCAGGGATATCTGAGGTCATGTCACATCGGATGGCGCCTTGGTCTTCAAGAGCTTGTAGATGCTGTTTCAGGCTAAAAGGTTTGACTGTGTTTTACCAAATTACTCAATTCACCCAATACCATTTACTTCTTACTGTTTACAGGACAATCTCCAAATATCAGAACACTTTTACTAAAGCAATGTGGCTTAAAAAAACAGGTAAAACAGGATCAAATTAAGTGAAAGAATATTTAAATGGTTCAAAGACCTTGATCAACAAAGTGCTAATAAACCTTTAACATAAAATGACATTGTTGTAGTTATTGTGAATCTCTTTTCTATTTTTTTGCTGCACTTACTGATTGCCTAAGGTGTATTTTGATGATTCACAGAGGCTATACACACATTTTATTTTCAGTTTTACATGTACGGATTAAAATTGAAGGTGAATGCTGCAGAAGAGCATTCAAACAACAAAATGGGATTAAAAAAAGAAGCCAGTGCAGTAAGTTCTTTGTTTTCCTTTCATTTACATGTTATATACTCTCTCCCACATTATCTTTTTTAATCTTGAATTTTATACATTTTTTGGTCCTGGTTCCCTTTTTTCAGTCATTGATTGCCTCACACCTGTGCTGTGTTATTCATTGCATACAGTACATGTTTTTCTTCATGCCATTGCCAAGTTTTGTTTCTGCATCACTCAGATTTGCATCTGATATTTTCGTCTCAGGACACACTGCCTTTTCAGGGCTTTTGGTTTTGTTTCAGTCAATAAAGTTCATTTATTCTTCAGCCATCTGCCACCTGCCCATGTGCCTGCATATGGGTCCTCCTCTTCACAGCTTTACTCTGCCCATGACTGATCTAAGTTACAGCCTTGTGCAAAACTCATCTGCTGCTGAGTCAAAGAGAACCGGGAAAACGTCCATTTCTCGGGATTGGGTTCTTAATTTCTCTGTGAAAGTCTAACTTGGTATCGCTTCAGTTCACTTTCCAAAATTAAGCTACTAAATAACCCATCGGGAAAGTTTTAGTGGCATGGTCTGAAGCTGTAGTCCCTGAGCACATATTGTGTCCTCCAAAAAGTATTCTGAAGTTTACACCGATGGCCCCATATGGTCTGTGGGCAAAATGAAATAAATCTACTCTTCCATTCTCAACCATTTGTATCACAGTCGAGAGATCGTGTACCTTCTCTCTAGACATGTCTGGAAATTTCTCAAAAACTTGTGGGGAATTTCCACTGGTGGTTATTTTAAACTGTGTTTTTCCCTTAGAAAGTTGACATTGCATACATGCTAGTTTTGCATGAGATTGCAAAAAGTTATGATTTTAGGACTCAGGTTTTGTATTTATAAACTGTATACCATTTAATGATATACAGTGTTTTATGGTGTTTTCCTTTTTATGAACACAACTCCCATCGTTTTCTCTCGGTATCTCTGTAACTCTCTGTGTCTTGTCACTTCTCTTCAAGAAAAAAAAAGAAAACCTCAACTTGGAAGATGGATATAAGCATCTTAAATTTTGGAGAAATTATTGCAACTGCAGCTACCGATGTTGCGAAAAACAGAAGAAGAGGGCAGCGTATGATCATTCAGATGATTATTCAGAGGCGAAGCCCTTACGTAATGCAGTAATGCATAATGAATAAGTGTTATAGCAAAACTACATCATATTAATGAGGCCAAGAACAGCTGGATACAAGATTTGGGTTAGTAAAGGTTGACCGCCTACGTCACATCCTGTGAAAAAAGTGTTTCCATTACACTTTTGCAATAAACTGAACTACCAACATATTTCAAAAACCACCTTGTGAAAGTGTAAAAAGGTTTTGGTGATATTTAGTCTTTTTTTTTTTAATTGTAGGCTTTTGGATATTTTGCCCAAATATATGAATATATGAAAATGACACTTATATATAATAACTTGCTTGCTCGTATACTTCTAGGTCCCAGGCGTGCACGTGTGTAGACCACATTTGCTTGGTCCCGCGCTTGTGGGCTGCAGTAGTTCTGCACATTGAATATTCATTGTAAACCATTACTGAAGCTCTGGAGCCCGTAAAATGGTATTCAGCTAAGCTCTAAATCACAGTATCTCATTTGCGTTTTGTTTTTTTGTTTGTTTTTTCTGTCCTCGCCAGGTATTTTCCAGTAAGTAAATAAAGCGAGTCTCACACTGGTTTCATTCTGTTGTCGTGGATCTAATTTTACACAGGTCGCTGTCAGAGCTGAATCGAGCTGAGCTCAAAATGACATCTTTCTGCTGTCAGGATGTCTCTTCAGTCTTGTGCCACTAGTGCACACAAAAGCTGCACAAACACCTGGCCCAGTGTTCAAGCTGCTTCACCACACAGCCGCCACAGCCAGGCAGACATCAATGCTCAGCAGGAAGAAAAAAAAAAAACCCAACAAAAAACAAGACATCAAAATCCTTTCTGTTCCCTCCTGGCAGATTTATTTTATACACAGTGTCTCCCTTCTCCTCTGTTCCCTGTCCTCTCTCTTCCATTTATCCTTTCATCCTTTCCTGCTTCCAAAAAAAAACCTATCCTCTGACAAATCTCCTGAAAAACAGATGTCATGCCCAGTCAGTTTCCCCACCAACAATCCAACTATTCAGTCCCATCTCGAGCCAGGTTGTCTTACAGCCCCAAGTGCCCAGCGTAGAGCCAACATTTCATTCCAGTTTTCGCTTTTATCAGCACCAGGACTCAGAATTCAGACTCATTACACACCCCGAGCCTCAATTTCCAATATTCACACACACACACACACACACACACACACACACACACACACACACACACACACACACACACACACACACACACACACACACACACATACACCCCCAAGGCATCACAGGACACACCGGTGGCTCCAGATGCTGCCATGTGCCAGACAGTATTAACTCACATCACACCAGAGGGGTTGATGATCTTCCCTCTAACCCTCTGCCTGCCTCTTATCCGCTCTGCCTGCTTTCATGGTCCCATGGCACTATCTCCAACTCTATATATCCTGACCCATGAATGCACCCATAAGGTATTAGTGAACATACAAAGAGAAGTTAGATGAGCTGTGAAGAAACATGACTCAAAGGACAAAAAAAAAAGAATATTACTTTGGAAAAGGTGCATGTGGGGATTTTATAGCTCATGTAGGTGCGTGTCAGGGTAATTATCTCCTACCTGACGGATATGGAAAACTCCCCAGGAGCACTCTCACTCTCTCTGACCAGAAAGGCTCCACACTCTCGGTGTCTGAGACGACTTTCTGCCACACCACGAGATATGCGACCGGCGAACCAGCTGGAGGCAAGTCAGAAAAAGAGGACACATGAATAAAAAGGTCACTGATGTTTCTGTAGTTTACAGATTAAATGTCTTCTTTTAGCAACTCATTTCTTTTTTTTTTTTTTGTGCGTTTGTCTGAAAAGACCTGCCGGTGAATAACTCTAATATTTGAAATATATTTGATCTGAGCCGATAGTCACACTCTGCAAATTTCTGATTGCTAGCTATAGACCTATATAATCACGTTGTCACTTTATTTTTCACCAGTATCAAACAAAGACTGGCTTCTGGTCCTTTGGATCTCCAGTTAGAGAGACCAAAACCTTTAAAGATGAAAGGCCTGAAACAAGCATCTAATGCCTGATGAGGGGGAGGAGCCTCTGTAGAGGACCCTGGAACAGTTCTAATCAGACTCACAGCTTTTGGTTGCGAAGGGTTTGATGAAGAACCTGACGAGGACTGTTGCTTTCTCTTTAATGGTTTGGTCTCTAACTGGAGATCCAAAAGACCAGAAGCCAGTTAGAATTTTGAGGGATACTGGAGGGTCACAGTCCTTTATCCTCACTGATGTTTTGCCACTGCCTGAAGGTCCTCTTGCCAGTTTAGTGCAATTGTGCAAGGTATTGAAATGGGGTTTGTTCCAGTACCCTTGCATAATATCCATGTTCACTCTGATTTGGTGAGTGGAGTTTTCAAAGTTGCAGTCCGCCATGCTTTACCTGTGAAAAGTGTAGACTTCATAATGTCTAATGATATTGCTGGGGCTAAAGTAGTTCCAGTACCAGAGGTGACAGACAAGCCAGCCCTTGATTCAGTGTCTGATGTGTTTCAGCAATGCCCTGATGGTGTCTTTCCGGCATGTGTAGTTACCAGAGCTCAGAGAAAGAAATCTGGTGTGGATTTGTCTGAGTCTTTCCTAGTGTCTGACCCAGAGGAGGCCATGGTAGAAATAACACAGACCACAGTTAATGTTGAGCCTGAAGAAGCAGCAGCTCCAAGTGGAACATGACAATTGGATGGAAACAGTGCAACCTGAGATCAAAATTTTAACAGAGAATCAGATTTTATTGGCCAAGTTTGAACATTGCCCAACAAGGAATTTGACTCTGGTTATTTCTCTCACTGTACCCAGATTTAAAAAATAGCAAACAGTAAATAGACAAATGTGGCACTTATTAACATATATATAATAAAAGGTGCAGCAGTATGAGGTAGGCTCTTAAATAGCGTATGTACCATTTTTAAAAGTGAAAGGTGCAGCAGGTGCAGTAGAATGAGGCAGACATGATCATTGTTGGTGCATTGTTACAGCACGTGATAGTGCCATTAAATTACTGTTATTGCGCGTGATGGATTTCTCCGAGACTCTTAATTGTGAGAGTTCATCAGAGCAACAGCTTGGGGGAAGAAACTGTCCTTGTGTCTGAAGGTTTTAGCGTACAGTGCTCCGTCCAGAGGGGAGGAGTTGGAACAGACTGTGTCCTGGGTGTGAGGGGTCTGCAGAGATGCTACCTGCCCGTTTCCTGGTCCTGGACCGGTACAGGTCCTGGATAGATGGGAGGTTAGCCCCAACTATCCTCTCTGCAGACCTGATTGTCCGTTGCAGTCTGTGCATGTCTAGTTTGGTGGCCGATCCGAACCAGACAGTGATGGACGTGCAGAGAACAGACTGTATGATGGCAGTGTAAAATGTGATCAGCAGCTGCTGTGGCAGGTTAAACTTCCTGAGCTGACGCAGGAAGTACAACCTCTGCTGAGCTTCTTCCTGACAGAGTTAATGTGGGTGGACCACTTCAGGTCCCGGGAGATTGTGGACAGCAGGAACCTGAAGGAGTCTGTGGTGGAGACGGTGCTGTTGAGGATGGTGAGGGGGAGGAGTGGCAGTGGGTTTTTCCTGAAGTTCACTGTCATCTCCACAGTCTTGAGCGGGTTCAGCTCCAGATGGTTCTGACTGCACCAGTGGACCAGCTGTTCCACCCTCCGTCTGTACGCGGACTCGTCACCTTCCCGGATCAGGCCGATGACGGTGGTGTCGTCCGCGTACTTCAGGAGCTTCACAGACGAGCACCCTGAGGTGCAGTTGTTAGTGTAGAGGGAGAAGAGCAGTGGTGAGAGGACGCTGAATTCCAATCTCCACCCTAAAACCTCAAGCCCTGAACCCTCACAGACTTTAGTGACGTCAGGTGGAACGTGATCAAGTGTGAGAGAGTGTGAGGGCTCCAAATGGTAGAAATAAGAATGGGACAGCACTTAGCAGAAACCGGAAACAAACCAAACTGCCCCCCCATACTAGTACACGTAACACTCTTTAAAAGTACATAAAAAGTAAAATGAAAGTATACTCCCGTATTTTTAGAAGTATACTTGAAACATACTTAAATAAACTTATTTTTTCGTAAGGGGTGCCTGATATGAAAACATTACTTTAATGATTAGATTATCATATCTTTATTTGTTATTGTTATATAACAACGACATTAAAAGTGCCCTCTGTCAGTACTAAAAAAATAAATAGATAAATACTATAATAGAGAAAAATAGAATTAAAAAGGGATTTAGATGGGCGATAAGGAACGACAATATCTACCAGGAGCTCTGTCTCTTCATAGCTGCTCACGGCTACTAACAGACTTTTCAGCAACGCCGAGACAAACTAAAAAAAAATTAAAATCCTCGCCGCTTGAAGCTTCTTTCACTCTCATTTTTTAACTTGATATCGAACACAAGCCACAGACCCAGCAGCACATCTGTAAACATACACAAACACACACATGCTACATCGTATGATTATGTAAGACAGCAAGTCAGAGTCCCTTTGGGGATGCTGCCTTATGCTGGAGTGCAGATGTCCAAAGCAGAGCAGAAACCGCCCGGAGCTGTCCACAGCACACATTTGCACTGATGAGCTTTTAGATAGTCCAGTTATGAATGTGTGAAATGCATTCAGCTGATATACTGAAGAGGCGGAGACGTGTGTGGGTGTGTGTGCATGTGTCTGTGAGAACTTACGCATGTGGCCGCAGGTTGATGTAGTTTTTTGGTACGAAACCTTTCCTGTTGTGGAGTTCAGCGGTGTACCAGTTAGGATCGTCTTCCATGTTGGTAATCTAGGGGCAACACACACACACGCACACAATGAACCGTTGCCCTTAATGATGTTGGTGGAGGTGTTAAATGTAAGGTGAAAGGCCACTAGGTTTTCCGCATCAGTGACATCTCTGCTATTATTAGATAATTGGAAGCTGATGTCCCGTGTGTTCAGCTGGGTGATGTGTCCAGTATCATTACTGTTGCTGTCAAGTTAAGTTGATTTTTTGTTTCACGACATTGTTATACCAGGACAACCTTTGTGTGTTAAGAACTGCCGTAGCTGGTCATACGATAGTTATGGTAACAAATTCAACTATGGGATTCCAATATGGAGAAAGCATGAAACAAATGCTCCAATGAAGCCACAAACTGTACCTGTCATTATTACTAGATTTAATAGAGAGCCTTCTTAAAAATCAAACAAATATCAGACCTCTTGCACTCTCTCTGTCTGAATATTGAAATGACTTGGGCAACATATTGTATATGCCTATAATATTGAGACATCTTCCCGAAATCAAACATGAAGTCAAAACATCAGAATGTAACGTCTCATTCTGTTGTACTTTAGGATTTCCTGACTAAAGAATGGCTAAAATAGCACAAACTATGAGGTTATGTGTTTCTAGCCTCAGTTTGTACCAGTTAGCTAGAAATAGCCTTGTATTGAAATAGTGATAGTTAGCTACTATAGCTACTGTATGAATAGGGTTGCCACCCGTCCCGTAAAAAACGGAATTGTCCTTTATTTGAGAAAAAAATGTTGCGTCCCGTATTGAACTAATATGGGACACGATTTGTACCGTATTTTCATTAACTTTTACACCATATTCTAGTTGAATTATTGAAATAAATTAACCTTTACACCATATTCTAGTTGAATTATTGAAATAAATTGACTTTTACACCATATTCTAGTTGAATTATTGAAATAAATTAACTTTTACACCATATTCTTCACCTGTAGGCTATCTGGGCTGATGTGGACATACATAGCATAGGAGGATATTTCAGTTGCTAGTATGGTTGTCTGTCTGTACAGTCATGCAGGTTCAATGCTATTAAAGCACTTTAAACTTTAAATCAAAGCATTTAGTTTTTTCATATAAAATAAACACATTTTTATTCAGTTTAGAAGTTTTGGGGCTTTTTTTTTGGCTCCTGCGCTGCTGCAATCAGGGCGTCCCTTGTTTCTATTTCTGAAAGGTGGCAACCCTATGTATGAAGTCAGTGCTCTGAACTAGTTCCAGCCTTGTGGAAAAGGGCCAGTACTAGCTATCGCAAGGTGACCCAAAAAAGCATCATAAAGTTTCACATCCGCTTACTCTTTCAGGAAAATCTCATGGTTTGGTTGAATGTTTAAAAAAAAAAAAATCGCCACGTGATGGGTTCTTTCAAAAAAAATTCCAAAGCATTTTCAGGTATTTGATGTTTGAAAATCTTAATTTTACCATTTTGAAGCCTTTCTAGCCAAACTGTGCTGAGGAATAGGAAGAAGAAACACGACCTGACAATGCATGCAATGCGGTTGCCATTTGTGGCTACATCTTTTACTCATCAGCAGTTCCTGGATCTTGTTTTGAGAATTGATTTTAAAGCTACGCGCTACAAAAGTTTTATGAAAAATGTATTGAGTTTCCAGCATTTAAATTTAATTCATATATGTATGAAAGAAGGGGAAAACATTTATAGTAACAAAAAGCCGGATGTGTAGGACTACTCTCATTGTAGGGGGTGTAAAAAGATAAAAAATGAAAAAGATGAATTGTGTTTCTGTTACAAATTGTGAAAAAGAAAAGAAAAAAGAAAAATTACAAGTAAAACATGAAAAAGTAGCACTTTTAAAAAGCTGAAGTGTTTCTATAACTTTTGCAAGCATAAGGATTTGCAGCTTCTGCTCTGCTCTATTTTGAATAACTGAAGCTTGTATTGCTGTAAACATTTTTGTGAAAGGCACACAATTTCTTTATAAGCCTATGCTTTAATATGTATCTATATTATTCATGGGTCTATGTTTTTACTCTGTAAACTTTAAAGGTCAGTGCATTTTAATCCAGCTGTGGCTGAAATTTGTATAATTTAGGATGCTGACTTTCTTGTTCTTGTTCTCCATCATTTCCTCCACCAAGCACTAGTTCACTGCTTGTCTGCGGGTTCCTTCAGCAAAACTTTAATAGAATAACGGTAATATAAAAATTAGAGGGATTTAAACCCTTAAACCTTTTTTTTTTATCTTTTACATCGATCCGATATGTATATCAGCTTACTTTTATTCAGGGTCACGGGGGTCTCCTGCGGCCTATTGCCGCTACCTTGGGACGAAAGGCATTTTTACAATTTCTGTCCACAAATTCAGTTCAGTAAAGCTCAACAACTCGAACAGTGAAATTACGGTAACATCAAACTCTGTAGATAAGAAAGTAAGTGTGAGTATGATAATCGCACAGATATTTTTAAGAAAGAAAACCCTCTAATAGACTGAACTCTCAACCGTGTTAAATGTGTTTTACACTCAGTTATGGAGAGATTTGCCTGTGCCATTTTTGGACTGGTTTCTTGATGGCAAAAGTGACATCATAACTAAAACCAATTTATATTAGGTCTTCATCAGCGCAGACTGAGCTTTGTTGACGGACTGAAGGCGTTTCTAGATTGGATCATGCAAATATCGCTGCATGATGAATGCGTTTTAAACTTGCATTGGGTAATATAAACGCAAGGCGTGTTTTTGTCACCTCAGGCCTGAAGGCGAGTTGAGAGGAGGGAAGGGGAAACGGAATATAATGTCACCTGTGTGGGCGTTTGTTGCGTGTAGCCATGACACTCTCTCTCTCTCTCTCACAACACACACCATTGCCAATCATCTAATCAATCTTGTCTCCTCCCATCTCAGAGTACCACACCCGGACTGGCACGCCTGAACTAATCAACTTGACTCCCATCTTCAACCCCTCTCTGCTCAGTGTGCTGGGAGACGGAGACCAAGCAACACCAAACCCAGATGCTCTTCTGTTAGCTTTTATTTAGTTTGATCCTTAGTTTAGTTATTTTTAGTTTGGGCCTGGAGATGGCCGGTAATCCTTATTTTAGGTCGTACACTTACAATATTTGTTTTTAGTTAGTTGGGTTGGCTATAGCGGCTATAACGACGTCCTTATAAAGGGATGGGCTGTGCCCCCTCATCCTCCTTAGTCCAGCCAGCGTCTCCAGGTCCCCTTTTGCCTTATAGTGAGTATTATGATTTATGCTTAGTCTTATTTATTTTGGGAGGTTGCTTTAATAAAAGCTGTTAAAACTTGTGCTTTTTGTTGATGTCCTTCCTTTATGTTGAGGTTTCCATTTCGAGCCATATTATTTAAATACTATTTGTGTGGGAGACCGCAACAGCGTTTAGAATGACGTATTATCCTTACATCAACAAGATTTATCGCCGTCAGACGTGTAGTTTTCAAAACGAGGATGGATGGACGTCAGGATGAGCGTTTTTTGGCGGGTTTTGCTTCTTGCAAAGCCTCCGTTTGTCATCTTTGTGGCCAGTTATTCAAACAATGGACCATCCTTTGTGGTTCCGGATATATGCTGGTTTACGGCGTCCTCGGCTCCGAGGCTGAGTAGGTCAGGATCCCCTCGTCTCCCCAGTTACTCATCATGTAAATATAGGCCCTACCTGTGATGTCCTGCTGCTGCTGTTACTCTCATCAGCTATTTCCTTATTTTATAAAATAACAAAAATACTTTTTTTTTTTTTATTCCCTGGTGGGTTGTACTCAGGTTATGTGATCTACAAACCCTCTCACGACCCGCCACCCCGCGTTAGTTCTGTTTCCATTAGACCTGACCTGCGGATAAGACACCCACGGAGGCGAGTTATTCACGGGGCAGCTGGACACGCACTCAGCACTGGTCAATGTAAAAGGGGCACACGACACGCGGGGTATCCGCTGATGTAAAAGGGGCTTAAGACAAACTTTTGACAAAAATACTGGTTCAAAAATCTTTTCGTATCATTTTTGTAAATATGCTGCGTGCTTCATAAAAAATGCACTATTTTTAACATTAGTCCAAGGTTTGCATACAATTTTGCAACATGCTAGTAATATAATAGGCACTTATATAATATGCCTTGGTCTTTAACCTAGAAATACACTGCAAAAATGTACTTCTAAAAAGTAATAAAAGCCTTGTTTCATGAAAATTTGAAGATTAATTTGGACTATTTTGCTAGTTTTAAGAATTCAAGTTAAGACATTTTCTCTTACCCCATTGACAGAGATATTTTTGCTTAAAATAAGACAATTCTGACTAGATTTATGAATACAAGACTTATTCGTGGAGGGGACTGTTTTTGCAGTATGTATATATATATATATATAATATATATATATATATATATATATATATATATATATATATATATATACAGGGTGCGATTTGTGAAAAAACCAGAGGTGGGGATAATTTTGAGAAATATTTTTATTCAGAAAAATTACCACACAACAGCGGGCCAACAGTATAGGCTATATAAAAACTTAATTCTTGTGTAAACCTCGGACTTTGCACAAGCAGAATGAACACGGACTCTGTGTATTTTGGTTGTTATTACTTGTTAATAATTACGATGTAATGGTGAAAATACTTTGGGGGGGGGGTACATTTTGTCCCCACCGAGGATCAAAATAATTCAGCAGAGGGTAGGACGTGTAAACCAGAGGGGGGGAAAATCCCCACCTTCCCCACCGGCAAATCGCACCCTGTGTATATATATATATATATATATATATATATATATATATATATATATATATATATATATATATATATATATATATATATATATCCTTTATTTAACCCGGTAAAAAAGCTCATTGAGATTAAAACCTCTTTTTCAAGAGTGACCTGGCCAAAATGGCAGCATAAAAACAATACAAAAATACATACATACAAACACAGACAGTCAGTCACACATTCAGTCTAAGAACAGATATGATGGCATGTGCACCAGATTGCAATGGAGTTATCAGGTTTTCACCCATGTTGAGCTGGATTGGTGAATTAAAGATGAAATAACGTCCCTCTGTGTCTATAGACTCAGATTTATTTGAAACCGTCATATGTTGTACCTGTTTTAGTCATTTTAGCACTGGGAGGCTACCAGATTGTGATGACTTCCACTGATGCTCAGCGATGTTGCCGTTAGATACAGCCTGATGCTGGTATAAGGACCTCCAGCAAGGAAATGGTTCAAATATCCAGGCTCGTCTTAAACTTCAGCATAACATCTTGTCATTAAGGACTTCAGTGCCACTTTGACTGTTAACACTTTGGACTTTTGCCAAAAGCTTGCCCTGTTCCCTCTTCACCTTTAAAAAACTTAATTTCATGCATCAGCTATTTATAATGGTGCCGTTGGTAGAATCAATCGGTGTTCATTGAGAGTGGATGATTGCCCCTTGATTAAGGTTGCACAACCTGTTGCTATATTTCAGAGCAGTAAATACAAATTTCAGAGCACACTGCTTGTATAAATTCTACATCCGGATCTTTCTTTCTACATTTTGTTCATTTATTCAACTGACTATGCCTCATTCTTAGTGAATCCATCACTCTGACTTTGTGAGTCTTGGATGTTACCGAATGAAACCCCAGTTGGAGTCACAATACCGTCTCCCTCTCATTAAAGTTGTCATACTGCTCACAGAGACTTCTGGGAGGGAAGAGTAAAAGACTACCACTCTACTTGAACAGAGATCGTCCAACTTTGTTTAGACCTATCACATTTTTTAGATTGTTCCCTGAAAGTAGTCCTCATATAGCTGATACTACTCATGGGTTAAGTGTTCCTTGTTCATACCATTGTTTCTTTTCACAGTGTGATTAAAGCCCACTGTTTAAAAGGACTGTTGGATGATGCAACCTGGCTGCATTTGGGTCATTTTGATCAGATCACTGAGCAAGCCAGTAATAATAAACATACCTCACACATCCTGAGTTTTAAAAAGTATTTATCATCATGTTAGCTTGACTGAATGGTTTGGAAATACATGTCCGGTTCAGTTAAACCCTGTGAGAGTATAATTTTGATGCTGGAGTACAAAAGAAAAATGTATTTTTTCTGCTTTTGTGCCCCTTGTGTCAAATTTGGCCACTCAGTTTTCAAGCTTTAAACAGAATACCACAACCACTACTTTTTTTATTTTCTAATTTATCTGTGGAGTTTTTTGTTTTTTTTTTCATCTTAGTTTTTTCTTTTTAATGCATCAGAACTCCTCTCAGTCTGATGGATCCAGCTATGACCACTGCTCAGTAAAACATGATCAAAACAAAGCAGCCCAACAAAATTAAACATTCATTCATGCTGAAAACAAGGGTTCGAAAATGAGCTTCTGTGGGACCAAAATGCTTTTTAACTAGAAAGGTAGGGTTATACACACTGAAACAGACAAGTGGGCTTTTCATTTGACATGCTCCTGTTGTTTAATATGTTGTAAAATTGTGGCCACCTGGTGCTCCGGGTTAAAATGAATGAGTGTTGGGAATGATTCAAAACCAAAACCTAAGTATGAATCGGAGCGGAAGACAAGAAAAGGCAGCCGCTTACTTTAACATGAAGGAAGAAAGCGTTGCACAGAAACCCAGCAATGTTAAAGTGTCTATGCATTTATCACTGTGGTCATTAAGATAGACCTCACATAACAGACTCATCTATCTTGAATGGTAGCTCATGTTAGCCACATAAACAAATGACTTAACAGAAATGAAAAGCATCTCTACGTATGTGTTTAATGAGAAGAGATCATGTCTGGACTGTGTCACTGAGCGTAAAAACCAAGTTCCACCCTTAAGCTTTATTATCCCGTCGGCCAGTATCAAAGGCACATCATCATTTATTTTGAGTTCAACTTCTTCCATCCTCACTCAGAAGTTTCTCAATTTTCCCAGAAGGGCTTTGAAGGAGTAGGTGAATATAGCAATTTAAAGCTTGACCTGCATTGCAAACTGATCTACAGGGACGAAATTCAGTGGAGAAATTGATCCCAGTGTGTCTTATCATGAATTTGTCCGCGTATGACTGCTGAACATCTGGTGCCGCTGCGTGAGAGGAGAGAGACGCTCTCGCTCTTTAACCCTGAGGTTAACATTAGAAGCCAAAGAGCGACAATTTTCTACCACAATAATTTCCAGCTGTGCAGGAACAATTGCCCTTGCATCCATCAGACAGAGAAATCAACAGCTGCAGTGTTAAGATATTAATTGCAAAATAAGATGGATTGTCTTGTTTTTTAATTTATTGATGAACTGCAAAATTGATGCCAATCACATGTCTGTAATGTAAATATCAAGCTGTAGCCTCGAGACTGCAGATTAGCTCAGTACAGATGTGGAAACATGGGAAATCTGTTGGCTGAAATGTAAAGATTACATTTACATTTGAATTAACATGAGTGGGTCTGTTTTGAGGTTCTTGGAAAGGTGCCACACTGGTGGCAGTTTATTTCAGTAATTCTGGTTATATATGTGGTTTTGCTTTTGTTTTATTGACATTTCCTTCTAAGCTTTTTTTTCCCTTACCATTGAAACACTTTGGACCCTTTTCCCTCCACTGGCTTGGATTCTGTGCTGCTGGAATGATTTCTGTTGTCAATGTTGGTACCTTTTACCCTATATCATAATGGGTAATCATGACAACCAAAAAGCTATTTCCAAGTGTGAGGGTAATGGGTAATGTATAATCCCTGGCAAATAAAATGAATGAACTTGGAGCCCAGATGATCATTTAGCAGGAATATCTGGAATGTAGTTTTATTTTTGCACGAGAGATCACAGCAGGAACTCATTCAGTGCCTCTCTACGTATTCTTTTTTACATTTTACATCCAGACATAGAATACAGGGTGAGTTATAAAAGTAAAGGTGGTGGCACTGCAACAACAGATGGTACAATCCATAACCTTTTCCTATGAATGGTCAGATATTTAATTAAATTAAAGATGCTAGTCTACTGACTTCGACTAAATATAAACCACTGTGGTCTTAAAGTCTGATAAAAAGGGTAGTGAAATAAAAGTGTAAAAAGCCTTGTGGTGGATACGGGACAAACCCAGATCACCAACTACAATACACGGACCAATCATACGACCTCCAATCTCTGAATTTGGACTTTTTTGCCTGTAAAAAAATTTGTTTCTATGACGGTACCACAAACTACTGTTTTCAGCAGCTTTTTCCAGTTTTTATGTTTGCATAAGCAAATTACATAATGGCTACAACAACCTATTTACCTTAGCAATATAAATCTTCCTATTTATAAATTGAAAATCTATCTATCTATCTATCTATCTATCTATCTATCTATCTATCTATCTATCTATCTATCTATCTATCTATCTATCTATCTATCTATCTATCTATCTATCTATCTATCTATCTATCTATCTATCTATCTATCTATCTATCTATCTATCTATCTATCTATCTATTTACTATAAACCTATAACGATATGCAACGATAACAGTTTTTTAGATTACAATTGTAACATTTAAACATTTAAAAAGTAGTTTGAGGTGGTGTAAGTCTCACCTCTAGATGTAGATCTAGAGGTGAGATAGAAAGATAAAAGTATTTCTCTTACCTTCAGCATGTCTCCTTTGTTGAAACTGAGTTCATCGCCCTCCGTGGCACGAAACGTATACAGTGCCACAGCTTCCATGCTGAGCCCCTACGGCACACACACAAACACACACTCTCACTCAAGCACACCCGCCGGTGCCCCCACTAATACCCCTGGCACGGGGGGGAGGAAGAAAAAGGTATGCAAAAAACGAAACGATAAGACAGTAGAGTAGAGTGAGAAAACAGGAAAAGAAGAATGAGAGGAGAGGACAGGTCTTTTTTGTCCTTCAAGAAGCATATGAGAGAGTCAGAGCGGAAGATGAGAATGAGAGAGCTCGGCGAGGGGAAGGAACACAACTGGCTGCTGCTCAGCAACACACCATGAGTATGAGTAACACTCCAAGAGTCAGAGAGAGAGAGAGAGAGAGAGAGAGAGAGAGAGAGAGAGAGAGAGAGAGAGAGAGAGAGCGAGCTTGCAGGGGTTGGAGAGTGGGAGGCATTTCCTGTGTATATATTTGTCTTGCAGAGTCCTTGTGATTTCTGCGGACCATGTGCGTGCTTCCTTCAGTCGGTCTTGCATATGCATATGTTTGTCTCATTTGCTGCTGCACTTCTGTGACCTCACAAACTATTTTACAATCCACACTTTCAAGATGAAAAGTGAGCTCCTGTCGCCTCCATTCATTTGTCTTTCTGAGTGTTCTCAGTGACATAAAAAGATGTTGGTACACTGAAAAGTAACAAAATAAAGAAGTAGGCTCTTTTTTTATTGTTGTGTCTCATAAAGGGTTAAATGTTTTCAGCGACAGGTTTGGACTGCAAAGAGATAATTAAAACACCAGGGTTCTTGTACATGCCAACAATGCTGGATTTGACAGAAAACCATCTGCAACATTGCTGGGTAGAAACATCGAACATTGGAGAACATTTACCTCGCACATGGAGGAGGTACGTGCATGAATAAAAGCAACAACCACAGGCTTATTACAAACACACACAAAAATCGCTTGATGTAAATCTGAAAACACAACAGAGACCACATCAGTATTTCAGCATTTTGAAAGCTTTACATCAGTATTTGGCCATCATCATCTTAGGGTTTTGGGTGATATACAAAGGACGGACCTCTTTTGAGGACGCTAAGGGCATCCTTTGGTTAATTGCTGTACTATAAATAGTAAAGCCATACAGTGCTATGCAAAATCTTAGGCAATTGTAGGGTTGTTGCCCTGGTGGTCTTGGCCCAAAGTGGCCCCCTCTAAATCGCCGTTGACCAACCTCACTTCCTCTGCAGTCCACTTAAATACCATAGGTGGTCTGTAACTGAGATGTGTCATTGACCAGAGTGCCAGTACTGTAGGTGCCGTAGGGATTATGTATGTACTTTGTGGTAATTTTTGTCCGTGACTGACAATACTTGTGACATGATTTAATTACATTTAAAATGTTTTATCTCAGTTATATTTATTGCTGAGTTTTTGTTTGGACTATTATTGTTTAAACAAAATATCTCAGATGTTTGATCTTTGTTTATACATTATTATGCAAGTAGATGGGCAAAAGATGAGAGGCTGTACTAAAGGAAGCCATGTGGCTGACCGAGGGGGCTGGGTGAGGAGTTTGGGTTTTCTTGCTGCAGCTCGCGATAGAGAGCAGACCTCTAGGTTTTTTGACTGTGTTCACTTGTGTTTTTTTTAACAGTGGTTTTATTGAAACTGTGTATTGTTATGGCCTTTTTTGAATAAACCAAGAAAAGAGTTTGTGGAGGACTTTTTTTTTTTGAGAGCACGCGTCAGCCATAAGCTCCAGTTTGGATTGGTTTCAGTGGAAAACCTACATTCTAGTGAGAAAACCTTTACTCTCCTCATTTTGGAAAAGAGCACTGAAAGGTAAAAAATCTATAAAAACTGTGGACTGGTTCTGCGGACAAAGTGGACAAAGTTATTTAATTAAAGTCCTTGTGGATTATCAACTGTGGTGGATCAGAGGAAAACGAGAGGCGCTTGGTAAGCCATGCATGGTAATCGTGCTAATTCTGAGCCTCTTGGTGATATGAAAAAAGTATATAATGAGCTAGCTTGTGGAGAGAGAAAACTGAATATGACAGAGAAGGCATGTTTACCAGTTAACTGAATCTTGTAGAGCTAAACTGGGTCATCTAACTAGCCAAGCTAACGAGATTGAGCGGCTAATGGAAGAAGATGCAAATGTAAACATAGTGAAGCAGAACTTCCGTCCGGATTATCAGGACTCCCAAGGAGACTTGTCGTTTAACATGACTAATAATTTTTGCTTGGCCCGCTTTCGTCGGGGCTCGCTTTCGGTGGACCTCCTGGCCACATGATCGACCCCCGCCAGGTGGCTGGTGCTCGCCTGGGTCCCGGTCCATCACCGTTGGTTCCCTGGCTGCTTCCTCCCGTGGTCATGGGGGCTTCCCTTTGTCGCCGCTGGGAGGGGGCGGGTCTTGCTGGCGGGGGTTTCCTCCCACCCTCTTTTGGCCATCCGTGGGGCTGCTGGTGGCCTGGGTTCCGGGTTCTTCCTTGTCAGCTTCCAGTCTCTCGGGTGGCGGGGTTACAGTTCAGGTAGAGCATCATTTTGACTGTTACACACACACAGCTACACAGACATACACATCTGCTCACTCACCTACATACTCACTCCGCAGTTTTGGGGGACAGATAATCGCAGTAGCCTAGCTTTGATTTAGCCTCAGGGACCTGAAATGGTTGCTGCTTATGTTTCTGCATCTATTAGATCCAACTTTCAGTAGCAATCCTCTAGATTACAACTAATTTATTAGAGCTTTTGATCATGGCGTTGAATCCTGCACTGAAAGCTTTAAGCTGTCTGAGTTGATTTACATGGAAGAGTTGGATAATGTTAAAAGCTATCATTGCAGAGCTTCCATTCAAGATGTGCGAGAGATGGAAAAGGGTTGCGTGCAGCTTGCAAGATGAAGGATTTGGCTGGGTTAATCAACAAGTAAGCCAAAGTTGCTCCTCATCCATTCTTTTGGGGGAAAAAAAGGCATTCGCCACAAGCCATACAGTTAGATAAAGAGAATCAGCTTTATTGGCCAAGTTTGAACAAGCCAGACAGGGAATTTGACTCTGGTTATTTCCCTCACTGTACCCAGATTTAAATAATAGCAAACAGTAAATAGACAAATGGATGATGGAGAACCAAGAATGATGGAGAACCAGCTAAATACTCAGTTCCAACCTTCTCCATAACACCGGTGTGTCCCTTATGAAAAGATGAACATGTCATAGAGTCTTCTAACAAGCTTAAAAGCAAATCACACAAAGAGAAACTGGAATTTTTGAGAAGCAAGGGACTTTGTTTTAGCTGCCTCAAGCGTGGTCACATGATTAAATTCTGTAAAAGTAAAATGAGCTGTGAGGTGTGTACTTTCACACATCCCACACTCCTCCACATTCAGTGCAGTTACATGTACATCTAAATCAAGATATTGGCAACAATATAGCTCAGGATTAAACTGGAAGTTCAGAGAAATCCAAGTATACATGTGAGAGAAGACAATCGAATTATTGAGTGAGATGCGTTCGACTCCGGGAGGCTAGGTGGCGCCATACACGCTTGCATTCTTATGGTACAATTAGTAAACAAACGCAAAGGAAGACAACGACATGCGAAAAAATGGACGCTAATGATGTAGCAGCTCTTTAAATACTAAGCCTGATCATGTTGGAGGTAAGATGCACACAAAGTCTCCCTCTTCTTCTTCTGTTACCGTGTTGTTGTGATGCTGTTATTATTCCTGCTCCTGCGGTTTGTCACTTCCTGAAGGGGGAGTCCAGAATAACTTGGATTAGGACCACATTATCTGGCACTAAAAGCTCGATCTCAAGAGCTTCAATTTGGCCCGGCTAAAGTGTATACATGGCTTTTAAAAATTAGAAATCGGATGGATTAAGGCAACATTTCGACTTTCTGTTAGTGCATGTAAACGTAGTGATTAAGAAACAGGACCTAACTGCCAATGCAGAAAGAAGGGCAGATAACAGTGATGGTCAAACGGTCTTGAGCGTATTCGTTTGTACCCAGTCTGACAGACATGAGCTAACTGGAGTCGGAGAGGATCACTGCACCTCAAAATAGTTCAAGCCAAGTCAAATCAAAGATGGGAAGTGCAATAGTACAGACATACCGTATTTTCGTGACCATTCGGCGCGCCGTGTGGAAAGGCGCACCCTCAGTTTTTTGTGTCATTTTTGGATTTAAAACACACACACACTGCGCACTGACCGAAAAGGCGCCGTCTACACACACACAGAGCGCACGCAAAACACACACAAATAAAGCGAAGAAAAAAAAAAAGCGGAAGCAAAACTTAGTTTGATTGTACTTTATTTAAGTTATTACATTAATCAAACCCATCGAAATCTTCATCCTCCATTTCTGCATTCTTCCGAGCCTGATCGCGCTGAGACCGGGAGAACTGCTGCGCTGCGACGGGCAGAGCCCGCATATCTCTGGCCGCGCTGAGCAGCCGAGTCATTTTCCATGCCGTGCGGCCCCTCGGAAATGATGCCGGCTTTTGCAAAAGCCTCCCCCCTTCCCCCTTTAACGTTCTCATGGTGGCCTCAATTATGTCCGCCGTATAATCTGCGTTAAGTCGACGCAGCCCTACGCTGTAGGCTCTGCGTTGGTATAACGCAAAACCATAAATCAGCCTTTACTATAATACAATGGGCGCATTGCGTCATTCGGTGCGCGGCACATTTAAAATAAAAAATAAGAAGTTTATATGCGGTTAATGGTCGCAAAAATATGGTATGCCTTTCTGGACCCAGGAAGCTCAGCTACTTTTTGCACATAGGCATTAATGAATGAGTTGAAGATTAACGGACGGAAGACTGACATGCTGCTGAGAACCATGAAGGAAGAGAAACCTATTGAAACTTATGTGGTGTCTTGCCTGGAGGTCAGCAGGTTGTCAGGTGTTCAGTTTATTGAACTCCCAGATGCCTACACCCATAAGATGATACCTGGAAAGAAAAATATACCACAACAGAAGGATCTTGAAAGGTGGCCGTACCTTAAAGACATACAACTACAGCCGATTAAAACTGGCATTGGATTGCTCATTGGAGCAAATGTGCCAAAAGCCATGGAGCCAAGGAGAGATTGTGAGCAGCCTTGGAAATGTATACGCAGTTAGAACCAAGCTTGGCTGGATGACAAATTGGCCTTTGAGAGAAAGCTGCAGCTACTTTGATAAGGGAAAAAAACCTGTTAAGACCATGGCAAACCATATTTCAGCAGAAAGTCTGGATAATTTGTGGCTTCAACAGTTTTGAATGGATTTCCCAGATGGAGGAAACTATGAGGAAGACCACCAGTTAATGGCCATGATAATGGAATCTGGTAAACTGGTTAAAAGCCACTATGTTGTTTGTTCGCCAATGAAGAGCCAAATTGTCAACATGTCAAATAATCGGAGAATGAGCACCGAGTGCAGAATCTGAAATAGAGGTTCATCATTAATGGCTGCTTTCTTAAGGAATATATAGACTTCTTGGAGGATCTTCTTCATAAAAGATATGCAGTGCAGTTGTCTGATGCACAAAGATGATAAAGTATGGTACATACCACATACTGCTGTACATCATCCTGTGAAGCAGAAACTGAGAATTAAGTTGGATTGTGAAGCTTCCTGTCAGGGAACATCTTCTATACACTACACACACACGCACGCATACACACACACACACACACATACACACACACACACACACACACACACACACACACACACACACACACACACACACACACACACACACACACACACACACACACACACACACACACACACACACACACACACACACATACACACATACATACACATAGCCACATAGACATATACACACTCACGTACACGTATAATAAGTACAATATATTACCTTTATATGTTTAGAATCCTGATGGACTTATGTAAGTACAGCACAACAACTAACAAAGTGAACACACTGCGTAGTGGGGAGGAGATTTTCATAAACTCCATATGGAACCTGCAGAACCAACACTGTTTATATAATGATTGGTAGCATCATCCTAAAGTAAACACAGTTTTTTCAGGTATGCGTCTTCTTTGCTCCGTCTCACCCATCAATGTGCATTGATGCCTCCATATACCATCACGGAAGCTGGCCAGCAAACTGTCGGCTAATAGCTAAGCAGATGTTTTGTTTGATGAGTAATACAGAAGGTGTGAAATTTAAAATGAAATTAAATCGTTCCACCAGGGGCTTTTTAGCATCATTGTACATAACTATTGCAGACATTTTTACACCTGTCTGGACGACTCATGCACTGATACTGTCTGAGGTTGCAATCAGACCTGTCTCTATATGTTTAAACTAAACCAAGCCTTCCACTCCTCAGCCTGTGAAAAGCTTGTTACGCAGGCAGTAGACATGTCGTTCTCATCGCCTCTGGCCTGTGAGCATTTCAGCCTGCGTGTTATTTTCTTTCCTTCATCTCTTCAAAAGAATGCAGTTTATACTGTTAATGCTGATCTATTGTTTTCCCGTTGTTTCTCGCATGTCTTGAGACCAGCTGTATTTTGCTGATTCTAGCCACATATCATTTCTGTTTGCTTTGAATGCAACATTGATTCCACACAATCAAAGATGAGTCCATCACACCAGCACTGTTTGGTTGTTATCAAACCATAAATGCCATTTGATTTTTCTTGTCTTGGTTTGCACCATCAACCCGAAATGCAAAAAGGCATTGAAGATATGATAGAAACAGAAGTAAAAGTGATGTTTTTGTAAGCTTGAGCAGAACACTGTTTAAAGGGTAGATGCAGCTTGCAACCACCACCGTTCAAGGGGCCCATTTGGGGCTAAATGTGTTTGCGTCCACCCCCCCAAAAACAAAATCGCACTCCAAGCGAAGTTCAAAACTTGATAGCCCTGGCTCCAACCAACTGCCAGGCTTTCTCATTCCAACATTTATACTTTTTTGAATTAACCAATGTTTGTTGGAGACAGCTTTGGCTAATTCGGTATCATCCTGAGCCCCAAAAACGTGCTTCAAACCAGCTCTTCAAAACCGACTAGAAAAGCCTGTGAGTGACATCACAGATGATTTGTTTTCATATAGTCTATGGCTACAATTGGAGATGGTGACAATGTAGAGACTGCATGGACTGTGATTGATCAGGGAATCTTAGTCATGTTTTGCACAGGTTTTTGTTTATAAGAACTACTTTACTACTACTACTACTACTACTACTAACTACTGTTAGTGCTTTCTAACTACTGTTACAGATGACATAAATATGACCACCTACAATAGTAGGTCATAACCTACAATCAGTTTTTTCTTTAAAGAAACTGCCTGTTGATCGTATCACAAAACAAGGCAAAGTCAATAGAGTGAACAGTGCAATATATGTAATTAAAGTCTATAGGGATTGACATGTAGTGCATCTGTCTAGTAAGTTAAGTTAATGGTGCTGTTATCAGCAGGAAAAACATGGAGAGGCCAAAATGTGAACAGCACACACTTGGACTGACTGTTAACATCCAGGGATGACCATAAATCAGTGGTGGGATACAGTTCTCAGAACTGGTTGGAGCTTTTTCAGTGCAGCAATACGGCTTTAGTTTCTCTTAGCTTAAAAGCCTGATAAACACAATCTAAGAAATTTAGATTTACGTACATTTCAACATGTCGCATGGCAAAGGAGGTCAGAAGTCAAACCACTAAAAAGTGTTTAAACAGGAGGACTTTTTGCTGTACACAGCAAAGCATCTGATCAACTGGTCTGCACATGTATGACAGGACGTTATAAGACGTTACAGATAGCGAAGAGAAGAATAATGAGACAAAGTGGAACAACAGGAAAGCTGCGACTGTGGTTTCTTAAGTCCAGGAAATCCCCAGTCAGCTGGCGGCTTGACTCAAGCGCATGAAGCAGGGCTGCTGGGGGAAGAGAGGGCAGCTGGATGTGTGGTGGTGGAAGAATAGAAGAGGAAGAGGAGGAGAGGAAGTGGAACTGCTTTTCAGCTCAAGGGCCACAGCACAGACTCTTCCTGTATACACGTTTCCCTACTTGTGTGTGATGATTCACAGCATGCTTGACATGTTGATTTCTGATTAAAGATAAAAAGACCTCAACCCAAAAGCTTGGACTGTTGACTGGATGCTGACGTGTTACCTTCCAGCAATTTTTCAACACGCCCCATATGAGCTAAAAGCCTGCAAAATGGGCCCTGCATGTGTTTCATGCGGGCCCTACCTGCCCATATGGACTCTGACTGCGATCTACCTGGGTTTTAGGTAGGACCCAGCTGGTTAATTTTCCAATTTCCTTTCTAATTTCCCAATTCAGGCCCAGGTCCACTCTGTAGCCAGCTTTTACTCCAGATGGGGCCCACACAGACATGCTTGCTGAGTTTTGCAGCCTCACTTGTCAAACTTAGTGTGGGTGACGCTTATGTTTTCTTTTCTTTTTTTCCCCCGTTGTGATTTACTGTATCTAAGATGTTAGCATCTGTAGGTGGTTCTCTTCTTTGTCTGAGCCACATGGGCAGTTCACTGCTTTCACTCTCGTCTTTTGTTCAAGCTCAGCAGGAGCAATTACATCACATCCTGAGTGGTTTTTAGTAGAGACAGCATAAGACAGGTTAAAAAAAAAAGAAAAGCATGACAATGTGACATCATTATCTTCCCCTTCAGACCTATGCACAGTAACGGTTTCTGCCGGTGGCTCAGAGTCGTGATATGAACTTCTATGTTGCTTCTTCTTCTATGCTTTTAAGTGAAATCCGACTGAACATATTTCCCACATACGTACATCTTCAATGCACGCTTTTTTCTGCTTTAACCACGTTTCTTTCTGTCAGGGGCACTGATGCGGAAGCCATGACACCAACAAGGTGGTTTGCGTGTATGTGTGTGTTTCAGAGCCAAGCGGAAAAGGCAGGTGGGCTCAAATGCTTTCAACTTCCCTTTAAAGTCCCCTGTTTAGTCTGAAATACAGTTTCTCATCTTTCTCTTCCCACACCCTTTTCTTTCCTTCTAATTCTATTTATACACCCTTCAGAGAAGAAGGAGTTTATGTCCACAGCCCATCTTCATCTTTTGTTCGCTTGTTCTTCTTGCATTGTCCGCATGACATTTTTTCCTCTCTGTGCCGTCTCAGTGGTTTTTCACACCTCTGTCTCATCTCCTTCCTCGTGTACATACTGAACAACCCACAAAAGGTAGTGTCACTGAACGGCCTGAAAAATAACTAGTGCAAACTTTGAGAGCATTTCTTCTTCTTTATGTTTGGGTTCTGTCTTATCTTGTTGGTTTATGGGTATCAAATATTCTACAAGTCTACAAGTTAGAAAGCAGGCAAAGCCTGTAAATTTTAAATAACACAACTTGATGTAAATTATGTTACCTAGAAGGTTATAAGTGTTATAGTGCTAAAGATAGGGTGACATGCCACTGTTGTGCTCACGAGTATTGTGGAAAAAACACTAATAATCAGACTTGTTTCCTGAGTGTAACTACAGAATCAAATGATATCCAGTCATAATTCTTTATTTCATGATTGTATGGATTTAAAAGTTGCAAAGACAAAAATAAACTGAGACACTTTATAAAATGCAAAGAAAAAAACAGGGGGAAATGACTTGCAAATCACACAAACTCACATTTTATCCACAAAAGAACATGTTAAAGTACATGAAAAACAATTGCTCATTTTGAATTCGAGTGCAGCAACACGTCTAAGAAAAGAAAGAAAATAACTGACTTCAGGTTCAAGTTCTCTTTCGTGTTCGAGACTGACTCTCCACTACAGATTAATTTCATTTATCTGTATGGGAACTGACCTCGAACGAGGCAGTCTCGTGGAATACCTCTTTAAGACACATGTACTGGTGGCCCTGCCTCCATGCCAATCACGGGGCTACATAAGCCCCCCGTGGGCAGTGCCACCCTGATTCATTTGATTTCCACGTTGGCAGACGTGGGGTTACCTCAAAGCGTTTCTGTGAATCATAGCTTACCTTTGTGTAGAGAGCAGGTCCTGCGGGGCTCCTCTCAGGATCCTTTGTGGTCCCAGCTGTACAGATATTCCCATAGAAAATCCGGGCACGGTAGTCGAACCCGCCGGCGGCGGGGGAAGCACTGTTGCCTTGTCAGACAGCGGGACATTGTACCGAACCCGCCTCAGGCAGGGGAGGTGCAGTAGTCGCCGTTGACTCGTCGCGTCGTACTGCTTGTGTTAAACCCGCCTAAGGTGGGGGAGACCTGGTAGTCGGCGCTTCATGAACTGACTGTACGCGGCGTTCCTCAGCGTGAAACCGACCTAGTTGGTGGAGCGCTCGTGGCGCCGTGTACAACACGCTTCACGTTGTAAACAAACGACCAGGGGACAGCATTAGCAGCAGGACCGGCATCTGTCTTCCGCTTCCGCGTGACGTCAGCGTCGGCGGGAGGGGTGAGCGCAGGCCACACTGCGGCCGGTGTCCACGAGAGGGCACTGTTGCCAGTGCCGCGGTTTGCTGGCTGTTACCTGGCGTTATATATATATGGTGTGGTTTACACACATAGACATATTATTGTTGCAACGGCGTTAGCAGCCTACACCGCGGCAACGCGTTGAGTTTGTAGGTTGGCTACCACTGTCATTTATATATACAGGATTCTCCTATATTATATATATCTATATATATATATATTATATTATATATAAATACAGTTTACCTCTGTGAACAATGGCCACTCCCGGTTCACAGGCTCCCTTATGTCAGACCTGTGAAGTCAGGATGCCTGCAGAGGATGCCCATGACATGTGCCGGCTGTGTTTGGGACCGGAACATGCCCGTATGTCCATGCGGGACCCATCGGCATGTATGAGCTGCTTCATCTTGCCGGCCAGGGTGAGGAGAGCTAGAGCTGAGTCATTCTCTCTGGACCCCTCGGGCGGTGGTCCGGCTCCAGCCAAACGACAAAGGCGGTCGGTGGGGGACGGCACATTGTTTACGCCACCTCCGGAGGCTACGGTGTCCGTGCCGCCGCCCGCATCAGACTCTGATGCCGCCTCAGTGACCGAGCAGCCTGTCGAGCAGCCTATGGACGATGCGGCGGAGTCAGTGTATGAGGTTGATATTATTGGGTTTGACTCAGAGGGAGAAGACCCCTTCAGTCAAGGAGAACAGGGGGAGGCGGAGCAAGAGCAGGGGGAGGACCAGGAGCAGAGGGACCCTCCACCTCTCCTGCATGAGATCATGGCTCGCGCCGCTCAGGCATTGGGCGTCGAGCTGCCGACCGAGCATCGCCGGGGGGCCTCCCGGTTTGCCGATGAGGATGAGGAGCAGCCACGCCCCCGAATGGTCCCGTTACTGCCGGATGTAGAGGATATTGTCCTCCGGCAGTGGACTGACCCGTCCAAGGCCCGCAGGTGGTCAGGGATGTGTAGACAGCTGTCAAACGTGAGTGACAGTCAGAAGATTGGCTGTGGGCCGGCTCCCGAGGTGGATCAGTCCATGAGGGCTTTCTTCACCCCCCCCTCCGCATCGGTTCTGGGGCAGCCGAAGTGCTCGGGCAAATACACTAAGCCGTTGGACGCATTGCTTACTAGAGTGCACGCAACCACGGCGGTGCAGTCTAAGCTGGTCAATACGGGGTCCATCCTGGCTCTGTACCAGCGCCACCTAACCAAGCGACTGGTAGGCGGGGACTCCAGTGTAGCGGCTGAGCTGCATCGGGTGTCCTCGCTCTTGGCGAAGCTGATGCAGGAGCAGGCGGTGGCGTCCGGTAGGGCCACAGCCTCGGTTTGGCTGGCAAGGCGCCATCTGTGGTTGTCCCAATCATCGTTTGGTACGGAAGACCGGAATGTGCTGTTTAAGCTGCCGGTGGTGCCGTCTGCCATGTTCGGCCCGGACGCCAAGGCACTGCTCGAGGAGGCCCGAGAGGCCCGCAAGTGTGCCAAAGACCTGTCAGGAGGCCTCCAGAAACGACGGGGCCGTGGGCAGGGCTTCAGGGCTCCCCAGGTGGCGCCGCGGCGGCAGCCGGTACTACGGCAGTCAGATCAGGGCGACCTGAGGGTCCAGCTGGATGCTGCTCGGCGCGGGAACGCGGGACGCGGGCAGCGTTCGGGTCGAGGTCGGGGCAAGGGTCCCCGTGCGGCCTCGTCTCGTCCCTGACAGTTGGTGGGGCCCAGCCCCCTCTTGCCGTCCCCTGGCTCAGACCTTGTTCTGGGGGACAATCGGGGCCGACCCCTGGGTGGTTTCCACCATGACCCAGGGGTATCGGGTGCAGTTTCTGCACAAGCCCCCACAAACAGAGTCCGTCACCCTCACGGTGGTGACAGACGCACGGCAGAGAGGGGTTTTGGCGGCGGAGATCGGCACTCTCCTGGCGAAGAGAGCCATCAGGGAGGTGCCGCAGATCAACCGGCAGGCTGGGTTCTATTCCCGTTATTTTCTCGTCCCCAAGAAGGATGGGGGGTTGAGACCGGTTTTGGACTTGAGGGGGCTCAACAGATTTTTGAGACCCCTGCGTTGCAGGATGCTGACGGTGCCGAGGGTCCGTCAGGCGGTTCTTCCGGGCGATTGGTTTGCCACCATCGACCTGAAGGACGCCTACTTCCAAGTTCCAATCTGGGAGGGTCACAGACGTTACCTCAGATTTGCCTTCAACGGCAAAGTCTACGAGTTTTGTGTCCTTCCATTCGGCATTTCTTTGGCCCCGCGCACGTTCACGCGGTGCATGGATGCGGTCTTGGGTCCCCTGCGTCAGGAGGGCATGCGCATCCTGAATTATCTGGACGATTGGCTGGTGTGTGCTCGCTCAGCGGAGCTATGTCGCGACAACGTTGCTCGACTCCGACGGCATCTGGATCTCCTGGGCCTGCGTCTCAATCTGGCGAAGAGCAGGCTTCAGCCGTCGCAGTCCACGGAATTTCTGGGCATGTGTGTGGATTCCAGGGCGGGGACACTGTCCCTGACTCCGGTGAGACAGGCTGCCATCAGGACGTGCTTGTCTCACTTTCGGCTGGGAGCCAGAGTGCGCTGGAAGCTGTGCCTCCGCCTGCTGGGGTTGATGGCGGCCACGGTGCACGTGGTGCCCCTGGCGCTCTTGCATATGCGGCCGGTACAACGGCGCTTCCTGGGACTGGGTCTCTGTCCACAAAGAGACGGGCAGGCCAGGGTGTCGGTGACACGCAAGATGCGGCTGGCTCTCCTTTGGTGGGAGCAGCCCGCCACGTTGACAAGGGGCAACACACTGGGCCCTGTTGTGCGTCGCCAGGTGGTGTCTTCGGACGCCTCCCCGGTCGGCTGGGGTGCGGTCCACGAGGGCAGCGGCGTCAGCGGTCGCTGGCAGGGTCATTGGTTGGCCCAGCATATCAATGTGTTGGAGCTGCGTGCGATATACCTGGCGCTTCTCCACTTCGGGCCAGTCCTGGCGGGCCGCCTCGTGCTGGTGCGAACAGACAGCACGGTGGCAGCAGCGTATGTCAACAGGCAGGGGGGCTTGGGCTCCCCTCGCCTCTGCAGGATGGCGCGGATACTATGGGACTGGGCTCACCCACGGTTCAAGTCCCTGAGGGCGATGCACGTGCCGGGGGTCGTGAACGTCGCTGCGGACCGACTCTCGCGGGGGGGCCCCCTCGCCACGGAATGGAGACTGCATCCCCAGGTGGTGCAACAGATCTGGGACCAGTTCGGTACCGCAGTGGCCGATCTGTTTGCGTCCAGGGCGACAACACACTGTCCCCTGTTCTTTTCCGTGGGGAGGGACGACCCTCCGCTGGGCACAGACGCGATGGCGCATCAGTGGCCCCGGGGTCTCCTCTACGCTTTCCCTCCCTTCGTTCTCCTTCACTCGGTCCTTCAGAGAGTCCGGGTCGAGGGCGTGAGCCTCATATTGGTGGCTCCCTATTGGCCGCAGATGTTCTGGTTCTCGGCGATTGCGCCCCTTCTCCAGGGTCAACCCTGGGAGCTTCCGGTGTGCCGGGACCTCCTGTCGCAAGCCCACGGGACTCTCTTTCATCCTTTTCCCCGGGGTCTCAAGCTTTGGGCCTGGCCCCTGAAAGGGCCGAGTTTCTAGCCATGGGGTTGGCCCCGGCTGTAGTGGGCACTATGGAGGGGGCCCGGGCTCTGTCTACGACGAGGGCGTACGTATACAGATGGGGAGTGTTCCGATCATGGTGCGATGCGAGGCAGTTAGATCCTCTGACTTGTGGGGCTGGTGACGTCCTCCTGTTCCTCCAGGGACTGTTGGAGGCGGGTAGGTCCCCTTCGACTCTCAGGGGGATGGTGTCGGCCATAAAGGCAGCCCGTGTCGGGCCGCGCAAGCTGTCGGGGGACAGTTGCGCCCTTATTGCCCGGTTCCTTCGGGGCGCCCGTCGGGGTCGCCCCTCACTTAGAGGGCCGAGACCGCCCCCCCCTCCTTGGGATTTGGGACTAGTCCTGGCGGCCTTGCGTCACGCACCTTTTGAGCCCCTGGAGTCGGTCGAGATTCAGTGGCTCTCTTTCAAGACGGCCTTCTTGCTGGCTATCGCGTCTGCGAAGAGGATAGGAGAGCTCCATGCCTTGTCGGTCCATGAAGACTGCTGCCGGTTCCTGCCGGGTGATGCTGGGGTGGAGCTGCGGCCGAACCCAGCTTTCCTACCGAAGGTGTGGGAGTCCCAGGCTAGTCAGTCCTTGGTCCTGCGCCCCTTCAATCCCCCGCAGGGTGGGGACGCCGAATTGCAGACGTCCTTGTGCCCTGTCAGGGCCCTGAGGGCCTACATTCAGCAGACTCGGGCCTACAGGGCGACGGACCAGCTCTTCGTCTGTTATCGGCCTAACTGTAGGGGTCAGCCGGTCTCGAAGGACCGGCTGTCTCATTGGGTCGTGGAGACGATTCTGGAGGCTTACAGGCAGGCGGGCAAGCCGGCCCCGACCCGGGTGCGCGCACATTCGGTGCGAGGCGTCTCTACCTCATGGGCTTTGTGGCGGGGTGCCTCGTTGTCCGAAGTTTGTGCGGCAGCCTCTTGGTCTGCGCCCTCCACATTTGCTAGGTTCTACTGCATGAATATGGCAGCCGGCACTCCGTTCGCGGAGCGTGTCCTGGGCGCTGCGCAGTAGAACAGCTCGTTCTCACCGTGCCTCCGGTCGCCTCGGTTTGGCTCGGGGTGACGTTGGGTTTTCGGCTAGCCGTGCGTCTGGCCGGCTATTTTACTTTATTGACTGGCCTGCGTCTGGCAGGGCCAGCTGGGCCTAGGTTGCGTCTTGCGCCTAGGCCGTGACGTCTTATTTGACTGACCTTTTGCGCCTGGCGGGGTCAGCTGGGCCTAGGTTGCGTCTTGCGCCTAGGCCGTGACGTCTTATTTGACTGACCTTTTGCGCCTGGCGGGGTCAGCTGGGCCTAGGTTGCGTCTTGCGCCTAGGCCGTGATGTCTATTTGACTGACCTTTTGCGTCTGGCGGGGTCAGCTGGGCCTAGGTTGCGTCTTGCGCCTAGGCCGTGACGTCTTATTTGACTGGCCTTCTGCGTCTGGCGGGGTCAGCTGGGCCTAGGTTGCGTCTTGCGCCTAGGCCGTGACGTCTTATTTGACTGGCCTTCCGCGTCTGGCGGGGTCAGCTGGGCCTAGGTTGCGTCTCGCGCCTAGGCCACGAGTTATACGGCTTTTGCTGGCGGAGTTTTTTCGATAGGCGGGCTCATTTGGGGTTGAACCGCTTTGGCTGCCGCGGGGCGGCTGGTCTGCTCGTTCTTCGCGGTGTGTCTTACAGCGTTCCCATACAGATAAATGAAATTAATCTGTAGTGGAGAGTCAGTCTCGAACACGAAAGAGAACGGAGGGTTACACGGTAACCCAGGTTCTCTGAGTGGAGAGACTGACTCTCCACACAAGAGCCGCTCTGAACGTCGTGTCAATCAAAAATTAAATCAGGGTGGCACTGCCCACGGGGGGCTTATGTAGCCCCGTGATTGGCATGGAGGCAGGGCCACCAGTACATGTGTCTTAAAGAGGTATTCCACGAGACTGCCTCGTTCGAGGTCAGTTCCCATACAGATAAATGAAATTAATCTGTAGTGGAGAGTCAGTCTCTCCACTCAGAGAACCTGGGTTACCGTGTAACCCTCCGCTCTCTCATGCAAAGAAGAAGTTAATGTGGAGGTGATCCAGAAACGTTACCATATTGGGGTTAGGGGCCATAGCCAATTTAATATGGACAAAGAGCAAAGTGGAAAACTGTCCTGAGAGGTATTCCAGGAAGCGAGTTTTGTGAAAACTCTGAGTTTGTTAAGCCTGAGATCAGAAAAATTCGGAGTTTTCAGTTCCAGAAAGCGATGTAACTCAAACTCTGAGTCAGTTACTACGGCAACTGACCCTGTGAACCTAACCTGCTCGCTAGCAGGTTTTCTTCAATAAACCCTGAGTTTCTCTCTGTCTCCTCCCTCAGTGGCGTCAATTCAGCCAATGGGCCTTTTATGCAATACGCATCCGTTTTCTGCACCACGGACAGCAAGCGGCAAAGTTAGAGAGCAGAAAAAGCGTATCTGACAAACGCCATTCGGTTCACTTTATTCACTATGTCAGTGCAACAATATCACAGGGACATCCGAGTTTAACTTCAAACAGTTAAAGTCCAAATGCAAAAAGGAGAGGGAGGGAGCAGAAGAGAGAAAGAGAGAGAGAGTAAAAAAAAAGTCAAATATTTACCTTAAACAGATTTATAAGAAGGTAGGGTGATTTGATATCTTACCTTAAAATGAACTTGCATAATTAATCCATCAGTGGCTACAGCCTCGTTAATATCTTCTGCTGCTTGGGCAACATTGGACCCATGACTTGCCATCTTTTTTTTTTTTTTAATTGCGTGGTTGTCTGCTTCCTTTTCATTTTTGTAAGTTAGTAACACTGCAGAGCGCGCAAAAAACGAGATTGATAGTGACCACTGTCGTCAGGGACGCTGGGACATCCCATTTCAAGATATGAGGGGGGGGTACAAGTGTTGGGAAAGATAATACCTAGTGAAATCCATCATGTTGTTCTGATATGCATTTGTAGTTATTTTATATGTTTTAAGTAATAGAATAAATCAATACAAATAGACACAGAGTAATTCCATAAATGTATTAAAAAAAAAAAACATTTACATTTTCCCCTGAAGCCGAGGTGTGGCGGCTGCGCTACCCAATTGACGCCCCTGATCTAAATGACAATAAAATTTCATTCAATACCATTCCACCATTTTTTTCATCTGTAATATTATAAGACAGTGTGCTTAAATGTTAAATGAATACTGCATTCAAACTTACACATTGACTGCAGCAACTCTCTCCCACGCCAATTATCTCTCCTTTGCTGCTGCAGCTGTTCTTTTTTTCCGAAATATGCTCTCATACTCGCCATACGCACGTATTAACACTTCTAACTCCAGTGGCGTGAAGTATGTGGATCTTCAGATGCAAACTAATGTTTCCTCAAAGGGATTTTGTAAATTAAAATTTTAAATAAAGTTTAAAAAAAAAAAAAAGTATGTGGATCTTTTATTGTCGCCGGTTGCCATGGTGAATCGTTGTATCAAGGCTCTATTGATGATGGCTTTTTATTTTCTTCATGCACGCGCTTAACTCAAGGTTAACAAACTCAGAGTTGATTGAACTAACTCATATCCGCTGTTCTGGAACCGAAAACTCTGAGTTTCCTATCTCAGGGTAAGTCAACTCAGAGTTCAGGTTTAGACTCAGAGTTTGTTGAACCTGCTTTCTGGAATACCCCTCTGGGGTCAAATGTCAAATTTTAAGAAGTACTGTATAAACCAGATATATTATATATTATATATATATATATATATATATATATATATATATATATATATATATATATATATACACTTTAACACTGGTTAATTATTTAATTATTTAATTTAAACTGGTGTTCAGCTTCATGAAGGGGAGGAGACAGAAAGAAACTTGGGGTATGTTGAATTAAAGCTACTCCCGACCGGGTTTTCTTCACCAGAGTCAGTAACAGAGTCAGTTACTATGGTAACAGACTCCAAGTATGAGTTTGTTCACTCTCTGAAACAGACTGAACTGAGCCCTCTTGAGCCCTGAGTTCAGGTTCAACATAAAACACTTTGTGAAACAGAACCAGGTGGAGTTTAACAGTTACTCTGCTGCAAACACATATTTCATTCTCTGAAGTTGCTCTGATTTAAAACATCAAAGTTACCCATCATGAGCTGATTCCATTGAAGTCTTGATGGCAGTGGTGGGATTCGAACCCATGCCTTGAGACTGGAGACCTAGTCCAGCACCTTGACCGCCCAGCCACACTACGGCCCTGTCCCAATACTCCCACTACCCCTACTCTTCAGCCCTACCCCTCAATTTTGCGCGTTCCCGTGAGAGTAGTGGTGTCCCACTTCCTCTTTTCACCTAGTGGTAGTGGCTTAAACGAGGGGTAGTGGCTATGAATCTGGCCCTACGGAACGAGGGTTTTCCGAGCCGGCAGGCATCATCATCCCGAAATTTTCGGAGCAAATTTCTTAACAGGCAACTGTTAGATTTCATCTATTAAACCAACATTTATTTTTCTAAATGATTTATTTCAGCCAGCGGTAATTCTCCACAGAGCTGCAGGTTTCTCCCCGGGACGACGGTGCAGGTTGACCCGGCCGTGAGCTGCTGCTGCGCCCCGGCTCTTATCATCGCCGAAAACATCAGATCAAATTTCTTAACAGCCGTTATTTGGATAAACTGAGCCCAGGTTGGGGATCTTAACGGTTACTTTTACGCCTCAAAAAATATTAAAACTTAATAAAGTGGCATATTAACAGCACTACAGCTGAAATTAAAACAGCTTTTGGCTCTATGCTTCCTGATATGGTGTGACGTATGTGCAAATGTAACTACGCAGTCGCTTACGTACCCGAACGTAAACCACGCAGTGACGTAGCAAGCTAAATTTAGGGGTGGTGCTGAAAAGTAGGGGTAGTGGGAGTATTGGGACAGGGCCCTGGGAAGATTACAAGTGCCCTAAAATCTGTGGCTTCTTTTTTAGGGGTAGTGGTAGTGAGGGAGGGCTAGTGGAAGAAAGTAGGGGGTGTATTGGGATTGGCCCTACCTCTGAATGATGGAAGAAATCTGCTCTTCTTTCCACTAAATATCAGTTTATTTTCTCTTTTTCACGCAATCCACAACCAAAGTGATCTCAAGTCTCCATTCGATTCGTTCATGCATGAACTCAAACTGGTTCCCATCTTGAATCTCGGGTACATGTGTCAAACTCATCTGTATGAGACGGAGACCTTCAGGGAGAGAATGAAGAACTTGGAAAAGAGAAGATATTATAGTTTAGGAGTTTAATAGAAAGATTGAAGACTTGAAACATAAAAACACTGGGGACAAAAAAGAGCATGAGAAGAAAAATGGAAATGTTTCAATTTATGATGAGAAAAAAAAGTTTTGAAGAAAACCCTTCAGAGAGAAAAAACAAATGGATTGTAAAAGTATAATAATCAATTAAAAAACTATAAGAGGAAACCCCTACATGGGGATAATAATTTTACAAGAACATAAAAAAAAATGGATAATGGTAGAAAAAGTGCTTTTTTGTCTCTTTTCTGATGTTCTTTGTCATAAAAGCTGCAAATTATTATTCAAAGGAAACTGTTAAGTTTTTCACTGGATTCATTTCTAGATGTTGGATTCACATTTTCAGTTAACTAGTAGGTCTGAGAAAAAAACATGAAATCTCCGCAATAAAAGTTAAAACACAGATAAGTGTGTGACAGCCCTGCTGGGTGCGGTGGCGCGCGCCTGTAATCCGAGCTACTGGGAGGCTGAGGCTGGCGGATGGTTTGAGCTCAGGAGCTGCAGTGGACTATGCCGATCGGGTGTCCGCACTAATGGCACTTTTCCACTAGTACCTACTCAGCGCGCCTCGTCCCGGCACCCCTCGTCCCGGTGTGGGTACCAGATTGTATCGGGCTGCAATATTTTCCCCGGAAGTGTGCATTTTTTCCCCGCAATCGTATTTTTTTGCCATGTTAAGCTAGGAAGGTAGTTTTTCACCATGTCTTCACATTCAAAACGTCTTTTTTGGCAATTGCGTATTAATCAGTGAGCGCTTAGTTGACGTTACATTTTTTTAATTATATTTATGTAATGTATTATGACTATTTTGCTTAGACATTTACAGATTCAACAATGAGAACATATAGAGACATACACTTCTGTAAAGTCAGAAGCAGCAGATCATAGTGGAGGTAAAAGGGAGAAGAAACATATACATATACATTTATATTAAATATTTTGATCTTAATAGACATTTTAAATTATCGATTTGCTTTATTACATTTATTAATCAAGACGGAACGTCATCACGTACGGTCAAAAGCCAATCACAAGACGGAACGTCATCACGTACCGGGAGCCGGGAAAAAAAAGCAGGTGGGAAAAAAAAGCACCGACACCGGCACGCCTCGTCCCGGCACCCCTCGTCCCGCCTCCACTCGCATCGTCCTCGTTTGTTTTTAAACATCCAGGTGAGAAGTGCGCGGGTTGGAGCGAAGCCGCTGTGATGTATTTGATTGTGTGATCCAAACGGAGAAGACAACAACACTAAAGATGTAGAACCTGGAGGAGATTATATATGTGCTGCTTGGTCTGTGACTTGTCTTCGATATCAAGTTAAATGAGAGTGAAAGAAGCTTCAAGCGGCGACGTTTTTTTTTTTTTTGTGAGAGAAATCAGCTGAGAGCCGCGAGCGGCTGAGAAGTGACAGAGCTCCCAGTAGATCTTGTTGTTCCTTATCGCCCGTCTAGATCCCTTTTTATTTCTCTCCTCAGCCACCAGGTTTGTGAACATCTGCACCTCAGAGTTGAATCACCAAACAGACATTTGCGCTGCCATTGCCTGTTGAATAAAATCGCTGCAAGTCGCTCTTTTGCTGACTCCCGCTTCCTGATTCAAACGTCTGACGGCCCCCCGACCAATCGGTGGCCTGTAGTGTGATGACGTCAGATACAGGGCCGACTCAGCACGCTTAGAACCTCAGCAGAATAGGTACAGAAAAAGTATCTACTCGGCACGGGTCCACCCGCCTCGGCCCGTAGTGAAAAAGCGCAAGACGGGGGCGTGGCGAGTAGAGGCGTGCTGATTAGGTACTAGTGGCAAAGAGCCATAAGTTTGATATGGATATGGTGATCCTGGGGGAGTCCAGGACCAGCAGGTCGTCTAAGGAGGGGTGCATCGGCCCAGGCCGGGAACGGAGCAGGCCAAAGCCCCCGTGCCGCTCAGTAGTGGGATCGGGCCTGTGAATAGATGCTGCAGTGCAGCCTGAGTGATACAGAGACTCTTTGTACACTCCCTCTACTCTTGTAACAACTACCGTCACAACACACCAGCTCCAACTTCACATCTTTCATAAAAATCTACACGTCATTAACTCCAATGAACTTTCTTTCTCCTGCAGCGCCTCCACCTGGAGAACAGGAGCAACAACCACAAGTCACTAACTGGAGGACTGATGTGCAAATTAACGTGAAAAATTCATCAAATACTCTCATATTTTGCAATAAAAGTACTGATCCAATAGAAGTGGAAGTTAATGAAGGAGTAAGTGGACAGAGGTTTGACACGACTCTGTACTGAAATGGTGTAAAACTGAAATGAAGTTAAAATAAAATCAGTTTTCTTCTGAAAGTCAGAGGTAATGTGGCTGGGCAGTCTTAGATGCTGGATTTAAGCTCCACTCTCAGAAGAGGTGTGGGTTCAAATGCCACCACTGCCAGCATGAAATCTTTAAAAGACTGTAGTTTACACCAAATAGTAAACATTGTTTGTCATCATTGTTGCAGGCAGTTTTGTAGTAGATGGACTGAGGGACTTTGAGTCTCTGATGCCCATCTCAGTTGAGGTGTTTTTCTACATGGTTCCTCAACGGTGGAACAGATTCAGCAAGAGTAGAGTCTCTTCCAAGAGTACCTCTGATCACAATCAGATCACCTATGCCTATGCCCAGGGGCACCAGCCAATGAGGGGGCACCAAATCAAATGCCTAACTGGACCATCCATCCATCCATCCATTCATTTTCTATACCCGCTTTATCCTTTGCAGGGTCACGGGGGTCTGCTGGAGCCTATCCCAGCTAATTACAGGTGAGAAGCAGGGGTTACACCCTGGACAGGTCACCAGTCTATCACAGGGCACTAACTTGACCATATATGTCATATTTTGTTATTTTCTCTATATATTTACTGGAAGAGGAACAAACAGGTGCAGCAGTAATATATGATATAATAAAAATACATGACAACAATAACTAATCAGTACCATGGATAGCAGTAAAGAGAGAGAGAGAGAGAGAGAGAGAGGGAGAGAGAGAGAGAGAGAGAGAGAGAGAGAGAGAGAGAGAGAGAGAGAGGGAGGTGGGAGCTTTTTACCTCATTAATAATAGTAATACACTTTATTGCAACAGAACAACTTAACAACCTTAAATCTAAAAGCCTAGATATTGCTGTTTTATTGATGTGCTGTTCCCTACCTTCACATCAGCTCATTCAGGCCTGTTTGATTGTTTAGTCATATGCTGTAATAGTTTTGCATGTAGTCCTCACACAGGCCATATATGATGGAAATGATGATAGTTAACATGTGGTGTTAATTGGCATGTGAGTTGCATTCTGATTGAAGCATCAGTGTAGTATGGTGTTTGTAGACTCATCTGTGGTGTTACTCTTAGTTGGTTGCTTGTCTTACATTTATTTGTAGTACGAGTGTTGAGCATGTACTTCAGCAATACGTTCATGTAAATCTATGGTCTTTATAACCATCATAAATTTCCCTTTTTTTACCGTAAAATGTGGGAGGAGAGGGACACTTCAAGTGTGGTCACCCTGGGGAACCACACTGAGTTAATCCAGCTCTGTTTGGTGCTATGTACTCATTTTCAAAAGAAGTCATCATATGTATTGAAATCCTGTTGTTTTTGTGTTGCAGAACGAGCTAGACACCATTGTGACAATGTGGGACAACTATCGCATTCGACCAGGTGGAAACGGACTTGCTTTGTTTGTATCATGGAAAACCATGTCTGATGTACAATGTACCTGAGCTCTATCATGCACAAGATTATTTGCATCCACTAGCATATGAAAGAGTGGATATTGTTCTCCAAGAGGACATCTGTCTGTGGAAAACAGACATTCCATGCGACCATGAAATCCATGAGCTCTGTTTGGTGGTTATGGAAGAGAACAACATAGCATTAGCACTGTGTCCTAGTGCTACAGAGGGTATACGACTTTACAAAGACCTAAGGCCTTTAATAAAGGCACTCCTGCCAGAGCCTCATCATTGATGTCTTTAGCATACAGACAGATGCTGTCCATCGTTCTAATAATGACAATGATTGCATCTCCAGCAATGAGGCCTCTCCAAAAGTTTACATTCCTTAAGTATTGTTGGTCTTTGCATCAGTTGATGCTGTGTTGAAATGTTTTACCAATATAATGTGATTTCTGTGTAATAGGCCAGGTTGTTGTTTCTTATTGTTATTTTAGTCTTGTGTATTTTGAATCTCTGTGAAACGTGAGATAGATTTGACTTAGGACAAATCCATCACCCACACTCCACTCTTCAACACAGAGATGAATTCTGTTCTAAAATCTGCATAGTCTTTGTAGTTAGATGCCAATTCCAAAGAACAACTACAGGTGTGAGCCAAAGGTGCCCTTTGCGAACCGCAGCTGTTCTGCTGTGAATGGCAACTTTAATGGTCTTACATAGGAACAAGTCAGACCCTGTGCAGTACCTGAGGAACAGGCCAAGCTCCTTCTCATCTCTTTCTCTTACAAATCTCAAGAGATGATTTGAAGTACCGTATTTTCCACACTATAAGGCACACCTAAAAGCCTTCAATTTTTTCAAAAGCTGACCATGCGCCTTATAATCCGGTGCACCTTATATATGGATCAATATTGAGCTGCAACAGGTCTCGCAACTACGGTAAGCAGCCGCCAGGCCCGGACTGGCCATAGGGAGAACCGGGAGTATTCCCGATGCGCCTGTCTAGGATTGGCCTGCTGGCCTGCTGACCTGCTGGCCTGCTGGCCTGCGTCTCTCTCTCTCTTTTTTTTTTAACGGCTACTGGTGCGCCGCAGCGCCGGCTATCTGACTTTTTTTCTAAGTTAGTGAGTCAGGCCAGGCCAATCGGAGGCCACTCAGGCCAGTAGCATCCATGACGTTTATTTTGAGCGACGAAAAACAATAAAATATATTTATTCTAATATCCTCAGAACCAATGACATAAAGCATGCACTCAAAGTCCTCTAATTTGCCTTTTGGTGATGTACCATTGGGGAAAAAAAGTGTTTTCCCTTTTTCCATAATGCTGGATACAGTATCATCTTTGCTTACAACTATCTCTCTTGTTCCACCTCCAGTTGGCCTTCTTACTTGTTTGTACATAGAATCTTGGTAGTTCAACCAGCCAAGTTCTATATTCCTTGTCTTCTTTTCACCATTCTTATTTCCAAGAAGTGCAGTCTTGGAGTTAAAGCTGCCGGATGCTGTGGCTGATGAGCTGGATGGCAGTCTCATCTTTTCTCTTATTCTATTAATTAATGTTTTTTATCTGTATCTCCTTTACTTTCAGTTGAGGATAACTGCTTCCAATTCTTCGCAAAGACACGTTCTCCATATCTTGGAATGTACAGCAGTTGGAGAGTTTCTCTTCTATAAGAAGCTGTACAATGTCTTGATCGATCTAAAACACAAAAGCAGATATAATGTCATTATTCACCTATAGTATCCATCACACTCAAAAAAGAAGGTTCTAAAAGGGCTGTCAGAGAGATTGAGTTCTACCTATAATATTTGACTCTAGAGAACACATTTCTCTTGGCAATTTTCTCACCTGTATCCAGAGGTGGGTAGAGTAGCCAAAATTGTACTCAAGTAAGAGTATTGTTACTTTAAAACAATATTACTAACTATATTAACCCTAGAACACTAACGTCATTTCATGAAACACCATCACTAACGTTGGGTATATTTTTTTCACCGTTATAATATACCACATAAAAAATACTTCTCGTCAAAATATATCGAAGTACAACAATATATTGAGGTACACTTCTTTAATTTTTCCCTATACAATGTCACAAAAAATGAAGAAAAAAAAAGGGATCATGGGGCGACCCTATAAAAAAGCTGTAAAATTGATGAAAGATTGGGGAATCGTTAACAAAAAATTCCTAAAAAACGTGGTCTTTGGTCCATTCATTCCTAGGACATGTGAGCCTTGTCTGGTGAAGGCACACATCACTGACAACTGTGGGAGAGATAAACAAAAACAAATTGCCATTTTTTTTGGGGGGGGGGGTACCAGCTGACTTTAAAATTAAGATATTTATATTATATTTATATTATATTATATATTTATATTATATTGATATTTAGGGCTTGGGAGTGGGTCCTATGCTTGGACAGGAGCAGGACAGGCTTCTTTTTTGAAGCTGTTTCAGGGAGGAAGGACACCAATTGGTGAAAAGAAAAAGCGTTGGAGCCAGGTGTGCAATATTTTCTTTCTTTCATCACCTGTGGGATCTCCCTTTTGTCTCCCAGAGTCACCAAGCCTGTGACAGGAACTAGCTCTGCATGATATGGGGCAATAAGTGTGGTAATAAAATCATCTGATATAATACACAAACACTAACGTCGGGTAAAATCCACCCGAAAATTGTATACTCTCAACCACTAACGTCGGGTGAAAATCACCCAATACTTTTACTTGAGTACAATTTTTGGCTCTACCAACCTCTATATCAAGAACCTTTCTATTTAAAAAACACTGAAGGAACTAAACCTTTGGAAGAAAAATACCAAATTGTATACTTGGATATGAGTCAATATTGCCACCTTGTGACCAAATTCAGCAACAACATGCTACTGTCTGAATCTACACTCAAAAGAAAACAAGTAACACTTGGGCCAGCTTTGAGAACTATCTCACATCAGTGGAAAATTATATCTGAATTAATGCACTACACGGCTACATATATTTGAGTAATGAGTGTTTTGAGTTTCTGTTTATTGAGTGAGAAAACATAATTCTATTCACTTCTGTTGTAATTATGAGTGTTTAATGATATTTTTTGTTAATATTTTTGTAGAAATCCACACTCAGTGTAAGCTCCAACTGTCTGTGTGCTGCTTTAAAGGAAAATAAACTGAAAGCATATCAACCTTTAAACTTTTCATTTCCCCGCATACTCTGAATTGTGGCCTCAAGTGATGTTCTGGCCGACACTCCGGCGTGAGCCTTGTGATAAACCCTGAACAAGTGCCCAGTCTGAACTTTACTATTAGTTTCTCCACTACACCCAGAATGACATTAGCTGGTTTAAGCTGGACACCAAATGAGCCACCAGTTCAACCAGCTTGAAACCAATTACATTACAGATCACAAAACCTCTTACACTGGTCATAGCTGTTCTTATTTGTTTTTAACATCAAGTTAAAACTATATGACCAGTATTAACTCATATAAATCATTTTATTTCCATCTTGTGCAGGTAAATACAGGTATTGTGCCATTATTGATGCCCAAATGGATCATATTTGATTATACTGACTTACAGCTACCAAATTGGACCAAAATAGTTCTTCCTTTGTCACTCTTTGTTGGAATGATGTGCAAGCAATGCCTTTAAATATGGACTTAGATTATGTAGTTAAAATGTCTAATTTTTAGTCAAAAAAATCTCATTACACTTAAAATAAGACTCATTATTTGAAAAAAAAAAAACAACAACTTTCACCTGTTTCAAGTAGATTTTCACTTAAAATAAGTAGAAAGATCTGCCAGTGGAACAAGATTTTTTTGCTTGTAATGAGAAGATAAGTCTTGTCCCACTGGCAGATTTTTCTACTTATTTTTAAGTGAAAATGTACTTGAAACAGGTGAAAATTTTCAAATAACAAGTTATTTTTCTGGTAATGACTCTTGTTTTAAGTGTAATGAGATTTTTTTGACTAAAAATTAGACATTTTTAACTAGAAATAAGACAAATATTCCTGGTGAGATTTTGAGTTTTTGCAGTGCAGCGAAAGGTGTTCTGTTCTGAAGTTAGATAGCAAGGAAAACTCTGAATGTAAGAAACCTCTCCAGTGCTTGATGAACTCCAGGGAAAATGTAGCGTGTGTGGACGCTATCGCAGAAAACAGCGTGCCTTATGCCGCGTTCCATTTAACTCGGAAATCGGAACTGGGAACTGGGAATAGCAGCCATATTGGAATGGTAACTCGGGGGTTGGTGAAGCTTCTCCCACTTTCCCAGTAGGAAATCCCACTTCGAGGGGCGTTCCAGTTGAAAATTACGACTGGGAACTAGGAAATTCCGACTTCGAGGACAAATGGAACGCGGCATTAGGCTCTGCTTCGGTGTAACGCGGAACCATAAATCAGCCTTGAGCCTGTCAGCCCATGATTGATTGTTGACAATGCCAAACAATAGACCAATAATATATGTCGATGCTGGCAACACTGCGAGCCCCCTGTAGCCAATTGGCCGGCCCAATTGGAGGGAATTTAGAAAAAAAAGAAAAAACGAAACAAAACACAAAACGTAGCGGACCGGACCGGACCGGCCTGTAATGATAAAGAATTCTTTCTGACGTGTGTTTGGAGGTGGTGCGGTGTGGGCGTGGCTTAACCACTGGTCACCATGGCGACCATTCTGGAACGTCGAAGAGTATGACGTCATTTCGGACGGACGTCATATATGATATCGCATACCAGGATATCCTCATTTTGCATCTTGTACGTTCGAGGAGCAACTTGTCACGAACTTGTCTCTGGTGGACACGACAATCTACAACTTAGAGAACACTTCTGAAAATTAGATTACACTAACTAATATACGATGCTCACCGTAGCTTTGGCAGTCACGGAAATGGTGGCTCTCAAACTGAAACTGAGAGAAAGAATTAGGAATAGCTTTGGGATTGTGTACGGACCTGAGGATCGTCCGCCCGCGTCTATTGATGAGTTTACCGGATTTCCAATAGAGAATGAAGGGTGCAATGCACAAAATGAGAAAGAGGAAACAGCTTTGCAGAAAAACTTTGAAATGGAGAAAACGGAAAAGATTAAAATGGATAAACAACTGCAGACAGAGAATAAAAATATACTGCAGCAGATCTTAAGATCTAAGATCCTGGAAGAGACAAAAAGAGATATGGAGGAAATGAAATGTGAGTGTAAGACATGGACAACTCATGTGATAGAAAATATGAAGGAACTATTAGCAGAAAACAGGAGTTTGCAGCAATATGTGAAAAATATGGAGAACTCTGGGAAACAGCTGGAAGAGCAAAAGGAAAAGTTGCAACTGGAAAAAAGAGAAATTAATGAAGTAAAGATTAAAATGGATAAAGAACGCCAAGAACTCCAGACGCAGAAGGAAAATATGCGGGAGCAGATATTAAACTTAGAGGATGAACATAATAAGATAAAAGAAAAATTAGAAAGATGTATGGAGGAAACTAAACAGTTGAATGAGAAAGCGAACATTTATTTGATGGAACAGAATAGAAAATTGGACCTGGAGCAAAGAAATGTCTGTGACATCAAACTGAAACTGCAGGAAGACCGTGAAAAACTCGAAGAGGAAAAGAAACAATTTGAAGAGGTAAATAAAACAATTGAAATTGAGAAAACTCTGATGCAGCAATCAAAACTCAAAGAGGAGGAAATTATGAAGGAACTAATAGCAGAAAATGAGAGTTTGCAGCAACAGGTGGAAAATATGAAGAACGACAAGAAACAGCTGGAAGAGCAAAAGGAAAAGTTGCAACTGGAAAAAAGAGAAATTAATGAAACAAAGAATAAAATGGATAAAGAACGCCAAGAACTCCAGATGGACAAGGAAAAGCTGATGCAGCAGAGGTTAAACTTAGAGGATGAAGATAATACGATAAAAGAAAAATTAAAAAGATGTATGGAGGAAACTAAACAGTGGAATGAGGAAGTGAACATTTATTTGATGGAGCAGAATAGAAAATTGGACCTGGAGCAAAGAAATGTCTGTGACATCAAACTGAAACTGCAGGAAGACCGTGAAAAACTAGAAGAGGAAAAGAAACAATTTGAAGAGGTAAATAAAACAATTGAAATTATGAAAACTCTGATGCAGCAATCAAAACTCGAAGAGGAGGAAATTATGAAGGAACTAATAGCAGAAAATGAGAGTTTGCAGCAACAGGTGGAAAATATGGAGAACGACAAGAAACAGCTGGAAGAGCAAAAGGAAAAGTTGCAACTGGAAAAAAGAGAAATTAATGAAGTAAAGATTAAAATGGATAAAGAACGCCAAGAACTCCAGACGGAGAAGGAAAATATGCGGGAGCAGATATTAAACATAGAGGATGAACATAATAAGATAAAAGAAAAATTAGAAAGATATATGGAGGAAACTAAACAGTGGAATGAGAAAGCGAACATTTATTTGATGGAACAGAATAGAAAATTGGACCTGGAGCAAAGAAATGTCTGTGACATCAAACTGAAACTGCAGGAAGACCGTGAAAAACTAGAAGAGGAAAAGAAACAATTTGAAGAGGTAAATAAAACAATTGAAATAGAGAAAACTCTGATGCAGCAATCAAAACTCAAAGAGGAGGAAATTATGAAGGAACTAATAGCAGAAAACAAGAGTTTGCAGCAACAGGTGGAAAATATGAAGAACGACAAGAAACAGCTGGAAGAGCAAAAGGAAAAGTTGCAACTGGAAAAAAGAGAAATTAATGAAACAAAGAATAAAATGGATAAAGAACGCCAAGAACTCCAGATGGACAAGGAAAAGCTGATGCAGCAGAGGTTAAACTTAGAGGATGAAGATAATACGATAAAAGAAAAATTAAAAAGATGTATGGAGGAAACTAAACAGTGGAATGAGGAAGTGAACATGTATTTGATGGAGCAGAATAGAAAATTGGACCTGGAGCAAAGAAATGTCTGTGACATCAAACTGAAACTGCAGGAAGACCGTGAAGAACTAGAAGAGGAAAAGAAAGAATTTGAAGAGGTAAATAAAACAATTGAAATTATGAAAACTCTGATGCAGCAATCAAAACTCGAAGAGGAGGAAATTATGAAGGAACTAATAGCAGAAAATGAGAGTTTGCAGCAACAGGTGGAAAATATGGAGAACGACAAGAAACAGCTGGAAGAGCAAAAGGAAAAGTTGCAACTGGAAAAAAGAGAAATTAATGAAACAAAGATTAAAATGGATAAAGGTCTCCAAGAACTCCAGATGGACAAGGAAAAGCTGATGCAGGAGACGGATGAACATAATAAGATAAAAGAAAAATTTAAAAGATATATGGATGAAATTAAACAGTGGAAAGAAAAAGAGAACATTTATTTGATGGAGCAGAAGAGAAAACTGGACCTTGAGAAAGATGAACTTGTCAAATCCAAGAGACAACATCAGAGAGAAATAGAAATGCTGGAAGCATCAAAGATTACAGAAGCACTATGTAACTTTTCCACCTTAATATAATATTATCAGTTTTCAAAATAGCGTGTAAACAATTGAAAAAAACTGTAAAGGCAGAGGAAAACCATTGGAAAATGAGAGACCAAAAGTTGTGTAATTTCGGGCAGGTCCAGAAAAGATGTGCAAGAGAACCTTCTGCTTCATTCATCATTCATCATTCATCCTCGATCTCAATACCAAGCTTACCTTCCCAGGCTTGTTTTATTTTGAGAGTAGACGAGTCCAGAGTACTTGAGAAGTAACCAACCAACCCTGAAATCAGGTGTTTTGCTTCGGGGGGGCCTAGGAGGGATTTGAACAGTGCATTTTTTCAGCTGGTAATTCAGATGACTTAGTAGCCTGTTGAACATAGTGTCTCAATTGTAAATACCTGAAAAAAATAGCTTTTGAAAAAGAAAATTTGGACTGCAGTTGTTCAAAAGAGCCAAAGTGTCCACCAACGTAAAGGTCTTTTAAACTAATAATACCCTTACAGCTCCACTCGCTAAAGGCTGTGTCCATAAGAGATGGTAAAAAGTCATGGTTCTGCCAGATTGGAGCATTTACAGAGGTGTCTGGAAACACACAACATGACCTGTCAAGATGGAGGCCAGGAGGACCTGCTTGTGGAATACAAACAGCTAAACTGGAAGTTTGCCTACATTGTAGTCTCAGCTTAATGCAATAATTGTGGAGTGTATGGGGTAACACCTATAAAACAAATACAAACCCTATTTTCTTATTACAGAAAAGAGCTTTAAGGATAATTAATAGATCTTACTATTATGAACCAACAAATAATATCTTTTTTAAATATAATTGTAGCCACGAGGCCACAAATCAACAATAACTCAGTTACTTGCTCTTAACTTAAATTGTCAGTTACTTAAACTTAACTTAAACAAGGACTTAAACCTTAAACTAAATAGCTGCTGCTGCCTGGCGTCCTCTATGGACTTAAGAAATATTAGTGGATACCCAGTTAAAGGAACTAAAGTGAATGGGGAGGGCAAGGGTTAAACAATAATCACTAATTTAATCTCACACAAAATATATACAAATTCCAAATAGATAATTTCTTATTATTAGTGCAACAGAAACAACACACAAATTGATTTATCTAATCTAAACCTTATGTAAATATACAATGCCGAATTAACCCTATTTAATCCTATTCTAATGTCGACATGTTGCCCGGGGGTGGAGCTCTGTGTGATGGAGATGACAGCGAGTCCCGAACACAGACGGGGGGGGGGTGAGCAGGGGGAGGGGCGTCCAAGCCCCGCTGCTGTTCAGACGAAGGGGAGGGTGGAGATGTCCGCGGTCCGTGCGGGATGAGAAGGGGGGCGTGGCGGGCTGGTGAAGGCAGTCGGCAGGCAGGTGGTCCGGTCCTCAGGACAGGGGAACTTTCACAGATTGTCCGACGTCGGAGTTTCAGCCGTGAGCAGGAAGGATGCGTTAGCATGAGCTAACGCAGCTAACTGGCTGACTAGTCCAACTTAACTAGCCAGCAAACTCCGACCAAACTACTGTACATGAGACAGTACAATCTTCAGGAAGTGTCTTCCTCTTTGTGGATAAGCAACGTTACTTATCCACTTAAAGTCACAACTTAATGACCAACAGTTCTCCGCTAAACACGACGCCGACTCCTCTCAGCTGTTCTCAGTCTCAGCTGTTTTTCAGTCTTAACTGCCGATGCGCGCTCCCGCGGGCTCCCGTTGGAACCAAACGGACCGTTGACGTTCTCCCCGCGTGCACGCACACACACACACAATAAAGTACATTCTATCACGTTCTCTACAATCACACAACACAGTACCGCAGCATAACATAAAAATGCAACATAAAACATATGTAAGGCATTAATATAACTTTTCCATGCAGAAATCATAAACCAAATATAACAAATAAACTAATAATATAAAAACTAGAAAATTTCTAGAAATTTTGATATGGGCATGCCCTACCGCCCATTCGACCCCTCTCGCTGCTTTGGTTTAGGGCTGTAGTGGTTGTGTTCGGGGTGGTTCTATGTCAGTTTGAGGTGTTTACGGTTGTATTGCATTCATTCCTGTGCTCCCAATAGTTATTAAAGGCGTGCGCTTTTTGGCGTCTAGCGCCCCCCACGGTGACACTTTTGACTGAAAAAAGTAATGCCCATCGAGGCAACATGGAGACGCATCTAACGATGTATGCCATGCATGGGTGCACGTTGTGGTTCAGGCTACATTAATGGATAGGTTTTTGTTTCACCGTGGTAAAAAAACCCATTCGAATGAATGGGGCCATTTGGCATGGATTTTGACATAAAATTTCCTTAAATAACAGCTTCATGAAATTTGAATATGTTGAAGCCCAGAGCGTGCCGAGTCGGGGAACATTTGTAGGATGTCTCTACGATAATCTGTTGCCTAGCAACAAGCGTCCAAAGTCAAACGGAAATAAAGAAAAAAATGAAAGGTCATTATCGCAAAAAGTGTAATAATTGGCATAATGAGCTTGGACGGTCCGTTAGTGCCAATCGGGCCGAGTGTTTGAAAGTTTGAACGATGTCTCTACGATAAAGTCTGGCCGAGCAATAAACGTTCAAATTTTTGCCTTTTTTTTTGCTTTTTGGCATCTAGCGTTGCCACGGTAACACTTTCGACTGAGAAAAGTAATGCCCATCGAGGCACGATCGAGACGCATCCAACGATGTATGCCATGCATGGGTGCACGTTCCGGTCTGGGCAGCATTAACAGATGTTTTATTCACATGCTCCCCCATACAAATGCATAGGTTTTTGTTGCCATGGTAACAAGCGCCATAGGATAGAATGGGACAATTAGGCTTCAATATCTCAAAAGCTGTAAACGACAGCGTAATGAGACCTTAGTATGTTGTAGTTCACAGCAACCCGAGTCTTTTAACGTTAAATTAAAGTCTCTACGATATCGTGTTGCCGCGCAACAAGCATCCGAAGTTCCGTTAGCATCAAAATGAACAATGTGGAATATCTCAAAAACCGTAATAGCAAGCTTGACGAGACTAAAATATGTTGCAGTACAAAGCGTCCCGGGTTTGTCAATGTTGTAATGATGTCTGTACGATAAACCGTTGCCTAGCAACAAACGTTCAAAATAAAAGGGATTTTTTTTTTAAATTGAAAGTTAAATATCGCAAAAACCGTAATGACTAGAATGATGAAGTTGTATGGTCCTTTAAAGACTATCGGGCCGAGTGTTTTAAAGTTTGAACGATGTCTCTACGATAAAGTTCGGCCGAGCAATAAGCGTGGGAATTTTCGCCTTTTTTTTTGCTTTTGGGCAACTAGCGTTGCCACGGTAACCCCTATTACTGAGAAAAGTAATACCCATCGAATCACGATGGAGACGCATCCAACGATGTATGCCATGCATGGGTGCACGTTGCGGTTCGGGCCGTATTAACGGACGAAAAAAAGTGCGGAATAAGAATAATAAGAAAAGGGAAACCTTTTCTGTATACCAATATATCGCCTTCATTTTCATGTTTTTCCTCATTTTTTCGGGCGTGTTTTAGTTTTTGGGGATTTTTTTTTCCCACATCCGAGCGGGGTCATGCTGTACACCCGCTGGTGTGACGTGGGACTTTTGCGACTTTAGCTTGTTAGCAAAATGCTAGCAACATTGCCCTTTGGGCCATTCTGGACGATTGCAATATGGTCATGCCATTACTTGGCATGCCCATAATAAGATTTTACAGGGGCTGACTCTGGCTGGGCTTCATTACAATAATACTCTAAAATTCCATGATATAGTAGAGCAGAAAACGGTTTTAATTGCCTTTAAAGCCCAGCAGAAACTGCTTCCAAACTGCATTCAGGATTTGTTCCAAATAAAAGAAACCCGCTATGACCTGAGGGGGAAACTCATGTTTGAGACGACGACAGTAAGAACAAATATTAAAAAGAGATGTACATCAATTAAGGCAAAGAAATATGAAATAGTTGTGACAACGACCTTAAAATGTGCAGTTCTATCTACAAATTCAAGAAAATGTTTAAAGAAAATATTGTGAATAAATATAAAACACTATTATAAAGTATATTATCAAAAACATTCTAGAATGTGAAGTGCAATTTTATATTTTGTCTTATTTATTTTTTTGTCTTCTTTATGCATTATTTGTTTTCATGGATTAATGCTAATGTTTCAGATTTAAGTTGATCACAAGATAAAAAGGGTATAAGCCTACACCTTCAGCCTACACCTTTTCGGCAAAAGCAATGTTTATTTTACTTTTTTCATTTTTTGTTTTGTAAAAATGGCTTAACTTGTACAAGGCTTAAGACAGAAATAAAAAATAAAGACTAAAATAAAGACTGAGAAATTTTTTAAATGTTGAATTTTGTTGTATAAACAATGTAGATGGTTTAATAGTTTTCAAAAGGCTGGGCATTGTGGTTATCAGACGTCATACGACGCAGCCACGCACGCAGCAACGGTTGTGTCTGACCTCCAACATCAGCAGCCTCACCTCACGCTCGTCCTATGTATATATAATATATATGTATGTATGTATGTATGTATGTATGTATGTATATATATATTATATATATATATATATATATATATATATATATATATATATATATATATATATATATATATATATGTGTGTATGTATGAATATGTGTGTAAGTAGATATATATAGAGCAGATTGAGTTAATATACAGGACTGTCTCAGAAAATTAGAATATTGTGATAAAGTCCTTTATTTTTTGTAATGCAAAAATGTCATACATTCTGGATTCATTACAAATCAACTGAAATATTGCAGTTGATTTTATATTTATATAAATATTTATATGGGCATGTGTGTACAAATATATAGAAATATTAAACTATGTGTATGGCTCCACCCTCCCATAAACCCCACACCAAAATAAAAAATGTTAAAAATCCCGGGCAGCATGGAGGTTTCAGTGATCAGCACTGCAGCCTCACAGTCCACCTGTGGGAGTCAGGTGTTCCCCCATGTTGAGTGGGTTTCTTCCGGACACTCCGGTTTCCTCCCACATGCCCTGGGAAAAGGTGTAGGCTGAAGCATGAGCTTGTGATGGATGCCTACCCTATTATCATACAATCAGTACACACACACACACACACACACACACACACACACACACACACACACACACACACACACACACACACACACACACACACACACACACACACACACACACACACTGCAATAATACATCTGTTACACCATCATCAGAGGTGGAAAAAGTACAAAAATATTGCACTTAAGTAAAAGTACAAATTTTCTGCTTGAAAATTACTTAAGTAAAAGTAAAAAGTACCCATTAAGAACATTACTTAAGTAAAAGTATAAAAGTACCTCAACTTAAATATAATAAAGTACCAAAAGTACATGGTGTAAAATGTACTTAAGTACAAAAGTAAAAAGTACAAACTACAAAGTACAAAGTACAAAATTCAAAGTACAAAATTATTTTCAAAAGGATTGCAAAGAAATGAAGAATCCAAGAATTTGCTTACAACTCTAAATAATGGTGATATTATTCTGACCCCTTTAGCGTTTGTTTCCATTACCCCATTTTAATTTCTCCCTTTGCTCATCACTGCTGCTGTACCCCATTGGCCCCGCTGACAGGTTCACCCCCAGCCTGTATATGCAGTGACAAAATTAAGCAACCCCAGCTGATAAAGGATGAGACTTTTGAATTTTTAAATGCCAAAACCACCTTAGAAGGGGTGGAATCAAAGAATGGTGCGCATGGACACGCGTCGGCTTCCGCTCAAGGCTGATTTATGGTTCCGTGTTACACCAACGCAGGGCCCGTACCCTACGGCGAGGCTCTGCGTCGATTTAACGCGGAACCATAATTCAGGCTTCAGTCCTCATCGGTACTCGACGCAACAGCGGTTCCTCCGGCCTTCCGGCCCGCCTCTGCGGCGCAACTCTCCCGGGAGCTGCGGCTCCTTCTCGGTATATTCATGCGCCCCCCTTCCTTCCCGTCCGCCTTATGGTTCCGCGTTAAATCGACGCACAACTTACGGCGTAGGTTGTGCGTAGCCGCGTACCCTACGTACTACAGCTCTGCGCCGGTGTAACGCGGAACCATAAATCAGACCCCGCTGTGCTGTTCTTTAATTTGTAGCGAGTAACGCGACGTGTCCAATTTTAAATATAGCGGATTAAAAGTACGATTTTTTTCCTTGAAAATGTAACGAAGTAAAAGTAAAAGTACAGAAAAATGAAAGTATCAATAAAAGTACAAATTCTCAAAAATCTTACTTAAGTACAATAACGAAGTACTTGTACTTCGTTACTTTACACCACTGACCATCATACAGTATATTATATGGTGGTGGGTGCGAAGAAGCAAACAAAAGCCCAGTAATAATAGTTACACTATGAAATTTGGTGTCAATGAATTACAATATATCCGTACAGTTTATTACAGTATTTTTTTATACCCGTTGATAGTCTTAATTTTAAACATTCTTTTGAAGGTATGGATTGAACTACACATTCTTAAGTCCTTTTTTATCAACAATTCCATAGTTTTACACCATTTACTGAAATACAATGTTCTTTTGACTTTGTTCTTGCCTTTTAGTTTTTGAACGAACCAGCATTCCTCAGTTCATATTTGTTTTCCTGGATTTCGAACAGCTCCTGGATGCTGCGTGGAAGGAGATTGTTGTGAACTTTGAATGGGACCAATAAGGTTTGCAACTTGACTATATCCCAGAATTTGAGAGTATTTAAATTTATAAAAAGAGCATTGGTGGGCTCATGGAACGCTTTTCTCTTTATTATACGTATTTTTAAGTTTTAGATGGGTCTTGTATGTGTTTCCCCACATCTCCACACAGTAAGACATGTATGGAACTACAAGGGAACAATAAAAGATGTTGAGTGACTTTGAGTTTAAAAATTATTTTGATTTATTTGCAATTGCAATGGTTCTAGACATTTTCTTTTTGACATAATTAATGTGTGATTTCCATTTTAATTTATGATCAATGAGTGTTCCAAGGAATTTGTATTCTGTTTCTCTTTCAATGGGAATATTGTTGATTTTGATAGAAATTTCTTCATTGATCTTTTGGTTTCCAAATATTAAAAGCTTGGTCTTGGATTTTATGAAAAAGTGGTTTGACACTAATAAACTTAAGACATTCAAGGCCTGTTTAAAATATACATTAAATGCCATAATAGGTCTCCTGCAATATCGAACACTTTTATTATTTTGGATTTAATGAATAATTCATATAATATAAAATATACCATATCAAGGCCCAGGTAACTGTGCTTTTGATACTCGGTACACAATTTGGTTACATTCCACCAATTTGGATGTGAAGGTTTTACTCAAGTGGAGTTGAACAAGTGTTTTCTGAACAAGGATATAAGCACTGATCAAAATGATGATCACTTATGATCAAAAAACTTACAGCAGAGACTGAAACTGTAGCACGGTTCGTTGCTACGGGGGTCACACAGACAGCAGACACCGGGATATTTGTAGAAATGTATCTTTATTTCTACAATGTTTTCACGTCTTTTTAGAGGATCTCTGTGCATCCGCACTGTCATCAGAGCTGCACCTCTGCTCCGCTCTGCTTCCGTCCTCTCTCGTCTCCAGAGCCCACACCCTACTCTACCTGTGCGCCACTCCCCCGCACTCCCTCTCTCCCCTGCAGACCACGCCCCAATCCTGCACCCTGCCACATACCCCCATCGCCCGACTCAGGCCGGGGACCGTCTGGCCTAGCCATCCACACCCCCCCCCCCCAGGGACCGCCATCTGAGCCCCCGGCCTGTGAACCACTCTGAAATTAAAGGGCTAAAGCCAAATACCAACGTGTGATCCGCCCATTGGTATCTTTCATGCGATGGAGCCACTGGAGGGGAGCATGATCCGACCAGAGGGTGAATGGGCGCCCCAGCAGGTAGTAGCGCAGGGACCCGACCGCCCACCGAATGGCGAGGCACTCCTTCTCCACCGTGCTATACCGCCCCTCCCTCTCCGACAGCTTGCGGCTGATGTATAGCATGGGGCGGTCCATCCCCTCCACCTGCTGGGACAAAACGGCCCCCAGCCCTCTGTTCGAGGCATCAGTCTGCAGAACAAAAGGGAGAGAAAAGTCAGGAGTATAAAGGAGCGGCTCCCCACAGAGGGCCTGTTTCACCCTCTCAAACACCTGCTGGCACTGCTCCGTCCACTGGACCGGATCTGAGGCACCCTTTCGGGTCAGGTCAGTCAGGGGGCTGGACAGATCGGCAAAGTCCGGAATGAACCGCCGATAATACCTCGCCAGCCCCAAGAACTGCCTAACCTCCTTTTTGGTCTTGGGTCTTGGGCAGGCCGCAATCGCAGCTGTCTTGTCTACCTAGAGACGCACCTGCCCGCCTCCCAAGTGGTACCCCAGATACCGTACCTCCCTCCGTCCAACCACACACTTCTTCGGGTTGGCTGTGAGCCCCGCCTGTCTCAGTGAACCGAGCACCGCACCCACCTGCCGCACATGCTCCGCCCAGCTGTCGCTGTAGATGATGACGTCATCCAGATAGGCGGCAGCATATGCAGCATGCGGGCGCAGCACTCTGTCCATGAGACGCTGAAACGTGGCAGGGGCTCCGAACAAGCCGAACGGAAGTGTGCGAAATTGGTACAAACCGTACGGAGTGGAGAAAGCCGTGATCTCCTTAGACTCTGGAGACATGGGAATCTGCCAGTAGCCCTTGGTCAAATCCAGTGTCGTGAAAAAGCGAGCCGTGCCCAGCCGATCCAGTAGCTCGTCGACCCGAGGCATCGGGTACGCGTCAAAACGTGACACCTCATTCACCTTGCGATAGTCCACACAGAAGCGTATAGACCCGTCCTTCTTCCGCACCAGAACGATGGGACTAGACCAGCCACTGTGGGACTCTTCTATTACCCCCATTGCCAGCATGGCGTCCAATTCGGCCTTCACCACTTTGCGTTTGTGTTCAGGCGGACGATAGGGACGTGAGCGCACCGTCACCCCCGGGCATGTCACAATCTGGTGCTCTATGAGGTTTGTGCATCCTGGTAAGGGAGAGAACACATCAGCAAACCGCTGTTGCAACGAGGCCAGGTCGGCCCTCTGGGACGCAGAGAGCTGGTCCCCACAAGCGAGCGAGGCTGGATTCGCCGAGTTTGGCACCTCAGGCCCCAACTCATCTCTCTCTCTTACCTGCGTCACCAGAGCGACCGGCACCGCCTCCCTCCAGGCTTTAAGGAGGTTGACGTGATATAACTGTGTCGCTCCACCCCTGTCAGGACGCACCACCTCATAGTCCACGTCCCCCACTCGCCGTGTGACCACGAAGGGCCCTTGCCACTTGGCGAGTAATTTGGAGCTAGAAGTGGGCAGCAATACAAGTACTTTGTCTCCCGGAGTGAAATTTCTCAGCCTGGCTCCTCTGTTGTACAGCCGTTGTTGCCGCTCCTGGGCTGAGAGCAAATTCTCCCGTGATAGCCTCCCCAGTGTATGGAGTTTTTCTCTCAGCTCCAAGACGTGCTGAACCTCATTTTTACTGGGGCTTGGACCATCCTCCCAGTTTTCCTTAACCAGGTCCAAAACCCCACGTGGTGTTCTGCCAAACAGCAGCTCAAAGGGGGAAAACCCTGTCGAGGCCTGGGGAACCTCACGCACTGCAAACAGCAGAGGATCAAGCCACCTATCCCAATTCCGAGCGTCCTCGTGAATGAACTTACGGATCATGGCCTTAAGCGTCCGGTTAAAACGCTCGCATAAACCATCCGTCTGGGGATGATAAACGGAGGTCCTAACCGACGTAATGCCCAGTAATCCGTAAAGTTCCCTCAGTGTTCGTGACATGAACTGCGTGCCCTGGTCCGTCAGAATCTCTTTCGGGATCCCGACGCGGGAGATGACCTGAAGCAGCGCCCGCGCCACACTCGTTGCCGAGATGGTGCGCAGCGGCACTGCCTCTGGATAACGTGTTGCATAATCCATCAGGACTAGTACAAAACGATATCCCCGTGCGCTCCGCTGAAATGGACCGATGAGGTCCATGGCGACCCGCTCAAATGGAACCTCCATTAATGGCAACGGCTGCAAAGGCGCTTTTGGCACAGCCGGGGAGTTAACTAGCTGGCATACGGGACAGGAGGCGCACCAGCGGCGCACCTCCCCCCAAATCTCCGGCCAATAAAATCGGTCCATTATGCGGGCCAGTGTTTTGTCGCACCCCATGTGACCAGCCATCGGGTTATAATGAGCCGCCTGGAAAACCATTTCCCGGCGGTTCTTTGGTACCAACAACTGGGTAATAATCCGACCAGATTTAGTGTCACGGCTCACTCGATATAACCTGTCCCTATGCAATGCAAAGTGCGGATATGTGAGCGCTGCATCAGGGCGCACCTTGTGACCATCAATCTGTATCACTTGGTCGAAGGCTGAGCGTAGAGTATCATCACGAGACTGCTCGAGTGGAAAATCTTCCATAGAGTGCAGCGGGTCCCGCCGAGCCTCCGCCGGAGCCTCCGCGGGTCCCTCTCCCTCTCCGTCTGCAGTGTCGGACAACCTTGCGTCACCGCTGAGCACAGCGCACATACCGCATGTCCCTGTCTGCCGTGATTGCATCCCCACACACTGACTCACCAAATTTCCAAACCCTGGCCAATCGAGTCCTAGAATCAGAGGATGCAAAAGGCGGGAGCTAACCGCGGCCTTTAATCTATGCTTTTTCCCCTTGTGTCTAATTTCCACTGGTATGGTGAATTAAGGGTGATTGGGACAATTTTTGAATTTCTGCCTTGTGTAAGCTTTCTTGCCCTAAATGAAGAGAAATAGCCCAACATATGATACATTTCTGTAATACTGAAGATGTTACCTATCCATTTGAGGAGGAAAGAAGGTTATATCATATTCCAATTATATCATATTGGAGGGGTAGGTGGCTCAGTTGGTAGAGCGTTCGCCCATGAACCTGAAGGTCAGTGGTTCGAACCCTAGTTCCTCCTGTGTCCACCAAAGTGTCCTTGGGCAAGACACTGAATCCCCCGGTTGCTCCCGGTTGTCAGGCCAGCGCCGTTGTATATGGCAGCTCTGCCGACGACCGGTGTGTGAATGTGTGTGTGTGTGTGTGTGTGTGTGGGTGGGTGAGTGTTTGCAGTGTAAAGCGCTTTGGGGCTGTAGGAGTACAGCTGGAAAGCGCTATATAAGTGTAAGCCATTTACCATTCCAAGGAGGAGTGGCATACCCTTTTGTGTAATCTGACCCAAAACCTTTTTATTTTGTAACATTTGGGTGATTGGGACAGGACCTTTGGTTGATTGGGACAGGACCTTTGGGTGATTGGGACAGCATCTTATTGTTGATTTAGGCTAGTGTAAGCATATTTACTGCACAATTTAATTCATACTTCGGTATAATTTCAAATGCACATTTTCCCTTTGCTGTTCAGCATTATGAATTAAGACTCCATGTTCATTTCTGTTAAACTTTATTATTGAAGGTTTGAAAATCCGTCTGCAATTCATACAATATAAACCTGCTTTTCTCACAACAACCCCCTCCCTCCCACTCCCTCAGCTAATTCTCTCCCCCCAAACTTCATTAACACATTAAACTGAGGTAAAACAAAAATGTTTGAAGTCTAAAATTCACTGAACACTTTTAGTTGAGGTTAAAAAAATGCTTGAAGTCTAAAATTCATTGAACACTTTTAGTTGAGGTAAAACAAAAATGCCTGAAGTTCAAAAATTCACTGAATACATTTAACTGAGTTAAAAAATACTTGAAGTCCAAAATGCATTGAATACGTTTAAGTGAAGTAAAAAATGTGTCAGGTCCAAAATTCATTAAAAACTGTCCCCCACTCCCACAAACTGTTTGATGAACACATCATTTAACTCAGGCAAAAATGACCTCTGATCCATCAGACCAAAAACAGACAGTCCTTGCAGGTGAAGGAGGTGTCATCATCAATGACCCCGTTGTCTTCTCCACAGGATTCATGAAACCACCGCTGGCAGATTAGACATGAGATCCATTCCTCTGCTTTTTTAGGATCCTCTGTGTCCCCATATTGCTGCAAACAAACACACATGACTCTTCGTTCTTCTTTTTGGCTTTTTGGCTTTTTGGTTTTTGGGTTGTTTGTTTTCCTTTTCCCTTGGTCTTACTTGCCACGTATTCAAAGTGTGCGTCACTTGTGAGGTGGAAGCTTGGGGGCTTTGACCGCTTACTTGTGGTAGCACGCTCACGGATGGGAACATCTACCAGGTCAGCATGCTGCTGCATTGAGACATGCTAGCAGCGTTGTTGTTTCTCCCCTCTCATTTGCAGTGATTTCAAAGCAGGGCAATCCTACTTCAGCCAAAACTCTTGTAGACAGGAAGTGGTCCTGTAAACCTGTCTCATCACAGTTCCAGATGTGTCCTGGAAGGTCCTCGATCCTGAGCTCAGTAATAATTTTACTGTAAGAAGCAAACCACTTTTGCACAGAAACAGGGTTAAAGCAGGCTGCTCGGGCAGAGGAGAGTGCCTCTGGCTTCCTCATACTGAGGCCTGGGTTTCTTTTTAGAAATCCTTGAAACCAGTAGTGACCTGCCTTTTTAGGGGCAAGGCCTTTTATTCCATTGGCTTCAGCAAATTGGGCGGCAAGAACTTGTATCTCTGGTTTTCTCATAGGGAACCCTCTCTTGCTCAGATCCTTGACTAGCTCTGCTAGCTGGGCCTCATCTTTTGGGGGAATGCAGGGCTTACTCCCAGCAATGTGCTTATAGCCCTTGACAACTCCCTTCACTCGCCTTTGCAGAGTTGATTTTGGCACGTTCCAGGCCCTGGCCAAGAACCTTAACTTGGGTGTTTTCCCTGCCTCCACTATCTCCTTGTACTCTTCAATCGCTCCTTTCATCCTGTCCTCACTCCAATTGTTGTATTTTTTCCCTGCTGTTTGTTTGTTCTTTCCCTGTGCTTTCCCTTTTGCTGCCTTCCTGCATCTCTCTTCCTGTCTCACTGGTGCCTTCTACTCTGCAATAGATTAATCAGGATTAGTTAGGGATGGGTTAAGAGGTCCAGGCTAAATCTAGTATTAGGTTATAAAAATAAAAAATAAAAAAATAAAAATAACCTAATTTCAAAAATATAAACATGATATTAACACATTTTTTACTGATTTTGTTGCAGTAGTACATCATATTCATATTTCCATCAAAGGTTTGTGCAATATATTTGCTATGACAATGTTATGACCTTATGATGAAAACTTGCTAAAGCTTATGTCATTTTCCTCACCTCATTCATTGCAGGGTCAACTTCCTGTTTGATGCTTGCCCCGCCCACTTACGTGATGTCACAACAATGAGGGCATGTAATTTTGATAATGTGGTTTCACAGCTAGGGCTCAGCATAAAGGTTTTTTATTTTCACTCATCAGGTGAGAAAATAAACCATGTATAGTTAAACTGTCCCATTTGACCTTATGTCCCAATCACCCTTAATTCACTACCACGGGGTACTTATGCACATCACCGTGAACACACACCACCTCAACCCAGGACGACACATTCATCAAAGCCTCGGGTCGCACCAGGCTTTGGTGAATTACCGACTGCATGCAGCCAGAATCCACCAAGGCCGAGTGTATACCCCCACGGATCCTTACCGGAACCCGGTATGTCCCTCCTTAGTCCGGGGAGGATGCTGGCGGACCGGCCACCCGGATCACCCTGGCCCACCTCCATCAGCAGGCAGTCCCGCCTGATGTGTCCGGGCTGGCCGCACCGCCAGCAGCCCTGCCCAGGCGTTTGAGGGGCCCCCGCCGGGTCAGCTGGCGCGGGTGGAACCGGGTGCGAGCTCTGGGGAGGAGAAAAAGGAGAAGCATGAGTGTTCGTTGTGGGCAGACCCCCGGCCGCGGCGAACCTCCGGCGCGGCGCAGGAGTGGGACGCGCTGCGGGTCCCGCCGCGGCTGCGGCCGCCGGATGGACCGCCAGATGGTCCTCGGCCAGGGTGATGGCCTCCTGCAGGGTCCCCGGGCGATGGCAGTGGACCCACGCCGCCGTCCGGGTGGGGAGCCCCTGGACGAATTGCTCCAGTACCACCTGCTGCACGAGCCGCTTCTCCCCCTCCGCTTCGCCGGGTCGCAGCCACCGCACCGCCGCGTCGTGGAGCTGGTGGGCGAAGGTGAAGGGGCGGTCCGTCAGCCCCAGCTGGAGCTCCCTGAACCGGCGGCGGTAGTCCTCCGGGGACCGCCCCAGCCGGTCCATCACCGCCCGCCGCACCGGGCCGTAGGTGGCGCGTGCTGCCGGCGGGAGGGCGAGAGCTGCGCCTCCCCTGACAGGAGCGGCAGGAGGCGCACCGCCCACTCCGCCGCCGGCCAATCACAGGCCTCCGCCACCGCCTCGAAGGTGTCCAAGAAAGCTAGGGGGTCGTCCGCCTCAGTCATCTTCTGCAGGACGACCCCCGCAAAGGGAGCGGGCGGGCGACCACCCCGACCCCCCCTGCCTGCCTGCTTAGCCGCCAGCTCCTCCAGGGTGGCCGTCTGCCGCTCGGCCTGGTCCTGGAGCCTGGCCGCCATCTCCGCCATCGCCTGGGCGAGAGACGCCACTGCCCGCTCCATCTCCCCTCCGCGTTCCGCTGTCATAACGCTGTTGTGCAACTCAAGGTAGCTTGGCTGTCCAGTTATCAAGGCTAATGATAATTCTATTAAAGAATTATTAATAATTAATAAAGTGGACTATTTATCAAATTGAATGACCAATATGATAATAATTCTCGTCGGGGCACCACTCCGATTGCCTTAAATCCGGAGAAATTCGATAACTAAAACAGCAGAAAATCAGTCTCATATGATTTTTGAATTATCCTGCAGGACAGCAAATCTTACAGAATAACAGTGAAGGCGTGATGTCCGAACACTAGGCTCTGCTTAAACAAATCAATTTGTGACCAAATCTTGCATGAAATAACAACAACCACTCGTAAAAAAAAATCAATCAGGATTTATTCACATACGGGTATCAAAAGATGGTAAATAAATACCCAATAAATCCCGATGGCAAAACTACCTTATTACAAAACCATTAACTAACAAGAAAAACAACAATCAATAAAATGAAACATAAACGTTAAATGCATGGAATGAAAAGAAAAGAATCAAATGTAATAATAATGAAGATACAGAACATCTACAGTTCAAACGAGGCTCCTGTGGTCTTTTAAAGATGGACGCGCCCTCTGGGCCACGTGCAATCGGACCGGATGGTGATCCCGGTGTTAAACCGTGATCAACTGCAGAAAACAGCGCTTTAAAACATGAATGACTAGCAGAAAGTAGTGACTACAAATTAATCAACCATGATAATGATAACAATGATGATAATGATAACAATGATGATGTAATCTCCGCTCTGAACACAGATTTAGCTCTGTAACACTCTTAAGTTACTGATAACCCAGGTCTCACAATCTCACACACAGTTCTGAACACTCTTAAATCCTACTGATCACTGCTACGCGGGCTCACGTCTCCTCTGGGATCCGGAATCGGGTGCCTGCGGGTTTGTCGACTGGGTTTGCGGTCCTGCTGGGGTTTCGCAGTCAGGCTATCGCGTCCCGTCCCTTCCCCTGAAACGGATTAGACAGCGGCGGGGCCGCCTCGTGCCGGGCCGTGGTTCCGGACCAAAACGGAGGCTCACACGCATTCCTAGGCGCGGCGGGGGGACCGGTCTCTCCGCCGTGCTTCCCTCTCTGCGCCGGTCGCCGACGCGCGGCCGTCCGGGCCCCGGGAGAGCTCACGCCGGGCGAGACGCCGGCCGTCCGTCCCCGATCCCTGCGCCGGTTCGCAGACAGGGGCTCGGAGCGGGGAGGGGGGGTTCAGTCTGAGCACTTAATCGCAGCTGTGTCCCGATCTGGTTGCCGGGAGCGCGTGGGCGTCGGAAGCTTGGATCTGTGAACTTAAAGAGGAACAGAGTTTAGTGAGAAATCGGAGCCTCCCGGGGGACCGCGGCTTCAACGGCCGGACCCCGCAGGGCCCGGTCCGGTGCGGGCCTCCTGCCTCCCCCCAGCCCGGGGGGAGAGAGAGGTGGGATCTTTGGCGAGAGCCAAGAAGATCCAGCTGTTCCAGGACGAGATGTTGTTGAGAAGAGAGAAGGGGAGCAGCGGCTTCAACGGCCGGACCCCGCAGGGCCCGGTCCGGTGCGGGCCTCCTGCCTCCCCCCAGCCCGGGGGGAGAGGAGGTGGGATCTTTGGTCCTGCTGCTCAGGAAGAGAGGTTGATCGGAAGAGAAGAGAGCGAAAAGGAGCAGCGGCAGGGGTTTTGATCCTACGCGCGCTGCGGTGACGTCATCGGTGCCTCACTCGGGATTGGGTGCTGGCCTCCTGTAGGCGCCGCCCCATCCCGCAAGGCATGCTGGGGGGGTTGCTGATAGGTTTTGTGTCTGTCCAAAGAGGCCTGGTTTTAGGGCTCCGCTGCGTCCCGACCCCTGCTTAGGTGTCATAAAACCCCAAGGAAGTCTGTTTTCCCTGGCAGAAACCCTGCTGGGTCCTTGTTTTGATCTCCGGCCATGCAGTGGGGGTCGTAAACGGACTATCTCGACCCAGGCCGAGATAACCAGGAGTTAGCAGAAGGGGGTCGCAGGACTTCAGGAAGAAGGGGCAAAGTCTGGTTTTACAGGTCCTCATAATCACAAAATATTCATACATTTATAAGTCCAGATGATCACTGGGTGCGGCCCAACAACGCCCCACGTTGGGTGCCACTGTAGCACGGTTCGTTGCTACGGGGGTCACACAGACAGCAGACACCGGGATATTTGTAGAAATGTATCTTTATTTCTACAATGTTTTCACGTCTTTTTAGAGGATCTCTGTGCATATGCACTGTCATCGGAGCTGCACCTCTGCTCCGCTCTGCTTCCGTCCTCTCTCGTCTCCAGAGCCCACACCCTACTGAAATACACAGAGAGTGATTAGACACACCTGTGTACCGTCAGCTGTTCCAGCCGCGTCACCTGTGCGCCACTCCCCCGCACTCCCTCTCTCCCCTGCAGACTACGCCCCAATCCTGCACCCTGCCACAGAAACAAAATGTCAGAGTGCTTTAATCTAAATACAGATGGCTACTGTAAATACATAAATAAAAAGGTTACTTATTACATTAATTCACTCATACAGACTCAAACACTGATATACGAAGCTATTTTGGTCAGTTTCCACCATATCTTCAGATGTACATCCTTTAAAATTGTTCAAAACGTTATTGCCTACACTTCAAAGACTTTTCATCTCTAAGGTCTGCATTGACTTTTTCTGGGTTTAAAGGGAAGGATTCAAGGATTGAAATAAATACACACACTATTACCTCTCATTTCATGAAAACTCACAGATAAAATAAGAAAAAGAACAATATATTTTATTTCTAAATACCTTAAAAAGCTCTCAGGTATCTGACAAATAAAAAAACATAGCTAAGACGTGGGTCATTCCAGAATTGGAGGACATTTGACGTCCCACCCATGAAATTTCAAATAAACTGTGTACAAAATACATAATCATCAAGTTTTTGTGTAAGTTTTACTAGTCCTTAGACCAAATCTAAATCATCTGGGAGAAACAATGTTTTGAAAATATTTTTAAAAATACCAAATAAGTTGGGAGTACCCCCTAATATGCCATTTCCCCTTGTCCCAGCCCCTTGGTGACCAAATTGAATATCAGATAAAACTGTTAAAATTACATTTAAATCTACTTTCTTTTGTATTTGTTTGTCCATAGATGTCTCTTGTAGATGTGGAAAGCAATTTTTTTATCAAAAAAATATTTTAAATAAGCATTATTACGAATGTAATCTGTGTCCCACACTTTGGCTGCAATCCTGTTACCTTAAGCTTTTTAGCATGGTAGAAGAAGAAGAAAATTGGAATCTACATCATCCATTGGAAATTACATCATTAAACACTTTACCTTCAGCATGGGTAGAGCACAGGTATGTCCTCTCTTCTATGTTTCTTGCTTGGATGTCTCAATCTACCACCAACAACCCTGTTACGCATATTTCCAGTATAATATGAATACTTTAAAAAAAAGTTTTTACTTATTTACTTATGTAAGAGTGTTCTCTTGGTAAATGCTAACAGTTAGCTAAATAGCTAGCTTCATCTTTTGAGAAAAAGCTAACATTAGCATGGATTTGCAACCCTGTTAGTGGCAACCCTGTTACTGTGAGGGGCAACCCTGTTGCTGTGATTAGAGTAACAGGATTGCCCTGCAGTAACAGGATTGCAACTCCTCAGTTTACTCAGAATTCAAAACCATTATTCATGGTCCAAATAAATATTTTACACATAGTAAACTAATTGAGTTTAGTCTACATATTTTAAACAATTCAATTGTATTATTTTATTTTTCTTTCAGAGTGATGGTCCACCCCTCAGTGCTGCTGAAAAGCAAAGGCGCTATCGCGCTAGGCGTGATGCTGATCCAGAGAGGAGACAGCAATATTTAGAAAAAGAGAAACAGAAATGGAAGGAAGACTTAAAAACAGGGAAGAAGCTATTGCAAAAAGACCGCACGGAGAGAGCACAGCGTGCCCAGCGAAAGGGATGGAAAGAGGCACATGAGAGGTGCAACGCAAGGAAGAAGACGCTCAAAGCATTGAACACCTCTCCTATGAGCCCTGAATCTCCAGTCACACCAGAAAACCCATTGAGGGCCCAATTGCCAGATTCTAGCTCCACCTCTCAATCTGGGACTTCAAGGTTAGGGTACAATAAAGTAAATGAGGAATGCATGTTATTGTAAGCACATTCTGCTAATGGTTGCAATGTTCAATTTGCAACATGTAAAATGGTTAAGGAATAATAATCTATGTTTGTGTGTTTCTTTTAGGCAACGTGACGGGAGACGAATAAGATGGGCTGGTCAAAAAAGATCACAGAGGAAACAAAAGGAACTAGAAGAAAAGTTGAAAAGAGCAGAACAGAGAGCAGAAAAATACAGGAAACGGCTCCAGCGATTGAAAAAGACCCATCCATCTCCAAGATCCAAAGTTAACTATATGATTCGGCAAGCTTCGCAGACATCAATAAGAAGAAACCTGTTGTTCCATACAGCGCTTTCTGAGGAAATATGTACAAAGTACAAAACTTCAAGGAGAGAGAGTCACAGGCAAGTCATCGCAGGAGTAATCACCAGCAAAATCCTGAAAAAGTACAAATTGCAGAAAATGGCACAGGAGGTTCTTGGATTTTCAAGGAGAAGATGGAAAACCATGGGAAATGAAAATGTCGGCTGCTACAAGAGGAAGAAACACAATGGAAAAGGTGCCAAACTAAGAGAAGAGGTTGTCTCTTTCTACGTGATGATTCGAGCAGGATCACGACTGGGAAAAAGGAAACGGTGACAGAAGGAAGTAAGAAAATGCAGAAAAGGCTGCTTCTCGATTCAATTAAGAACCTCCATCTGAAATTCCTAGCTGAGCAGCCCAGCATCCCTTATGTGTCATACTCCCTATTTTGCACACTTCGCCCCTTCTGGGTTGTGCAGCCAACATTGGCAGATCGTGACACATGTTTGTGCAAACAACATGAAAACCTTAGCTTTATTGCCAAACAGCTTCACCAGATTCAAGTCATTGATAATTTTAATTTGGAGAGTCTGACAGCAGCCATCACTTGCGACACAAAAAGCAAGCAATGCATGTATGGAGAATGTGACCAATGCAAAAATAACACCTATCCACTCACGAGCCATTATGATGCTACCAAACATGTCTCCTACCTTCAGTGGGCCACTGAAGACAAAAAACACAAAGATTCTGAAGCCACTGCAAAGATCACTTTGAAAAAAGAATGTGAATCCACACAAGAAGAGCTGGTGGAAACATTTGGAACTTTGCTCCTTAAATTCCGGCGCCATCTTTATAACATCAGGCAGCAATATGCCTTATCACGGGCCCTGAAGAAAAGTCTTCCTGCAAGTGAATGTGCAGTGCACATCGACTTCTCTGAAAACTATGGTTGCAAATACAGTACAGAAGTTCAATCTGTCCATTTTGGAGCGTCACACCAACAGGCCACCTTGCACACTGGTGTGTATTACGTGGGTGGAGAATCTTCTCCTACCTCCTTCTGCACTATATCATCATCAAGATTGAAGGGACCACCTGCAATATGGAAACACCTGGAGCCCATCCTAAAAGAAATCCAAGAAAAATTCCCAGATGTGACAGGGATGGCACAGGAGGTTCTTGGATGTGACAACTATTCATTTCTTTAGCGATGGGCCCTGCACACAGTACAAGCAGCGTGGGAACTTTTACCTCTTTTGTACTGAAATCTTTAAAAAGGGGTTTAAAGGAGGAACCTGGAATTTCTTTGAAGCCGGTCATGGCAAAGGTGCCCCAGATGGCATAGGGTGCACACTGAAAAGGGCAGCAGACACACTTGTCAGCCAAGGAGTTGATATCCCCACAGCGATGTCCCTGTACCAAGCTCTGAATGATCGAAAATCAAAGGTGAAATTGTTTTTCATTCAGGAGCAAGATGTGGACGATGCGGTGAAGAATATGCCAGGTGACCTTCCTGCAGTACCATCCACAATGAAACTTCACCAGGTACTCACTTCACTATTTTTCTATGTTGCTTATTTTGGTATAGCACTTTGAATAGATTTGTGCATGAACTGTGGACTATAAATATCTTACTATCTTTCTTTAAATCTATCTTTCCAGGTGATTTCCCTTTCACCCGGGAAAATGCTCTACCGCGATGTCAGCTGCATGTGTTCTGCAACTGGGAATCTGGAGTGTGTTTGCGAAATTCGCCAAAAAACCAACAACTTCAGCTTTAATTCCGCAAATGACCACACCGAAGTCCCCACACACAGCAGACCAGACGAAGAGCAGTGGAACTCTCCAGAGGTTGTTGGGAAATGGTGTGACCTGCTATATGATGTCCGCATATACCCAGGGATTATCCAAGAGGTGAATGAGTCCCACGGCCAGGTGAAATGTATGCACAGAGTGGGTGAAAATAAATTTTTCTGGCCGTTGAGGGATGATCTCCATTGGTATCCATTTGAGGATATGCTGACCATAATTCCTCCACCAGAGAAGGTCAACTCCCGCCACTTGGCCATTGCAAGCGAAATATGGAATACTCTGGTCAGCCATGAAAAGTAAATCTGAAAATGAGGTGGCAGAAGTTCGCCAAGTGTTAATGTGGATCTGTTGAAAAACTGTCTGTTTTTGTTTGCAAGTTGAGATAATTGCTGTGGGACGTTCTACCATGACCCCAATGTTTACAGTGCCAATGCACCAATGTGCCAATGTACAGAATGTGTACCATTTGTTGTTGTTTCCAGTTTTGCACTTTTTTCCGCACTTTTTTGGGGGGCTAGAAAAGCAAATATTATATTATTTCATGAGAAAAAGAAAATTCAAAGAATTAAAAACATTCAAAGAATATCTTTGTTGTCTTGAGCATTTACTTTACACATTTATTTAATGATCTATGCTGAAAAATAATGTTGATGGCAAACCAGTTACTTAACCACAACCCTCTTACACTAATTTCAACCCTGTTACCATATAATTTTAATCAAAAATAATAATAAATGGCTTTCTCAGCTTACAAGGGTTTGACCTATTGTCATTTAAGCTCTTTAACCAACAATATGCATGAAGTTGTAGAGCAAATATCTTAAAATACATACTGATATTAGTAAAGTGAAACATGTCCTTATTGAAAAGTTGAGTACAATAGATTTTGAAAGTTTCTTAAATGAATTTAAATCAACTCATATCTGAAATCAAATAGTTATTTAGAGAGAATGTTACTTATTTCACCTAATGGTAAAGGAATTATATTTATTTATTTAAATTGTGATACTTTTTCAGGTCCCTGGCTGTTAGTAACAGGGTTGCGCCAATTATAGCAAACAATAAATTTAACATTTAATAAAAAATGTGTCTTTAATGTCTGAGCTGAGCCAATCAAGATTTTGATAGTTTATTACCTAGTATTGATGTGTACATAACAGAAAATGGTAAAATATCAAGTTTTTTTTCCCAAAATTCTAAAGCCCAAATGTCCTCCAATTCTGGAATGACCCACATAGCTAAAATAAAAATCCAAACATGACCAATATATAACACATATAATACAATACTATGGAGTCCTTAAGAGAGTCATTCATCACAATAAAAACACAATATAATATCAAGCAAGTATATATAGCAATAAAATAGCAAGAAGTCGATGTTGTATCATAAATAAACCAAATAAAACAATTATTAAGAATAAACATTGTAAAAAATATTTGGAGCCAATTTTAAGGAGCATGTGGGTGATTCTCACGAAATTGCATTTTGACATGCCTGTAAGGATTTTATAGACTAAACTACTAAAACAATCATACATTTGTATTATATATCAAACTAGGTTATGTACTAATTGTAGGACTACTGTTGTCTTTGCATTTAATGAATTACTCTATATTTTATGACAACATTTCAACCTTAAAGTTCATTACCGTAACGTGTCCGGGCTTTTATTTTTTATCTTAAACCCCAAATTATCACAATACATCCTCATAATTTAATATACATATAAATACAAAAAATGGTTGGTGTTATACCCTTTAACTAGCAGTGTTACCATTTTGGGCCAACTATTTGTGAATAACTACTTTCTGGGCCAAACATATGTGTCCGGAGCATGAACAGTTCATTTCCGTAACAGAGATATTTGTCTCCATTAAAATCCCTGTGTTCCAACAAATAAAGTTTTTTTGTCCCATGATGCCTCTTGTGGAAGAGAAGTTGCAAAATGGCTACCAGGTAAGATCATCTTTCAAGTTCTTCCAGTAGATATGTTAAAAACTGTAATTATATACACCCCTTGGCATACTACTACTGTTCATTACCATAACAGGGTATATTAAAAATAGTTTTGTAGATAATAACTTTATATTCTGTGGAAAAGTAACTTTTATAGAGCTTAACTGTTAGTGAAAATATTTCTGCCCAGTCATGCTAGCTGTGCTAATTATTGCTAGCAACATGGAACTGCCATTCATTACCGTAACGCTCTGCATTCATTACCGTAACATATGCAAGGCTGTTACGGTAATGAAAGGAAGTGTTACGGTAATTTATTATATATGTATAATCGGGGCTACAGATTTTGTGGTTCGTTTTCTCGGGTTTATATTGTACTGAAGCAGCATTTATTCTCATATCTACTAACTACCTAGCTTTAGCCATTTTAGCTAATTTAATAAGTCATAAAAAATTACGGGAATGGGTTACAGACTTACTTTGGTAACACTTTACAATAAGGGTCCCTTAATTAACATTAGTTAGTACATTATTAAGCATTAATTAACAGTTTACAGATCATTATTACGTATAATTTAGGATTAATTAATGTAGCCTATTAGTAAGCAGAACTGTTTACTACTCAAAGTTAGTTAATAAATTAAGTAATAATAAAAGTTGAATAATGTAATTAGTTATCATTATGTATGCATTACTTAGAATTAATTAACACATTAGTTTATATTAATGCTTAATAATGTATTAACTAATGTTAATTAAGGGACCCTTATTGTAAAGTGTTACAATATTAGAAATATACTTGTATCAAGACTGGCAGTATTCAATAATGTTGTATAACCTTTGTAATTAAGATCAGGAGATGTGGCAAAACAGAGAGCAGCCAGAGAAGCAACAAAGGCCAGGGTGCAGAAGCACAGAGAAAAGGTTAGGTCTGATCCAGACCTTCTTGAGGAATCCAGAAGGAAGGAAAGAGAGAGGTTAGAACTGTGTGTCGTCACAAAGATAGCATTACAAGAATGTGTGTGTGTGGGGCTAGGGAATACATTATGTTGATAAGTATCCTCACAAAGATAGCATTACAAGAATGTGTGTGTGTGGGGGGCTAGGGAATACACTATGTTGATAAGTATCCTCACAAAGATAGCATTACAAGAATGTGTGTGTGTGGGGCTAGGAAATACATTATGTCGATAAGTGTCCTCACAAAGATAGCATAACAAGGATGTGTGTGGGCGGGAATAGGATTCAGGGGTTGAGGTTTAGGGGTTGATTTGAGATTTGGGAGATAGAAAACATAAAGTTGCAATTCAATTGTAAAAAATGTGTTATTGAAATACAGAATTATTTGATATTCTGTATTACATGCAGGTATAAGAAGAGAAAAGAGAGGCGATTTTTAAAGTCGATTGGCGAACTCACTGCTAAACAGCAACAAAAACAAAGAGCCAAGTGGAACGAAAATTCTAAAAGGTACAAGAAGAAGAACAAAAGCCTCCAGGCAATTCTTAATGACAGCCCCCCATCTGATGGATCTGAGGACCAACCCCTACAGCCCAGGCCAGTGCTACTGCCAAGGGATGAACAATCCTGTAACAAGGTGTTATAGCTTTTATATCTCAGCACTCACCCATTCACCCATTCACTCACTCACTCACTCACTCACTGCTCTCTCTGTCACTCACTCACTCACTCACTCACTCACTCACTCACTCACTCACTCACTCACTCACTCACTCACTCACTCACTCACTCACTCACTCACTCACTGGCTCACTGTCACTCACTGGCTCGCTCACTCACTCACTCTGTCTCACTCACTGCCCTCTCTGTCACTGGCTCACTCACTGGCTCGCTCACTCACTCTGTCTCACTCACTCACTCACTCACTCACTCACTCACTCACTCACTCACTCACTCACTCACTCACTCACTCACTCACTCACTCACTCACTCACTCACTCACTCACAACATTTAACCCCTCTATCTTTCTCTCCCCCCACCCCCAGGTCTCCTTTTACTTGGCGTCCACAGTGCCTTTTATAAAAGGTTTCAAGTCCGTGACCTGGAATTTTACAGAGGCATCACACGGGAAAGGTGCGCCAGACGGTGTCGGAGGAGCACTGAAAAATCTTGCTGACAGGCTGGTAGCCTATGGAACGGACATACCTGATGCTGAGGCCTTGCTGCACAACCTCTCCGAGCAGAGTTCAGTGAAACTCTTCAAGGTGACTGAAGAGGACATTGAAACATGTGGAGAGTTAGTGCCCCCATCACTTAAGACAGTGCAAGGCACCCTGAAAGTACATCAAGTAAGGTGTCACTCAGTAAACAATGAAATTACGACGATTCCCATTATGTTCACAGAATAAATGTGTAACGTAATATACTTTTCTGTTTTTTTTTAGCTTATCGCAACAGAAACCAGGGAAGATCAGAGTGAGGGAGGTGTCATGCTTCTGTAAGCCTGCATGTGACTGCTACACTCCAAAAGAAGTCATTCTCAGAGAAGAGAAGGAAAATGAGGACTCTATTGGAGTTGGGCAATGGGTGCTTGTTAAGTATGACGGATGCCTGTATCCTGGTACGGTAACACAGGTAGGAATGTGTTGGTGTTAAGTGACGTCAAGGTTTTAAGATTATTACATTGTAATAAGATGGTAATTTCTCTTCACACCATGTCGTGCCACAGCCTTCAGCAGGCCCACGAGTGACCACTGGTGGGGCTGGTGTTCCTGACCTGCTTCGGCCACTCCGCGGCGAGTGGCTGTTGCATGGCACGGTGCTTCTCTCGCCCAGCAGTAGAAATATGTTATTGTTGTTCTGTAGCGCCCCCCATGGTGGTTTTGTAAATAGAACAACAACATTTATCTTATACAAGACCGTTGACCCAGAAATGCAAGTGTCAGAGAGCGACAGGCATAGAGCACATATCATAAAAGACGCTTCCTTTTCTAGAAAAAAAAGCAAGGATTTTGATAAAAATTGGCCTGTTTAGCTTGAGATTTCTCAGGAACAGAGGCACGTAGAAATAAATGGTTTGTCCCTATTTGAAGCAGAAAGTTTCACCTTTCAAACGAGCCATAGTATGTGTCCATAGATATAACATAGAATATGATGTGGCTCTACAAAAATCGTCAACAATGGTCTAAATTGCTGGTACCAGGATTAAAACTTTGGAAAACATCGCGGCACTCAATGAGTTAAGCTGCACGACCAGGGTTAGTTGCTTCTTAACGTGGCTTATCCATTCGCCTGAAGCATGATTGTTCATTGTTTGAGCTATTGTAGGGCAGCTCACTTAACACTGAGTGTGATTATTTTTTTTGTCTTCTCTAGATCGTAGGTGATGAATTTGAAGTTGAAACAATGGAGTCTGCAGGTGGAAATTGTTTCTACACCCCCGCGACCAGGATCCCAGGGGACAAGGTCTGGTATTTTAAGCAGAACATCTTGGACCTCATCCCTGAACCCATGCCGACGACATCATCAGCCAGGCATTTCAGTGTTGCCCCAGAAATATGGGCAAAAAACAAGTAAGGGAGGGTAGAAAGGGGGAGGAGGGTTGGAGGGTTGTTGAAGGTTGTTCATTGATTATTGTATCGTATTAATTATTGTATTGAATTGATTATTTTTACATTTTATTGATATTGGTTCTGTTATGCATATGTTATACATAACATTCTGTTATGTTTTAATGAATTGAAAATGTTATTGTTGATTGTGGTTACATTAAACGTTCTCTGAATTGCTCTTGATTCATTGTTTTTTTCGTAAAGTCAAGCTTAATTTTTCATTACCCAAGACAATCTAATCATTCATTAGTTCTAATGTAGCCTTACATAATAAACAGTGAAAAAGATTGGACCATATAGCCTAATTTGTGAATACTAAAAACATGGCTTCTATGTAAGAATGCTGTGTGAGGTCATTACCGTAACAAAACTTTTCATTACCGTAACAGCTTTTCATTACCGTAACACTTGCTATATATGTAAATATTTGGATGGGAATGAGTGAAAACTTCAAATTTTATTTTTGTACAGGAACTATTTGTCAAGTCTTTTAAGATTACTGAATTGACTTTTTTTTTTTTTTGTAAAATTTACACTACAAGAAAGATTTAGTGTAAAACATGTAATTTTGTTACGGTAATGAACATAATCACTAAAATTAATGTATCAATAAAAAAAATTCTGAGTGTTTACACTATGTGGCTATTCTGAACTATTAATAGAACATACATGAAAAAAATAAAAGGTCTTTTCATACATATTCAGTTATCATCAATTGAAAATGTGTTACGGTAATGAACTTATTTGGTCAATGACTCAATAAAACATTCCAAAAATTTATTAAAAAACATGTATTGATCACTCATTTTAATTGAACCAGTTAATTGAGACCCTGCTTGCTACTAATGAGAGAAAAACCTAGCAAAATTGACCCCAAATTGTTTTTGCAAAAGTTAGGACAGTTTCGTGAGAATCACCCATTTGGGGGCATTAGCAGGATCAAGGTCTGGGTAAGATGAGAGCCGTGGTCTCACATATGTAGTGCCGTCGTCCAGCTCAGATAATATCATCCCAGGAGTTTAACCAAACTTCCTCTTCAATATTTTTCAGAATCAGAATCAGAATCATCTTTATTGGCCAGGTTCGAACATTGTCCAACAAGGAATTTGACTCCGGTAATTTCGCTCTTTAGGCAGTAAATAAACAAATAAACAAATGTGGTATTTCTTGACATATATACAGATAAACATCTAAGGTGCAGCAGTTTGAGGTAGAGAAAAAAAACAGCTCTGAATAAAATAAAATAACCTATTTACAATCATACAAAACAAATTATACAAAAAATACAAAAGTGAGAGGTGCAGTTTTGTATTTTTTCTTTTTTCTTTTTTCTTTTTAAATACAAAAGTGAGAGGTGCAGGCAGCACAGTGGCTTAGTGGTTAGCACCGTTGCCTCACAGCAAGAAGGTCCCCGGTTCAACTTCCAGGCCCAGCAGGGTCTTTCTGTGTGGAGTTTGCATGTTCTCCCGTGCTTGCGTGGGTTTTCTCCGGGTACTCCGGTTTCCTCCCACAGTCCAAAAACATGCATGCTAGGTTAATTGATTATTCTAAGTCCCAAGTGGTGGTTTTTTTAACAAACGACGAGCTCTGTCAGTGTTACACGCCCAGTATGTGGCTTTGTAACAGATTATATATTTTTTTAAACTGCTCTGCCAGGTAAACCTGAATAAACAGGGAAAAACACGGGACAGAGTCAGTTTGAGTGTGTTTCTCTATCTCTTCCTTGCGCAACTGTTTTATTATCAATCATCTTCACAAAATATATATATAACTCACATTTCCTTCAGTCATATATGTCTTAACCATTACAATATCTTCTATTCATTCATGTTCATATTCCCATATGTTTTCTCTTCCTCAGCATCAACATACTGTAATCATGTTTGCTTTTTTTCCACAATCATGTTACTTATTGCACAGAATTAATCACTTTTTTTTATATATATATCGTTACATCCCTAATAACTGTGTTGTTATTCTAAACTGTCCCATAACTAAAAACGTATTTATACAATTATGAAACCCAACTGAATTCCTTCTATTCTGATAACAGGTTAACTCTACATTGATAAAACACAATGTATAAAGGAAACTAGATATATTTCAAGGCAGAACTGAAGAGAATTAACAATATATAAAGAAAACGGAAATGTACTTTTAACTTTTAACAGTAATTCACACATTAAACACAAAACAGGAGCATTTACAACTAAAGGCAGCTACATACAAAATAATAGCCATGCAAACAACCAACAACACATATTAAACGGCCCTAACGGCTGTAACGGCCACCGGCATACAAAAAGTGTAAAATCCTAAATTTCCCCTATATACATCAAATTAATACAAAGTCATGTCATTAAACCAGGTCCGGTTTTTGATTTAAAGTGTAAAGTAATCCTAATAAACTTGTTTCAAATCGAAACGTTATATTTACCTGAATAGACCCCTTTCCAGCCTACGTCATCACAGGATGCGCGCGCATTGTTGCGGCGGAAGTGCTGAAGAAGTTGCATGAGTTTGAATAGAGCGAGGGAAGATTTTTTTTCTTAAGTTGCGTTTTTGGAGTTGCAGTAACGTTATAGAAGAACAACATGCCCACCAGCTGTTGTGTGTACGGGTGTACAAATCGAAATCCCAAGGAACATAATTTTTTTGCAATTCCCAGAGGAAACAGGCCATTTCAAAAGCACCGACTGGACCGAGGATCATCAAGCATGCCCGCGTTTGCAGTGCTCATTTCATATCTGGTGAGTTATCGTGGCTATCTGGTTTAGCTTTACTTGAATGCCTTTAATTGAGTAGCTGTAGGTAGAGTAAGTGTATTGTAAGTGTTTGCTACCATAGACTGTAAGTTTACTACTGGTGCTAGCTAGTAGCTAACTCATACAGCTTAGAGCTTCAGTGTGGTGTACATAATAATTATTAATATTATTAATATTATAGATCCATGGGTGTACAGCAGCTCCACGTAACTTAACAGCTTTAACGCTCTAGCATCATTGTTGTTTAGGATGTGTGCCCTGGTTGTCTTTTCTCTGATTTGAGCATCTCAGAACACTTAAGAAACTTGAAAAGTGGTTATCTGGTGTTATTTGGCTAATGTGTTTCTTTCTTTTTACAGGTGAGATGTCACTGGACCACGACAGTCCTGATTTTGTGCCCTCTATTTTTTCATACACTAAACAAAACCAAAACCCTGATGCAAAGATCAAAAGGTAAAATACAATAAATGAGACCTAGCTGTTTGTGTTTTTAGCTTAACCTAATGACATGATTAACTCATGAATATTAAGGGTTTACTTATTTTGGTATTAAGCAAACCATAACCGATAATTAAGATGGGAATGTATTGTATTACAGCTTGAGATCAGTATTTTTGTTCATTTGAGTTTTTTTATGTGAAGGTACCAAAGAAAAAAGAAATGGAGTGAAAGACTTCTGGTTGCTCCACCAAACCAACCTGCTCCTGCTCCTGGAACTCCAGAGGAAGTCACCGGCATGGATCACAGTCCTAGTAAGTGTAGCCACTGTTGTCATTTCAAGTCTCATTGCATTGTATAATGGTTCAACCATGTTGAGTATTCTCCCCCTATGCTGATCTCCACATCCATTCTTTTCTTTACAACCCATATTTATGCACAGTGTAGACTAACACAGTTGCAATTAATCTTATGTCTATGTATGTGACAAATAAAATCTCCTTGTCCCTGTCCTTTTCTCCTCTCCTATTCACAACTGTCCTCTACTGATTCCAATGCCCCTCTTATGTTCTCTATACACCTCTCCATCCATCCATCCATCCATCCATCCATCCATCCATCCATCCATCTATCCATCTCGTCTTCAATTCTCAGCTGTTCTCTTTTCTGCTAAAGCTGAAGAGGACATCCCAGTCACGAGGACAGAATACAATGACCTGAACCTGAGGTACACCGAGCTGAAGAGTGACTACGTCAACCTGCAGGAAAAGTATCAACAGCTGCGAGATGAAAATGAGAGACTTAAAGAGGAGCTGAAGAAGTCTACATTTTCATACTCAAATATTAAGTGCAACATGGTACAACTGTTGTTTATCACTGGAATAACATCTGTGCTCTTTGACTGGTTGTGCACCAAAATTGCAGGAAGTGTAAAAATATTCAGCAAGAAGCTCTCTCTACAGGATCATCTTTTGATAGTGTTAATGAAATTAAGGTTGCAGCTCATGGTGCCACCCTTCGCATTCCAGCTTTCACCAAAGGCAAACGGCAACTTTCTGCACAGGTCGACACATCAAGACAACTGTCACGTGTCAGGATACATGTCGAACGTGTTATAGGGAGATGGAAGAACTTCAGAATTTTGCAGACAAGAATTCCACTGTCACAGGCTGACCTTCTAGATGATATTGTTATTGTGTGTGCTAGTCTCACAAACCTTAGCAAAAGTGTTGTTCCGAAAAAATCTAAGAAATAAGGGTTCTGAATAATAACATCAAGTCTTGACATTTTTTTATTTTCTCATCAGTGATTTGGAGCTGTGACTATGAATTGAATATCAGCCATTAATGATTTACTTGACTATTAAAGTTTTGCTAATAAACTACCGGAGTTATTTGTTTTTTCCTCACTGATTGTGTAAATGTATTGATTTTCTCTTTTTAAAGCTACAAACATCCAACTTCCACAGCTGTAAATATGCTGCACAAATATACATATATTCACTATATGTGTTGTATATCAAACTCAGGTATATTATAGATATATTAATCCCCACAAACCCTCAAATAAAAATAATGAATTTACCTAAAAATAATGAACTAAGTTTTAAAAAACTATTTTGCATTATATGCCTTTTAATGTTTTTCTTTTTATCATATTAGTGGGAATAGGTTTCTGTAAATTTATGGTGATAATGTGAGATGCAGGATGGACAATAAAGCTCATATCATTTTTATTTATTTTTATTTTTTTAAATAACTATCAACTTCATTCAGCCAGCACAGACAAAGGTACACATGACATGGCTTTCATTCAAAGGCAATGCTTAATGAAACTCATTAAGAAACAAAGGGGACACAGTAAATTAACAAAAATAATAAGATAAATAAATATGAAATAATATAATAACTTAAAATGCCTAGTGTATAAAATACATTCAGTTGACTGTCATAATTCTTTACAAACTTCAGCTGTGACAGCTGCTGACAGTGTCGCAGCTTCTCCTGAGTGTAAACACTAGGTTTCTCAACCAAATACGGATGAATATCCGGCCATTGGACATCGGGCCACTTTGTGATATCTTCCTCCGGGAAGGAAGTTGCTTTCCATCCGCCAAAGTTAGTTTAGTAACGTAATTTCCACGATCTTTTTCCGTCAATCGGCTGGTGTAAACTGTGATGAACTCCGTCTTTCTGCCGCAACAATGCGCGCGCAGCTTGCTTGTTTACAAACACGGAAAGGGGTCTATAAACAGGGAAAAACACGGGACAGAGTCAGTTTGAGTGTGTTTCTCTCTCTCTCTTCCTTGCGCAACTGAAGGGAGGAGGGTGACGTCACACCTGTGAACCGACCTCTCAACGTGTCGAGGCGCCACCTTGTGGTGGAAAGTGGAACCGGAGCATTCCTGGGATACCGATCCCTATTAATTTCCAATGCTCACCAAAGGCCAATGAAAAAAAAGGTATATAAAAACAAAAATGTGACTACACTTTTGTGTATGTCACATCAGGAATGTGCCAAACACTAATTGCCAACACAGCCTATCAAAGCTGCAGCGCCGAAAGCAAAAAGTTCGGAGTAATCTGAGAAATGCGTCCTTGTCGAAACGATTTAAAGGCTGATTTATGGTTCCGCGTTACACCAACGCAGAGCCTACGGCGTAGGGTACGCGGCGACGCGCAACGTACCACGTAGCCTACGCCGTACCCTCTGCGTCGATTTAACGCAGAACCATAATTCAGGCTTTAAAGCCAAACGAGGACGAACAACGTCGTTTCGTCGCTTTAACAAACCCCGACTTCTCCACACCAACAAGCGGGCGCCGCATTGGACTTGTGCAGCAGCCTGCAGCAGCACACCGTCCGCTTCAACTGGTGTCTGTTTGGCACTCAAGGACGGGACTGAATGTACTTTTTGCATATGGGCGGCAGTCACCACCATTAATACGCGTTTTGGTTGCGGCATCAAAGGAGGCGCGCAAAAAAAAGCGCCCCGATCTGCGCTCCTCTTGTTTTTAACATTGCCGGTGACAGTGGCGTCAGCTGAGAGATCATTCTCAAAGTTAAAAATTATTAAGACATACCTGAGGAGCTCCATGGGGCAGGAGCGGCTGAGTGGTTTAGCTATCCAATCCATTGAAAATTTAAGAGCCAGGGAGTTGGACATTGGGGATGTAATCCAGGATTTTGCCCAGCGCAAGGCTCGCAAGATGCCGTTTCACTGAATTTATAAATTAATCTTTTGTTTAGTAGGCTACACCCTGTGTTAAACCTCGGGTTCATATTCTAACAACCTCTTCTTAGATTTTTTTTTTCTTTTCAAGGAATTAGTCTAATATAGCCTACAGCAGAGGTCTGTTTTTCACGTTAAGCACTGTTGCGGTTTGGTCAGAAGATCTTAAAATAAAGTGTAAAAAAACAAAAACAATAATCTCTCTTCTGTCTTGTCATGCTATTGTTGACTTAATGTTTATTATCTCCTCTTGCCTTAAGCTTTATCATGTAGCGATGCACTCTTGACTTTGTAAGAAAAATGATTTTGTGGTAATTTCAGCACCGCCATTATTAGACAGCTCCTCCCGTGCTGTCTGATGCGATGGTGAGGTTTGTTGACCTGCAGACTGTTGTGCACAGGTGAGTCAAAGCTGGTGCTACCTGCCCGTTTCCTGGTCCTGGACCGGTACAGGTCCTGGTCCTGGGTGTGAGGGGTCTGCAGAGATGTTACCTGCCCGTTTCCTGGTCCTGGTCCCGTTTTCTGGTCCTGGTCCTGGACCGGTACAGGTCCTGGCCCTGGTCCTGGGTGTGAGGGGTCTGCAGAGATGTTACCTGCCCGTTTCCTGGTCCTGGTCCCGTTTCCTGGTCCTGGACCGGTAAAGGTCCTGGATAGATGGGAGGTTAGTCCCAATTATCCTATCTGCAGAACTGATTGTCCGTTGCAGTTTCGGTGGCACAATGGCAACACAGTCCTGTCCTGCCCCATCACTGTCCCAGGAGGTGATGGCGTTGTTAGGTTCATTTTCCTTCCAGTACATTTACATTCACCTTGACACCATTTCCATTGACCCAAAGGAAGGTGTTCTCTCTCACCATGTCCATGTTGAATGGAAATTTTCTTGAGGATGCATATGTAACCGGTTTGGGCTCTGCGTAGGTCTAGCAGGACACGGGGACTCACGGATGCTATTCAGCCAGTGGCATGTTTATTCTGTAATAAACATGAAAAGGCTTTAGTGCTTGACTGTGTAACAGCACTACAGCCCCCACGACACCAACTGCAAGGAGGGAAACAACGTGTGAACAAACGTGCTGCAGTCGTGTGTGTGTGTCACAATGCAGAGTAGAGTGGAGAGTCCTCATAATGCTGCTAAAACAAATCTCCAACAAACTAACTCAAAAAGGCTACGTTCACACTGCAGTTCCCAAGTGACCCAAATCCGATTTTTTGCTCATATGTGACTCAGATCTGATTTGTTTATGACAGTGTGAACAGCACAAGTCACATGGAATCTGATCTTTTCAAATCAGATTCAGGTCGCTTCCATATGTGGTTCTAAATCGGATACAGGTCTGATGTTTTGCAATGCGACCTCAGTGTGAACAGCCAGGTCGGAATTAATGCGACTTTGATGTCACACGCAGAGCCCCGAGCCGCGGGGGAGAGACACGGGAGACGGCGGGGTCCCTCCGGGCCGCCTCCGCCTCTCCTCCTCCCCTCCCCACCGCTCACCTCTTTATACGACCTCAGATCAGACGAGACAACCCGCTGAATTTAAACATATTACTAAATAAAGAAGCTAAGGATTCAAATCAGCGATGCGGTCGTGGTCGCATAACCTGCCCGTTTTACAACGAGCTGGACCGTGTGTTAGGTGATAAACCCAGCTGAACGCCGGAGAGCAGAGCTGACACTCCGGGGAGCGGAGCTAGAGCCCTGCTATAGCGGGACTGTTTTTCTGGCCGCAGCATTTTGAATAAGCTGTAGTTTAACACTTGCTTTGTTAGCCCTGCAAAAAGTGCATTGCAATAATCTAATCTACTGGAGATAAAAGCATGAACCAACTTTTCAGAGTCTGATTGTCACAGAAAGCATCTTACTTTAGATATATTTCTGAGATGTTAGAAGGCAGCCCTGGAGATATTAGCTATGTGTTTCTGGAAGTTAAGATCCGCATCTAACATAACACCCAAGTTTTTGGCAAGTTCACAAGGTTTTAATGACAGAGGAGTTAATAAAGGGAGAATATGTTGCCTCAGAGCACTTTAACCAATTAAAAGAATCTCTGTTTTTTTCTACATTCAGCTGTAAAAGGTTTGTTGCCATCCAATACTTGATATCTGTAATGCATTGAATGAGGTCATTGACTGGGCTCAAATGATTGGCAGTAACAGATACGTATAATTGTGTGTCATCAGCATAAGAATGATATTGAATATTATGATGCCGAATGATGGACCCAAGTGGTAACATATACAAATTGAAAAGTAGGGGACCTAGCTGAGCATATCTTTATAGATCTTATAGTCTGCCTGCAGTTTGGTCTTGCAACACTTGCGCTCAGATTTGTTAGTTTTAGTTTGTTAGTTTTAATAGTTTTAATTTTATAATTTTAGTTGTCCTGGCAACATTAAAGAAGATACAAAAGTGATCAGTGATCCCAACATCAAGAGTACACTCAGGGGTTATGTCAAGACCTTTAGAAATAACCAAATCAAGAGTGTGCCCCTGATTATGAGTAGCCCCAGCAGTATGTTATGAGTCCAAAAGAGAATAACAGTTCAATAAAATGGTTGGCAAAGTGATCATTGTTACAATCAATATGAATGTTAAAATCACCAGAAATAAGAATGTAGTCATATTCAACAGTAATTTGGGATAAAAGTTCAATAAATTCCGTTAGAAAGCCTTTTCTGAGCCTTGGAGGGCGGTATACAGTGAGAAGAAGACAAGGATAAACAGATCGGATAGCCAAAGCTAAGTACTCGAAAGTAGAGTATGAGCCCACATGTTTTACATGATATAATATCTGAATATATAGCAGCAACACCACCACCCTTCATATTAGTCCTAGTACAATTTGAAAATGAAAAATGTGGTGGTGATGCTTCAATCAGTTCTTTATTACCAGTCTCATCAAGCCAGGTTTCGGTGAGGAGAATACAGTCCAGTCTATGAGAGCTAATGACTTCATTGACAATAAATGTTTTATTATTAAGAAATCTGACATTGAGGAGTGCCATCTTTAGGGATCTTGCAGGAGGAACTGAACACTCAGCTAGTGCAAGGTCAGAGTTTTGGTCAGAGTTTTGGTCAGGTGGTTGTTTCGGGAGAAATCTCAATTAGGTTCTAGGAGTGGTCGGCTGTATCAAAATGAATCACACACACACACCTCGCCTCTGCTATAAGATGTGAATACATTTATTAGCAAAAAGCAAGCATTTACATAGAAGACATCCACAAAACTGCCAGTTTGCTAGAATAATTCGCCAAGTTACCCCCCGCAAGACAGCAGTACACACAAAACAAGCAGTTTGCTAGGGCAATTTGTCGAGTTACCCCCCGCAGACAGCAAGTACACACAAAATTACTCGTTTGCTAGGATAAAGTGTCAGGTTACCCCCCGCAAGTGGCTGAGCAATATTCATCACAAACAACTACAAAGGTTTTTAAGGCCTATCTTACCTCGACAAAGGGGACTGGAGAGCCGGGACAGTCCGGTTTGAGTAAGCCAAGGAAAAAAACCTGCGCCGGGCGTTCTCCACTAACCCACGGCAGACTCTGAAATCTACTTCCGGCCACCAGGTCTTTATACCTTTTCCTCAGCACCTTGCGGAGGGGGCGGGGAAAGGCCTATTCGTCCGCAAGCTCTCAAACTAAGTTTCGGCTCCCACGGGACCAAAATCCCGTGCGAACCAGGCTCTTTCTCACAGAAAAACAGGCATTTGCTATGATAAACAGCAGGTGCGTGGCTGACTAAAACTTAAGCTGTGTTTTGGGAACCCAGGGCATCTTCAGGACACAAAATTTATTTTTTCTCACTTCAGTGGTGTAATGACTTCGTGATTCTGGGTTTAACTCCTCTGGATTTGCGAGGTCTGGCAGGTCTGACGGTTAGTATGGTGGGAATTGGATGGTAACTTCCAATTTTGCAGGTGGCCTGAGAGGAAGCTAAGATTTAACACGGCCTTTTTAGATCTCCAGACCGGTATAGGTGAAACCTAGCCAGCAACAGCAGGACCCGCATTGAAAAAGAAACCTTGGAGTTAGAGAAATGTGTAACAGAGTAATTAGCAGCAATTAGAATTAGAAAAAAGAATCATCAGCAGCAGCAGCAGGTAAGAAAATTGGAGTATGACAGGGAACAATTGTAAGAGGAGAGGGGGACATTAGAGCAGGAGAAAACACAAGTCAATGACACAGAGGAGAAGGAACGAGAGCTCCAAGAGGCTCCTGCAAAAAAAAGACAGATGGGACGCTTTAAGATCTTCAAAAGGAGAAAATCAGATCTCATAGTTTCTTCTTTTTTCCAACATCTATGTCATCACCCCATAAACCCTGCACCAAAATAAAAAAAAGGGGCAGCATTGAGGTTTCAGAGATCAGCGCTTCAGCCCCACAGAGGCACGTCCACCTGTGGCTCTGTGGTTTCTGTGTGGACTCTGTTTTTCTGTTTGTCTTTCTCTTTTGAATGTCATGAGCTGTTTGGAAACTAATTTTCCCCAGAAGGGACAATAAATAAACATTCTTTCTTCTATTTCTTTTTTTGGTGCTGATTTAAGGTCAGAGAAAACATGAATCCTGTCAGTCTTGTCTCCTTTCCAAATTGGAGAAAGATTTTTTTCGTTGTCAAAACTGATACACACAGCTTTAAGTTTTCTTATACAAATGATTCTGTCTTTTCACGCATACAGGCAGAATATCTTTAATACTGATCCCTTATATAATATGAGAAAGATTCAAGGGTCTGACACAAATTAAAAGTTATTTATGAAAAGGCAGAAGAGGAGGATGAACCTGTCACATCAATCTACACAGGTTTTGCAGGATTTCTTGGAAATGCAAGGATGACCGCAAACTATTGTTTCCTGACAATTCTTTGGTGTGATTAGGACTTGTCCTGGTCAGTGCATTTGACCTAGGGGTGCTGCAAGGCAAGTCAGGGGTCCGCTGACTGTATAATAGGATATAAATGCTGTTAATAGAGTGATTAGCCTACATGAGAGTGAGTGTACTGTGGCGACTAATGATAACAGGCTTTCATGGTTTGTTAAAATAGAGGTCACCAGGGTTAATCACACAACAAAGGATGCACAGTACTGCGGGGAATTTCGTCTGAGACCGCTCATAAATTTCCTTCACATTATTATGAATGACTGAGAATTATTATAAAAATAAAACATTGCCGCCCTCTACTGACAGAAAGAGGGTCTGAATGAAAATTACGCCATTAGATGGTGTCCCTTTTATGTGTTACATTTACTTTATTTTAGGTGCTTTTCGAAACACTGAATTTGAAAAACTTATTTATATACCGTCTATTACAATACAAGTTGTCATTAGGTTTCTAGAGACCCAGAACATGAACCCCGAGCAGTTATTACACAAACAATGCAGTAAAAACTCCTCTAGTGGGATAAAAACCTTTAGGCAAACAGTGACAAGGAAAGTGATAACACTAAGGCAAATGCAATAAGAAAAGTGGCGCCTTTCTTTGGAACCAGGTAATGACCAGGCTTATTTAATATGGAGGATTTTTTGTGCCAAAATTAAATAAATAAATACATCATTAATTAATTAAAATGGGAATTAAATATATCATTAATTAATTAAATGTGTCATTAATTAATTAAAATTAGAATGAACTATGTCATTAATTAATTGAAATACAATTAATTTTAAGTAAAAATATATTTTTATTATTTCAGCATTTAATTTATTAATGACACATTTAATTAATGATTTCGTGTTGCGTGTGAATCATGAAATGTAAAACTGCATTTAAATTATTAATGACATATTTAATTAATGATTTTGTGTTGCTGAATCATGAAATGTAAATGTAAAACTGTCAGTTTCACTCACTATTCACACACTATTCACCTCTACGTTGGTTTGGATACTCTACTCCAAAATTTTTACTCTACTCCAAAATTTTTACTCTACTCCAAAATGTTTACTCTACTCCAAAATGTTTACTCTACTCCAAAATGTTATTGGCAACCACTGAAACCTCGGTCCTCTAACCACAAATGTTGAAACAGCAAGGTATACAAAATGTCAAAATCCTGCCCAGAGCTCCTGAGAGAAGCAGCGAGTTTAATTAAAGAAGCTCTGAGCAGAACTCCTCCGGCTCCAGCGGCTCCGTCACAGCAGATACCTGCTGCTGCATCACGCAACACGCAACTCACAGCTGTCATGTTTAGAAAGGCTTCTACCTCCAGTTTCAGACCAAAGCAGTGGATTCCACTAGATTTGCGTTAGCTCCGCCCACTGAGTTTGACGAGTGAAACTGACAGTTTTACATTTACATTTCATGATTCAGCAACACGAAATCATTAATTAAATGTGTCATTAATTAATTAAATAAATGCAGTTTTACATTTCATGATTCACACGCAACACAAAATCATTACTTAAATGTGTCATTAATTAATTAAATGCTGAAATAATAAATATATATTTTTACTTAAAATGAATTGTATTTTAATTAATTAATGACATATTTCATTCTAATTTTAATCAATTAATTAATTACACATTTGATTAATTAATGATATATTTAATTCCCATTTTAATTAATTAATGATGTATTTATTTATTTAATTTTGGCACAAAAAATCCTCCATAATTTAATGGCCCAACACATTGAGTTTAAATTTTTTTGAACAAATCTAATTCCCAGCGTCAGCTTCAGGGAGCAATGTAGTGCTAATTTCTTAGCAGTTTTTGTCATTTTTATTAAATCAATTTCTGTTGCATCAAGTCAAATGCCAAACTGAATCTGGGGCACAATCCTCCCATGAAAACATCCATATGATCAGGAGTTATCGTTTCAATGCGGATGCTGGAAGTCTGGCCAGATGAGTCATCAGCTCAGATCCCCACAGAATAGAGTGAAGTTTATTGATATAATAAAAATGAGGGCGACAATCCAAGAAGCAGCTTATAAGATCATGTTTAATGTAATTTCTTTCTTTTGAAACCTGACTTTTACATATCACCTTCAAACTGCAATAAGAAAGGCACATGGCCACCTATACACTATTGAAAACGCTCTTACTCATTCACTGTCTCTCACAGAGAGCAACTGACACACCTAAATCAGATAGGCTTAAGCTCCCTTTTGGCTTATCCTGTTTTCTAAACATAGCCATGAGGGAAAACCTCAAGAAGAAACTCTATATAAAGAAATACCAAAGTTAAAATTCTCCCAACAGCCAGGAGGTACTATGGCATTTTAAAACAGCCATACTGTAGTTTGGCTGTAGCCAACTTTGTGGCCTGTGCTGGCAGACAGGCAACACTGTGACGTCTTCTTCCATACCTCTATTTTTAATTTACGCACACCAGTCACAACATACAGGCACCTACCCTTCTATTCCTAGCTAACACTACACTCTACTGGGAAACTTTCAAAACTATTCATGGAATCTGATTTGACTAAAGAAAAGCATGTTACACACGTGTGTCTGAAATGTGCAAAGGTTTGGCCCCTCCCTCTATTTAAAAAAACCCTGCCAATGAGACAGGCAGTGGAAAAGTCTGGCGGTGGAATGCTGCCATGCAAAGTTTGTGTTGACGCCCCTCCAACACACACCGGGCAATCCCTTGTACAGACAAATCACAACATGCACTAACTTGTATAACGGGCCCTGCTGGCTGCAAATTTTCTCTCAACAAATAATGGCCACTCTCACTGAGAAAACAATGCTATCTGCATTAGCTGAGTAAGCTGTTTAATCAATCCCAGCATGTCACAACGTGATCAAATAATATATTAGCTAAATATGATGCAGCCTGCCCTGCGATGGACTGGCGACCTGTCCAGGGTGAACCCCTGCCTCTCGCCTGCAATTAGCTTGGATAGGCTCCAGCAGATCTGATCAGACTAAAAAGATCAGAGTAAAATGGAGCCAACTACTATAATTGGGGGAAAAGGGCAAAATAATTATAAAAGGGTGCAAAATTACCAAAGACCTTCCCAGAAAAGTTGCATTTTGCAAGATGCATAAAAGACAGTAGTCTAATATGCATTTTGAATCTGTATTGACTCCAATGTTAAAATGTCCAACATTGCATGGGGGAAAAATGGGGGGTGGGATGGGAAAGTATCAACTGAACTTATCTAAAGCAATACCTGTATCTATAATACGAGGTATACACTTTTGGGGGCAACATAAACTTAAAGACACGCTTCTTTCCGACTGCAGCTGGCCTCGTCAACAAGGCCCCAGACCCCCCTCTCCCCCGTCTACCACAGACTGCCCCCCATTCCACTCTACGTTACATTAACGTAAAGACCCCACTTCTGACCTTATGCGTCACTTTAACGCACATCCGAGGTCAACTCTGTACAGACTCATTACTCCGGCACTTTAAAACCAACATGTTGTACATTTTTTCCTTTAATATTATTTTTTCTTTAATATTGCACCAATCACCACAACAAATTTCTTGTGTGTGTTAAACTACTTGGCATTAAACCTCTTTCTGATTCTGAAGATATTCAACAGGAGGACATAAATCAGATCTGGTTGTGTCATTTGAAAACATTATGAAAACAATGAATTTGGAGAGACAAAACAATCAGGAACGTTTTAGGGCTTTAGGGGTTTCTACGGAAGAGTATTAGGGCCATGCAGGAGAAAAAATATTTGAGAGGGCAAGATTTTTTTTTTTGTGCACTTCGAGAAAAAAGTCGAAATGTCGAGATTAATGTTGAAATACAATTTCGAGAAAAATTTCGAAATGTCGAGAATAATGTTGAAATACAATTTCGAGAAAAAAGTCGAAAAGTCGAAATATCGAGATTAAAGGAGCTTGAGGCTCTTTTTAAGAAATGAGACTCTCTAGCGCCACCCTTCACCACGACGGCCGTCGTGGGTACTGCAGCCAACAGTGAAGCCGGCACGGGAGAACGGGGAGAACGCACTTGCAGCGTCATGTGACGTCACATCCGCAGCCCAGCGCGGGAAATTCGGGCCCGAATTGCAGCACATTTTGCAGCACACAGCCTGTTCAAGGCAACGGAGAGATACACTAGAGGGCTCATTATTTTGGGTTTGGAACGCTTCATCTGACATTATTACTAGAAAACTTAAAACGTATAGGCCTACGAATTTTTTTCATAAATCCTGCCTCAATCCGGCCTCAAGCTCCTTTAATGTTGAAATACAATTTCAAGAATAAAGTCGAAATTTCGGGAATAATTTTGAAATTTCGAGAATAAAGTTGAAATACATTTCGACTTTTTTCTCGAAATTGTACTTAAACATTAATCTCGACATTTCGACTTTTTTCTCGACATTTCGACTTTTTTCTCAAAGTGCACAAAAAAAAAAATCTTCCCCTCTCAAATATTTTTTCTCCTGCATGGCCCTAATACTCTTCCGTAGGTTTCTGTGTGTGTCCCTTTCAGTGTTTGTGATGAGTTGGGGGCATAATACATCCATGGTTGGGGGGCCCGTTCATCCATGATTAGTCCATGTTCATGCCCGCCTTGGTCACACCCTTCCCGGCTGCCCCCCCCCCCCGCTCTGCCCGCCATGTTCTGGAGGAGGAGGAGACTCTGGCGGAGCTTAAAGGCTGATTTATGGTTCCGCGTTACACCAACGCAGAGACCTACGGCGTAGGTTACGCGTACGTTGTGCGTCGCCGCGTACCCTACGTCGTAGGTCTCTGCGTCGATTTAACGCGGAACCATAAATCAGGCTTTAGCAGCAGCAGCAGCAGCGGCGAGGCGGAGGCGCAACAAGCTCCGGGGCACAAACAAGACTTGAGACGACCTCACCGAGAGCTCTGCGGAGTTAGCAGTGAAACCTGACGGTGGACCCGGGATTGCGGTAAGTTACCGCTCGGCTATCCACGTCAGTTCGCTAGTTTGGCGTGTTTTTGGTGTGTTTTGTGGTGTTTTTCGGCGTGTCTCCACTCAGCGCCCCCGCTAGCCGGGCTGCTAGCCCCGGGAGCTAACTAGCCTAGCAGCCCGGGTCCACCAGATCAGAGAAAACCCCCGTTTAAACCGCGGGGGTTGCGGGTTTAAAAACACGGCTCTGGGCCAGAAAATCCCGGCAGTGCTACAGTTGATATGACATGTGGACGTCCCGACAACAGGGTCTTTAGTAGACAGACCTCCCAGCAGACTGGCTTAGCTTTGATCCAACTTTTTCAAAGCCAAGTTTTGACATCACGCCCATCAGTCTCTGCATTTCTGCTTAACACATCCCAAATCCAGGTTACCATCGAGTCTGAGCCCAAGCTGATTTATTTAATTCAGCTCGTGTGCTTATCAGCCACATCACTTTTAAGGGGCGCCGTGATTTTTTTTTTTTTTAATTTTTTATTTATTCATTTACATTTTCAGGAGCAGCTTAATTGCAACGAAAATGTGCAGAATAGTATAACACAAAACTTGATGCACTTATTTGTTCTGGTCCTGCTCAGTGGTCGTTCAAAGTACCCACATGATAGCAGACTTTACTGGACATGGACAAGTATTCGTCTTGAATTGTTGCATCTTTTTGTCCAGCAGAGGTTTAGCTACGACCACACTAACGTGGTGTGAGAGATGGGCAGGGCTTTGTCTATTGTCAGGATGATTAGTCAGTCTCAGTGGGTGACAGATGCATCATCACCGTCCATCCTTCCGTCTCTGTCTTGGCTTTGTCTCTCTCTGTCAGCCAGGGAGGACAAAGGGGATGCGGATCAAAAGTTGGATTAACCCTCCCATCCCTTGCGATCTATCTTTTTTTGCACTGTTTCTGATTTAAAACACATTATCTTTCATGAATAAATAAGTGTTAGTGGTCGGATTTCATGGAGTTTGACAGTGTCATTTATGGGAACTTGGTGCTTGTGTCGCTGAGCAATGGAGGATTAATTATTGGCATATGTCGTCTGTCGTCATACTGGAGTTTTACTAAAAGGAAGTGATCTGGTGGTGTGGGAACTGGCTGGATAAGTTGATGTCACACGGTTGCGCACACTGCTCAGTCTTGTTTCACCTCCCAAATACACAGTCACACTCACACACAGGTGCCTGGTTGTGCAAGACTTCTATCTCCAGATCAGCTTTACTGTTTCTGTATGTCAAGGTGGACCTGTTCTCAGTGTGTTACCTCTCAGCCCTTAATGCTAATCACTCTCTACCTAGGGTTTGCCAAGGCACATACACCCTCATTTGAACCGAGTTTGACTTGTTTGCTTGCAGTGGCTACTTTTTATTTGTGATGTTTATTTTTTGTAGTCCCAAACCGGATAGCATTAGCAGTCATGGTAGTGTCTCTTGCCAAAAGTAAAGGGGAACAAGGAAATCTTTATCACTGGGAGCACTGCAGCAATGTTCACAAGTCGTCTGCCAAGCCAAGTGTGATGCTTCATCAGATGAAATTACGGTGTCATGGGCAGTTCAGGTCACTCACCTACCAAGCTGTGAGGTAGCGGTGTTTCATCTTTTTGCCAAGCACTCTCTGGTACACCAGAACCATCAAAATAAGATCAAAAACTTTGGAGAGGGAGCAAAATCAGAGATAATTTTTTTTTGCCGTCATATTCGTAGTAAAATCATTCATTTTAAAATTGACCAAGGTATTTATTGTTGTTGTAATTTTCCATTACTATTGTGGTCTTGGCATACCCCGGACAAGATTCATGGAGGAAAAAAAGTGTAATTGTGATATTCCTGATAAATGCTGTGATTGCAATTCGATCTGCGACACAATGTTTGAAAGACAAGCTTCAGTTCACTGTTCCCTATGTAATGGTTTTTATAACGACTGAAATCTTACTTGACCAGCACTGATTCCGTGTTCCTTTCTTGCTCTACATCCATGGTGCTGTTCCCTGTGGCGCTTTTACAGATGTTGGCACATGTGTTGCCTCATAGAGTAACGGCATACTCCAGAATAATGAGTTGTAAGCTGCATTAATAATTACAAACCTTTAGTTTTTTGCTAATTGCATCAGTTACAAGCAATGGTGGAAAAAATTGATTTTCAGCCCTAACCATGCCAGTTTAAGGGTTTTGCTGTTAAATCCAGGAATTTCACTCAACATATCACAATATGGATTTTTCCAGTCAATGCCATACATTTGTCTTATAGCGGAAATAACAATTTAATATTAATTTATTAATAATTGTAGCCAGGAGGCATTTTAAACACCGTATTTTCAATTATGTTAAATTAAGGTGTATATAAATGATTTTGCATAACGTTATTTATGTTCTACTTTTCAATCAAAGCTTTAGACCTTTGCAGATTCAACATGCATGATGGTGACGTATCAGGTGGTTCACCAGTAACTTATTTGGGTGAAACAGGATTCCACAATTTGGGAAGATTTGCATGCAGCAGTCAACATTACTGTCAGATAGGGCTGTGCGATTAATCGATTTTAAATCTAAATCGGATTTATTAATCAAGACGATGTTAAAAAAAGGAAAATCGGAAAATCGATTTTCCTTTTTTGCAGCTGGCTGCATTACAGACAGAGCTCGTCTAGCCATCTTTGTTTGGTCAAAGAAATTGTAAATGTTGTCACTTTACTAAACTCAAGGAGGATTTACGGTATCTTTCAATTGCAGTTCATTCCCAATAGGGAAATTAGTTTGCTATTTTTCTTTAAAAATAAAGATAAAATATTTGAAACTATTTATTCCATTGTCTTTTGTAGTTTTACCAAAGAAATCAAAATCGAAAATCGGGTTTTCAGAGAAAAAAATTGTGATTTTATTTTTGTCCAAAATCGCCCAGCTCTTTGTCCTTCTTTTCCTATTCGAAATATTCAGCTTTTACTATATGGAAAAGTAATACCACCTTTTGCCTGCCGTGTAATTCTGTGCTGCTGGCAGCTTTCTACATTCTGTCAGTATTATGAAACATGGACATAAATGTTGATTTGTGTGATCAAATGTAGCAGGTTATATGTCTACAAATAGTTCTGTTTTGCTGATCTTTCAGTTGATAATGTGGCCTGAGGCTCGAGTAGAAGAGTTTTAGATTTGCCTGAAAATGATTGTTTTAAAAAAAGTGAATAGGGCATGATTGAGCATCTCCTCTTCTTCCATGTGTCAGTCAGAAATGTTCCGACTAAGCAAAGAAGTTGCACGATGATGGACAGAAAATGTGTTTGACTCCACTTAAAATGTTAATATCTTTTACACATCTTTTACACAAAACCAGATAAAATTGGTGATTTTTGTTTGCCCTCCCTTTTTACAGCTGCGGTTCAACAGATTCAGATTGGGCATAACTAAACTCGCCGGAAAGTTGAATATTTTCTTCACACAAATCTTGTGTGCTATCTCTTCTGGCCCTTCTGTGAACGAAGCATAGAAGGACAGAGCAATGGCGCGTCGGGGTGTCTGCTGGTGGGGGTTGTTCCGGGATGCGAAGGGGGCGCAGGAGGGTGGGATGGACAAGACAGACTCTGCTCTCTTTCTCCTGTCGGCCATGGGTGAATAGGTGATTATAGCAGCAGATGTGTCATTAGGTCTTAGAAGTATTCATGCGGATGCAGTGATGAGGGAACTTTGGGGGGGCAGTTGTGGGGCATGCTCCACAGGAATCGTGTTTCACTGGCACTAAGTGAATTTAAGAGATGTGCCAAGTTGTTTACTTAACCCTCAAGCACATGCACTCCTCGTTTCCTCACCCATATATCCTTCAGCTGGCTATTTGTGGCTATAGTAGACAGGACGAACAGAAACCAGCGTTAGCATTAGTGCACATGCTCACTTGCTTATGTGGGGTTTAAATTAAAAAAATAATTCATTTAATTTTTGTCTTTATGATGGCATGAGGTGATGTTTAGTTCAAAGATTGGATTACTGAATAGGACACGTCATCTTAGATCTGCTTAAATGGCAGCAAGAGAAACTGCCAACCCAAAACCTATACAGTAGTTTAAATAGGATAGCATAAGTATGTGTTGCATTGCCTATGTGTCTATAATGGTATGCAGTTTTCCACCTGAGCTTTAACTTTATTAGAGTCATAGTTGTTCTTCCCTTCTTTCCAGTAGACATACAAATTCATATTTGGTTTAGAAAGAGGAGACTAATAACAGTAAATGTGCGTTCTGAAAAGCTCATGACTTTTTTATGGTCAAGAGCTTTCATATGAAACTTTGGGGGTGTAGATATCACAGCTGTGAGTCTACACCTAGTTTCCATATATGTTTTTCAGGAAGTCGTAAGAAACTGGGCCATTGATCTTTCAGAAACTAGACAGCGGCCTCATCAGTGACTCTTCTAGTCATCATTACACTGGAAGTCGTTTATCTCCCCTGCCACCCACCCTGCAGTGGAAACGCTTTTTTTTATTAATACAGTGCTTTTAAGTAGCTCAGATAATTGTGGTCTGATTTGAGTGATGAATGTAAAAATTCAGCTATGCAGGGCCCAAAATTAATATCTGCCTAGGGACAAGTGGAAGGAGATTTATGGGTTTGGCAGAAAGACAATTAGAGAGAGCAGCAAGGACCCAGGTTATAAATAATTGGAAATTGACGTGTTGTTTTTGAGTTGCGACTGACACTAATGTCATGCTTGATGTTCACTGTACCAGCTGTGTCATAAATGAATCAAATTTGAGCAGCTCTTGATGACTGAATGTGTTTGGGCAGTGACTATCGTGTATATTTTCTTTTTTTTAAATCAGAAATTTAAAATGAAGTTGTGTCTTACATTTGTAAAATCCTTTTCTTGTTAAAGAATACTTCAGATGAATTTGCATTAAAATTATTAATCCATTGATAAATGGTGCTGTCTTAAAAATATTAGCCAATGCTTTATTGCCCACTGCAGAAAACCTCTCTTACTAAGCTGTTTTGAAAGCCAATATTTACACCATCCTGTAACTTAATTAAATGGTGCAAAATTGTCAACTGCTTTCTCCATTTAAAATGGCAAAAATGTTTTGATGATACATGTGTATTATACACACACACACAATACTGGACACACTTTGTCACAATTTGTGTGTGTGTGTGTGTGTGTGTGTGTGTGTGTGTGTGTGTGTGTGTGTGTGTGTGTGTGTGTGTGTGTGTGTGTGTGTGTGTGTGTGTGTGTGTGTGTGTGTGTGTGTGTGTGTGTGTGTGTGTGTGTGTGTGTGTGTGTGTGTGTGTGTGTGTGTGTGTGTGTGTGTGTGTGTGTGTGTGTGTGTGTGTGTGTGTGTGTGTGTGTGTGTGTGTGTGTGTGTGTGTGTGTGTGTGTGTGTGTGTGTGTGTGTGTGTGAATAAAAGTTATTCAAGTCCTATCTAATGCAGATTATAGTAGAGTTTATCCACATAGTACGCATTTGTGCCTGGACCTGTTTACCATCCTCCAAACCCACTGACCAGACAACTTTACTACTTTTAGGTTCCATGACCGCACAGACCTGACACTTCTGATGATATTATTCAACTTCTGTAACCTTCCTTATAACTTGCAGTCTTGTCAAGTTACTGTAAACTTGTGTATGATAATCAGAGTTGCTATGAAAGTCTTTGTCACAGCACTCGGTTAACTTATAATACAAAGTAGGCAGGCTTGGAAAATGCTTATCTAAGTATGAAACATGTCTAGTTTCAGAAAGGAAAGCTTTTAAACTTGTTCCTCCTATAAATATACATTGACATCGTTTAGTGTGTGACTGAAGTCGATGCTTGATGAGCCTAACTTGTTTAAATTTTCTTTGGCAAAATAAATCCCAGGCTGCTTTGGTGCATTCAGTTGAGGTTCATGTTTTTCATGTATTTGTTTATGAAACAGAATTTCTCTCCTTTTCACATGTCTTTTTTTTTTTTACTTTTCTTCCTCTGTCTTCCTAACACTCATCTGATATTTGTCTGTTTGTCCTAGGTGATGGCGTGGTCGCATGTGCAGCCTGCACTGTTTGTGTGGAGATGGTTTTAACAGATGCTGTTCTGGAGGACTCAGGAACATTGCACTGGCCTGGAGAAACCTCATAATCGCAACACAACACACTGAAACACAAAAGGATAAAAATATATATACATCACTGCTGTGCAGTGAAGAAAAAAAAAAAAGACAGGTGTGTGGACATACAGCATAAGCTTCACTTAAAGGATACACATATCTGCACCTCCTGTGCTCGTTCATCTTTTTACTCAAACACTACAGGCATCCAAGGTCCTCTCCTACGAGAGCGTGTGAAATTTATTTCTTCCTGTCAGCCCAGTCTTCACCGCCACCATGCCGAGCACCATCCGCCGACAGATGAAAAACATGGTTAACAACTACTCTGAAGCAGAGAAGAAAGTCAGGGAGGCCACGTCCAATGACCCCTGGGGCCCGTCATCTTCACTCATGTCAGAGATTGCTGACCTCACCTACAACGTGGTGGCCTTCAGCGAAATCATGAATATGATCTGGAAACGTCTCAACGACCACGGCAAGAACTGGCGTCACGTTTACAAAGCACTGACCCTGCTTGACTACCTGATCAAGACGGGCTCAGAGAGAGTGGCACTGCAATGCAAGGAGAACATCTTCGCTATCCAGACCCTGAAGGACTTCCAGTATATTGATCGAGACGGCAAAGACCAGGGCATCAACGTCAGGGAGAAGAGCAAGCAGCTAGTGATCTTACTCAAAGATGAGGACCGCCTTAAAGGGGAGAGGTGAGATTATTGTGACTTATTCTTGGACTAGTTAGAATGTTAGGAAACATCATTTATCTTTATTTATACTTTTTGTGGAGTAACTTTTGTCTCGGTGACATTTAATACATTTAATTAGACCAACTGTTGAGGTGGTTTCTCTTCACCGCGTTTCTGTTGTCAGCTCTGACAGAGAAACTTAGCAGGGCATCCATCCTCTACATTACCGGTATACTTTACAAGTAGAGCTCTTAAAAATGCCCTTGAAAATGGCAACATAGTTTCCCAACTTAAACATTTTGCTTAGTTTTATCTATTCCAATAATTCTTTGTTATTGCATTTTAAGATACTACATGTAATATTTTTCCTAAAGATGACTAAAATAAGACTCAAATTCTTAGGAAAGTCCATCTAAAGATAAAGATATTGATGACATTCAGTCTGTTGTGCTGGTATTTTTTTTGTCAATATCAACAAAAAGTTGGAACTTACAATGAAAAAATTACATTTCCTGTGAACATAGGTAGATTGTAATTAACCTTTTACGTGCGTTTGCGCGTGTGTCTTTTCAAGAAAAACAAGCCCGTCTGCTTAAGCTGTCTCTTCCTCTATTGTAGTTGGGAATTTATCTTAAGCAATGTGGTCAGCTACTGAATTTGTATTGCATATCTTTCCACTTCTCTTTGAAGGGTACACTACACGTAAATATAGCTTGCAGCAAGTTTGTGTTGAGGTAGACATGGATCTGAATCAGGTGGTTGTTGTGTAGGTTTTGGGGCAATAGGAGAAGGAGACTGAAGCTTAATACACTCTTGTTACTGCAGTTTGTAGCACTGTTGAAAATGGTGACAAAGATTTCATATACCTCCAGATTTGAATATAACCTCCTTTTCATGCACCCGTCTGAGTCCAAACTACTGAAAGGATGTGCTCGAGTGAGTAGAGCCACCACTGGCCACATGCAGTGTCAGGGTGCGGGAGGAGCATAGCTAAGTATGAGGATAGACACTGCTTGATTTATACCTCTGCAAAGCAGCTACGCGCGTAGACTATGCACAGCACATTCCTCTACTTCATTGTTTGTATCACTCTGTAATTTCCTTTTGTTTCCTTACTATATGTAGATCATTCAAAGCAACTAAGCAAAAAAAAAAAGTATTTATGTGAGTTGGACATGGCAGCAACTAATGAAGAAGAAAACTACGAATTAAATTGCAAGCACAGTCATAAACGGTATTATTTGATACCTAGTCTTTTAAAAAAAACGCGAGCCCTACACCCAGGAAATGTTTTCATGGTGGTAAACCTCGTATCCCCTCTTTGCTCTGGTGCACACCAGAAGTTCCTGAGCGGGGCTGCTGAATCTTGGTTATACTAATGTAGAAAGCCAGGTTTTTGCTACACATTTAGCATCCTGCATTTTGTTTTGTCATTTCTCAAGTGATGCTAGTGCTGCTAGTGAGTGAGATGGATTGAAGATTGAATCTGCCCATTTTAACAGAGTGTAAAACTCATACCATGCTCAAAAAAATCATTTTTCGGTTTGATTATTTGCAAGATCAAGAAAAAAAAAATCTATATCAGAGGTAGACAGATTTTTATTTTTTCCCTCCCCATACAAAATATACACTAGTTTAGAAAGAAGAATTGATGCACAAATTGGCTTAATGTAGATAACTGTTATAAAATAAGTTGTAAAATTTGTTATTAAATAAAATCAGGGCTGTGTTATGCTTAGCAACACAGGGCTGCTTGCCTGTTAATCGGCCTGATATTCTCAGATGTTGGGCAATAATCGGCCTGATAAACTGATTGTCTGCCTCTCATCTGGATACCAAGATTGCAAACCGGATACACACTGAATGAACAAATATCTGGATACCAGGAATGTTATAAATGCAGCCCTAGTGCGTCAGTCTGCATGACCCAGGGGTGAAAGCTCTACTGATGCAGGTATTGGAATATTGGAGAGACATGCATCCATGTAGGTTAAGTTTTCTTTTGTTTTATGGGGTCCATGGTTATTCAGCAGAACTATACAGTACAGACAAAAAGTTTGGACACACCTTCTCATTTAAACAAATAGGGAAGTGTGTCCAAACTTTTGGTCTGTACTGTATATATGTACATATAACAAAGGTGGGCAGTAATTATGGTGAGAATAATTGTCATTTTTTTCATTTTTACAGACACAAGTACAAACAAATTACAGATTTGTTTGTCAATTTTCATTTTAGACAATTAATTTGTTCACTGACTCTGTTAATGATCTTAAGTGACAGAATGTGCTATGGAGGTCACTGCTATGTCATCCAGCACATATACACTGCCCAGCATCACCAGTTTAGGAAAACTTTCAGAATGAAGTGCTGGTTGCAACACAATCACTAGAGATTTTTTGAGTGAGCTACTGGACTCGCACACAAAGTAACATGCAAATCACCTACCAGTGCTGTCAGACGAGCTGTCCCTTTCGACACCCGGGGGGAGATTATGAGTCATTGTGAACGCCTTTGAGTTGGTGGTTAGGAAAATGACAGACTATTTTGAAAAAAATGAGGGTGTTGCAATGCTTCTAGGAACTTACGAACATGCCTGAGAAGATTGCTTCATCAGCTGTTGGCACACGGATTTCTAATAAATGACTTGTGGCAAATTACATTTATGAAACCCTTATTCTGAATCACTTTTTCCCTGTCATTTATTAGTCGGTGTATGACTGTTTTCGATGAAAATCCTTGTTTTCCTATTGAAAAACATGAGTCTTTTTTTGCAGTATTGTTCCACTAATCTTTTAGCGTTGCTTGTTTGCATCTGCTGCATGTCAGCTCTCTCCCTGCATTTGTACACTCTGATACTTGTACAAACGTCCAGAGCACCTGTTTGAGCCATCCTCCTGTACTCAGGCCTCTTCTGCATGCTGATAAAACCTTTTCTTAGATTGTTTTTTTTTTTTCTTGTATTTTTTTTTTCTTTTCCACATTGATGTCAGGCGCGGTTACAGATATGGGGATCGAAAAATGCCTTCCTCCTTGTTTTACACCCAACGCCTCATCGAGACATTAACTGGTTGATCAGATGAAATGCTGATCCTTTTATGTAAAATCATAATGGTTCTATTCAGATGCAAATTTTATTTCTGGTACACGTCAATAAATATTATTAGCTATAAATTGGGTTATAATCAACTGCATACAATGTTGCAAAATGAAAGGTTACATTTGATTAATTTAGAATCGTGTGATATGCTGAATCTAGTTGACCATTGTTTATTTAAATAAAACAAATCCACTATCCAGGAGGTGACAACATCAGCATCGAATCCCATGTAGGAGGAATTTTCTTAATAGATTTGATCCATAGCAATTCAAAAGTAAAATGTGAAAATCCAATAGCAGAAGTTGCGTGGGCAGAAAATGTCTGTGAGCAAGTTCTTAAACTAAAAAGCAGTACATTTTAAAATAACAGTGTTTTAAGTGGAGAGATGGTGTTTTTAGGTGAAGTGGGGCATGCTTGCATTCAAGTATGCAGATACTTTTTGAGTGTGAACGTACAGTTTAAGGGCGTTTACCACAATATCTGAACATAAGGACGAGCGTCTCTGCTCTCAAAATGCTAATTATATTGAATTATATTTTAGTCTTTGGCTCCAAAGACCAGTCTATGTAGTATTTCCTGTCTATTGGTCTTGAACGAAGAGAATAAAAAAATGAATACAAAAATTGAACTGGACTCGAGGCAAGAATATTGATCAAACACTATTATTCTTTTTATTGTGTTAGGTCTCAGGCTTTGAAGACCAAAGAGCGTATGGCCCAGGTTTCCACGGGGAGCAGTCAGATGGGGTTCGGTCGAGGCTCATCTCAACCCAACCTTTCTACATCCTACAGTGAAGAGTATGGCAGATCAGAGGGCTCGCCTGCCTCCTACCATGGCTGTGAGTGTGCACTTGTTATGAACTGTACACACACGTACAGGATTCATTTCCTATGTTTGAGTGAGAAATGTAACTCACTATACCACAGTTATTATTATGATTACTGTCTCCCAGTTGCTGTAACTTTGGTCTACATCCTGAAACTTTCCCCTCCCCCTTTTATGTCTCTGGTTTGCAGTCCTGCAGTTAGGCTGCATTCCTGAGCTCACTCACTCCCCTCCCTCTCTCAAACACACACACACACACACACACACACACGCACACACAAAATCAGAAGAGGAAAGAGGAAAGGGCACAACCCCCCCCCCATCATCTTTCATCCATATGACAGAGGAATACATTAGCATACATTTTTTTCATACAAAGTGACATACAGTGTAGCAAGATATTATATAAGGACACTATAATAATTCTTGAATTTATTTAAGCTTTTATATCATGTCATACACACAACACCACAAGTACACAAAGGTATGGGGCTGTCATATTAAAAGAAAATAAAAAAATGTCTGAATCAGAGCTTTTTTTTAAACGTAGGCAGAGAATGATAATTTGTTTGCATTGATACAGAGAACCAAATGGATTGAAAGAGTAATGGAGTGAGGTGGAGCTGCAGTTAAACAAACTGCAATCAGTTTGGAAATTGGGTCATGTATGGACGGACGGGGTTAAAACTGGGAAAATGAATTGAAAGTGTGAACTCTGGTGACCCCCAGGCCTCTGTACACAACAGGATGACTGTGCATGCACAGACGCTTATGGGTGCATGTTCATCCTCATCTGGTTCCAGCCTGTGTGAATATGAAGGATACGCTCAATCCTTTGTACATTGTTGCCCGCATTCTTTTATGTACGTTATGCTTGGGTGTGCGGTTCGAAGCGGAAGCGACTGCAGCTGAGTCATCAGTGAAGAAAACTGAGGGGCAAACCGACCAATAGGAGTTCATCTTGTCTATCGCCACAGGAGGTGACTGGGAATGTTTGAGATTCCAGTCAAATTTTCCGCGTATTGTTGTCCAGACAGGGTGTCTGTGAATGGTAAGGCAAGTTTGATTGTAACATGCTTTTCAAAAGCCCGTCCTGAACAGTAACGTAAGATAATCCTTTATCTTGAAAGACAACAGATGTGTCTGCACAGGTTTTATGGCTGTCATCCCTGACTGAAACATTTTTCACACTATTATTAGTCTTTTAATCCACTTTAGTTGCCATTGGTTTTTATTAGCCAATTTCAGTTTCTGAAATCTTGCCCCCTCTCTCTATGGGTGGGCCAAGATGAAATTGCATCATGCTAATGGAAGTTCCTTTGTGTTTGGTGTTTTATTAAAGACAGCGTTGACAAAAGTATCAAGAAAAGGAATAATTTATTTTCATCTCTAAGCCACTAACACATGTTGCAGGAATAGGAAGAAGAATTAGTGAGAAAATGAAGCTTTTGGAGAGCCCCCCCCTCACAGGCAGAGCTGTATTGTCTGTATGAAGGATGCCGTGGGATCGTGACTATCCATATATGGTCATTCCCACAGTAGTGGGAAAGAAATGAGTGTGTTTTAGTTGGCTTTAAATCTTGTTTATTTTTCTTGACTTGTCATTTGAGTAGGTGTAATGGTTGACTGAGGTCAAATGTTCCCTTTGATGGAATAGCGTAGTGCTTATGTGTGTTTGTGATGGATATTGTCTGAAAGAAACCATACTCTTTACATTAAATTGATACTGAACGACAGTCCTTTTATGGTTTTGTTTACTTCTGTCAGATATAATCTCATCAGCCTAGCATTGTTTAGGCTTCCGTTGTCTGTCTCAGCTTTGGTACAACTGTGCTCGCTGTCTGTCTGATGCACACGTGCAGCTGATTTTGAAGCCATGACTCAAATTCCATCAACTAAGCAAACACACCTCTATCCCCGGTCCTTTTCCCTTGATGCGTGTAGCCTGGAGAGGGAGTGGCAGGGACATGGATTTGACTAGAAGAGGGGGAGGCTGAATATGAGGTATGTGAACTTCAAGTGGGATTTAAGGAGGGGGATGAGGAATAAGGATGCAGATTTGAAGCAGGAGACTTTAAATTATGTATGGAGTGTAGACAGTCTTGCAAAAGTTAAAAGCTTTTAAATATCGAGGTTCATATCAACACACAATTTCACAATTGTGGTAAAGGGTAAAAAATATTACAAGGTTGGATATGTTTTAATGAAAATGACCACAGAACAGAGCATATAGAGTACATCTACATGAGCAAAAAGAAAGCATGAAGCGTTCTGAAACCACTCGAATTATAGAACAATTAAGGATATGTGATAGTTCTGCTTTGAGGTTCTTGGTTTGAAAAAATTGTGATGTAATTTCACTTCCTAAGGGCCATACACGGCAATATTCAATCTCAGGCCCTCCCCTTGGCCCCATTTTCTCATTTTCTGGGATAAGATGTTGCTTTTGGGGGGGGCGGGGGGGACAAGGAGTAGTGACACCGCAAGGGCTCGGTAGTAGCACCAGCAACACAAGGGGCACATCAAAGCTGTGTTGCAAGGCTCGTTCCACTGGAGCTGTTCATGTTCTTCTCTTCTTCTTAGTGGTGGACAACACGAACTATGCTGTCCCCTACTCTCCCTGTAGTCCAGGGTTCACTACACCCTCAACATTCACATAGCTGCTCCACATGTGAGACCGTGGTCCTCAGTCAGACAAGAGTGGAATGCCCTCTAGGTTTGGGTCTGAGAGGTTGACAGGCCGATTGTTGCAGTGTCTGCAGTAGTGCAGACTGGAAAGACTGAGCCAAAAGGCAGGACCCTGTCTACCAATCCATCCATGTTCCTGCTCTCACCTGTGGTCACAAATGATGAGTAATATGAGCAATATAATTTATCTCCTCGCACTAAGCACTTTAAAATATAAACACAACATATATCCACTATAACTGTACTCTACTGTTTAGACTCGTTTACACACTGGTCGTTGGTCTCCTGTTTTTATTCTTTGTACTAAGTTTCGTGTTGTGTTGTGGTATTATGTGTTTCTGTCTTTGTTTTTTCTTATTCCTTGTACTGATTTTCGTGTTGTGTTGTGGTATTATGTGTTTCTGTCTTTGTTTTTTCTGATTCGTTTATGTTCATGTTACCATCAACCTGCCAGGGGACTACAGATGGAAATTAGCCTTAGGCTATAATCTGGCATATTTACATGTGAATGTTCATTAATATGCACTGTCCCATTTTAAATAAATAAATAAATAAAAAATAAAGTAATGAACTAAAGGGACAAGATTGAGAATTCAACTGAAAGTTTCTTCTGCAGGGCCATTCAGTCACCCGGGAGGGATTTAGAGTAGCCCAACTAGGGATGTTCGATTAATCGATTTTAAATCGTAATCGCGATTATGTAATTAGAACGATGTTAAAATGTGAAAATCGGAAAATCGATTTTTTTTTTAATTTTTTTTTTTTTTTTTTTTTTTTTTTTTTTTTTTTTTTTTTTAAACCTTGTCTGCACTCATATTAATGATTGATACCATATTAATGATGGAAATAACTCTCAATACCTGCGACATGTGCCCCATTGGAGAGGCTCTTTAATGTAGGAGGGGTGATATACTAACATGCCACCGGGTAGACCGGCTCGTGTTCCTTGCAAAAAGCTTGCAAATGTGAATAGCAAATGTAATGACTGACATTACACACCTCTGCCTCCTTCATGGGTTGCATTATTATTTAGCATGCAAAGACCCAGTTTAGTTTAATTAGAAAATGTCTTGTTTTATTTAATTGGAAATATAACTTACTGTATGTTTGCAAGTGCTGATTTGCTGATTTTTTTTTTTTTTTCAGAGATAAAACTTTATATTTTATTATATTTTTTAAAACTTTTTTTCAACTTATCTTACAGAGTTTTGCACTTTATTCATTCATTTTTGGTTTAATAAGAGCAAAGTTTGCACTTAAAGCTCAATGGGGCAAATGTTCAATAAAAAAACAGCATATTTGAAATCATTTCTTTGCCTTTTGTCAATTCACAAAATAATCGTAATCGAAAATCGGATTTTGAGAGAAAAAAATCGAGATTTTATTTTTGGGCAAAATCGAACAGCCCTAAGCCCAACTGAAACAACTGCTGTAGCTTAAGCATCTGGTTAGGGTGACGGCCTCCCTTGGGAGGTGTTTGGACATGTCCAAATGGGAGGAGGCCCAGGACAGGTCATAGCTGTATTTGTTGGCTAGACAGGGCAGACTCGGCTCCATGCTGGATGAGGTGGTCGGGACCTGCACCTTCTTGTTTAGGATGCTGCGCCCAGAACCCTAATCCAGATGGATGGATGCTTGAATATTTGTATCATTGTTATAATGTCAAAATGAAAATGTCATTGAGATGTGATAACATTGTAATAAAATTATTGTATGTATTTGTATCATCTTCTCATAATGGAAACATTGAATCTAAATGTTTTCTGTGTGTATGGAAAGATGATGTCAGGAATGTCATCAAAGGGCAGACAGATGTTAGTCAAAAGGGGTTTCATGTTTGGTATGTCAAATAATGAAACTAACGTCATCACATCCTACTGGTGTGGTTTTTGTTGGACTTAAATTAGATATATATTCTCTACCCGCATGTATACATACTAGCACTTGGAGGATAATGAAATTAATACAGTCCCCTAATTATCATTAAGGCCTCTCTATTATTATCTGGAGTGAAGTCAAATCGGTCTGTATTGTTTAAAGTTAAGACGGCCAAAGAGGAGGTGGATAAAACGAAAGAGAAAGTGTTAACAATTTTTAAGTCATAGGGGGTTTTAAGTAGTGCCACCCAGATACCTCTTCAGCGTGCACTGTTCATAAATGGTAAATCATGTGAATCACCTCGCTAAGCTAAGCAGAAGAAAATGAGTTCACTGTTAACCTCACTACACCCACCACATTCACACAGAAATTCTGTAAACGTAGTGCCATTACGCAGACAAAAGAAATAAACAACAATGTGTAATTCCGTAGTTCCTCTGGAAACCTCATGGTTGCAGTTTTTAAACTCAAACCCACGAAGTCAGTCTGAATTAAAGTAGACGAGGTGTGTGTGTGTTTTGCTGCCACATGGCCTGACCTAATCCAATTAAGTGAAGGATTGGTCGATGCTTCCAGTTCAAGCTAACAAATACCTTTAATCACACATCCTCATTTGTACAAGCACATATTTTTAATACAACTCAAATAATCTATAGTGTGGCTTGCTTCACCAGTCTATATTGTGTTTTTCTATTCATTGTGAGAGATTTTGAAGTTCCATCACAAGTGACATTCATGGCCAGATGCACAACATATGTATTGCAATAGCATGTGCATTAACATTCTGAATGTGTCTGTCAGCCACATCTCCCAATGCGGGTTCAGAGCTGGAGCAGGCAAGACCTCAGACTAGCGGAGAAGAGGAACTACAGCTACAACTTGCCTTGGCCATGAGCAGAGAAGCAGCAGAACAGGTGCGCATGCTTCATCAATAACGTGTGTCTTAACACGGCCAGGCAGGGATCCATGTTTTTAAATTCCTCTCTCATTACGTGTGTGTTCCTGCTAAACAGAAAACCGGCTTTGATATTTTGTGATGACATGCCAGAGGGCTATTAATGTGTATGTTTTAAGAAAGAAAGGTTTGACCTACATATTTAAATTGTGGCTCTAGGAGGAACGCCTACGTCGAGGAGATGACCTGAGACTACAAATGGCCTTGGAGGAAAGTAAGAAAGGAGGTCCAGAATCTGGAAAACTGCCCAAGAAGAAGAACGAGGTAAAACACACAGAAATATTGGGGCTGGGATGACTCAATTATTCCATTATCACAGCCTGTCCGCTTTTACTGTCTGACCTTGTGTGCTCCTCCAGTAGCACTTACTGGCAGATGACCGTCTGTCTAGCTTTCTCACTGGTGTTTTTTGGGTCCACATAATTCAAGTGTGGAAGAAGGACGCTTTCATGACATTGGCTCTTCTTCGTTTTTCTCACTAGTTTGACATTAAATCCTTCACTTAATCTGAACCATGTTTTTGGCAGACAGGTGGTCCTTCGCACATTCATTTTTAAATTTTTTTATGTGTCACCTATTCCTTTTTTGATTCTTAAGCCAAAGAATGAATATAAAATAGATTTACTTTGTTTATCTTCTTCCCCCAGTTTAATATTTCATTGTCTTCCTAACTTGAGCTCTCTGTTTCTTTGCTAAAGCCACAGTCATCTTTGATGGATCTGATGGACGTTCCTGAGCCAAGTGCGAGTGCTGACGCCTGGGGGGCTGGAGCTGGAGCTGGAGCCGGAGCCGGGGCCGGGGCCGGAGCTGCTGCTGCCTCAGCAGACCCGTGGCAGCCTTATGGTAAGCACATATTTTTGCTTTTACTCCGTCACATTAAATGATCCCTACATACTGTCATCTTTACCATGTATAAGCTGAGGTTGTGGTGAATGTGTGTGTGTGTGTATGTGTGAGAGAAAGGGGGATGGAGGGAGAGGGCGTCATCTCTGCTCTCCACCTGCAACTCAAAGAACTGTGACTCTTTGTTTAATTGGAATGCTGCTCCACTGGCTCAGCAGCATTGCTGCTCTGGGAGCAGGGGGGAGTAAGAGGAAGACTGTGAAGAAAAGACGTATGGACGGTTTGTGGAGCAGGAAGGAAGGCTTGTGGAGATTAGGGCTGCAACTAACGACTATTTTGATAGTCGACTAGTCACCGACTATTGAAATGTCGACTAATCGGATATTTAGTAATTTTTTTAAAATTTAGTATAAGGTTGCTTTAATTATGTGGCAAATGATAATAAGCACAAGAAAGATGGCACTATAGCCCTGCGCAGAACTGTTTTCTTCATCCTGCTCCCGCTCGCATCCTCAAAACTCTGAGAATTCAAGCCCGCACGGCGCACAATAATAGAGATGCATTGATTTAATGTTTTCTCCCGTCCCGCAAGAGAAATGTCCAGACAAATCTATCTGATTTAATGTTAACATGATCATTGTGGAGCTTGATGGATAATTGACAGTTCATAGGCACCTGACTGAAAGTTAGATGCAAATCCATCATCGTCATCATCGCACTAGCTTTTTCGCCTTTCGCGCAGCATCAATTATGTGATTGAGGTTATAGCAACGAGAGTAGCTGTGAGTGGCTCAAATAATACTAATAAATAACATGAAATAAACAAAGTTAACGAATTAAACAAATTAATTTAACAAATGAAAATAGGCTTAATATCTTACCAAGGCGAGTCCGTTTCGTTCAACACTCCGACGTGCTTTCTCTTCAAATGCATTACCGACGTGCTCCCGTGAAAAGCAACGTCGGCTTCGCAAACCTTGCAAGTCATCTTTTTATTCTCCGTATCGAGGCTAAAATGCTCCCAAACTTTTGAAGTTTTATTACCCGCAGCTGCGCTGAGACGCTATCGTGCATGCGCGGCTCTCTGCAGAGATTGTATTGAAGTGAGATGCCTCACTCCATTGGAAAAACACGTCTGGCGACAATTGTCGACAATGGAATTAATTGTCGACAACATGGACGAATCGTTGCAGCGCTAGTGGAGATGGAAATGTAGCACTCTTCAGTCAAGCGATAGGGTATATAGTAACTACATTAGTTCTTTTAAGAGTCATGTCACCTGTTCCACAGCCTTAAAACATGAATTTTGCCACTGCAGTCTGCTACTGATATGTTTTACATGTAGTGTATAAAAAGAACTGGACAAACCAACTGTGACATAGCCAGAAGTTTTTCTGATGAGGTCGTTGTTTTTGTCTTTGAAGCTCTGGGGACCATCATTTTTGGAAGGAGCGGAATCCGCCCCAGAACTAAATAGGTGGAACAAGCAAACCTGGCAATTGGTTTGACCATGCCCATCTGACCTGGTTACTTTAGCTTAGCTTTGCTCATGCCAACAATACCTAAAATTCATTCTGATAAAATTTGTCCCTAAACCCTCATTTCAAATGTGTTGGTTTTGACATCTGAAAAGAGGACAGCTAATTATCCAGTCAAGCTCTTCCAGAGCTACCACGGACATCAGGCCAGACCGTGGATAGCAAAGCGTAGCTCGCTTGGACCGCCTGGCTGCAGTCACAGCTTGGTGTCACCATGGTGACTTTGAAGGGTCCGAAGTCAAAGTTGGTTTTGTAGAAGTAGTGAGCGCCTGAACCTGAGCTGCCAGTCTGACTACTGCTAGCTCTGGCTTGCTGTAGCTAGTGGCTTCACCCTCTCTCCACCTGTAGCCCTGACTCTCCCAAGCCATCCCAGAACCAATACAGCTAACAGCCAAACAAACCTTGTTTAGATCCCTTAAAGTAGCTGAAGTCATGCCATCTGGGCATTTTATAACATACAGTGAGGTCACTTTAAAAAACAATAGATACACACCCTTATATATCAGTGTAATTTGCAGGTTAATATGATTTCAGCTAATGAGATGCATAAAAATTATCCCAGTATCGTGGTCATAGATGCAAAATCAAACTATGGGGACTATAGTTTAGTGTTTTTTCCAGGCTGTAGCTGACCATAGGGGACCATGCAGGACAAGACTAGAGAAGCTTGTCTTAAACATTGCTTCATCATATCACGCGTTTCCATTAGCCGAAGTTCTGGGTAAATTCTTTGGGCCATTCGTTCGTCCATTACCAGGAACGGCCCTGTAATGTGGCTTTCACGAACCTTTTACGGGGACAAAGAAGTTCCCTCTAGCAGGAGAGGGCTGTTTTTTGGCCGAGAGGGGCTACTTGGTGGCTGGTCTCTGCTGATTGTGTATTTTAAAAGCAGGAAATTATGTTCAGCCCTCTCACGTGAACTTAAATCATGTGACCACAAATCATTTAAGCATTTTGACCAGAGGCATTTGATGAAGTTTGAGATTACATGAAAACAACGATGGATGGACATATGAGTCGGTTTGGGTCTTGCTGTCATATTACACCAATATAGAGGTCCGGCGGGGGATTTCTTTTAATCCCAAATGCTATGACCGCGGTGTATGTTTTAAAAAGAAAAGCAAGTTGCGGTCTATTGAAATTGAGATAGCATGGAGATGTGACATGGTGCAGAAAGAATACAGGAGCTATTAAATGAAATGCCACTACTGGCACTTAATGCTCTAGGATATTTCTTTCCATTATTTTATAGTTAGCATTGTCTCCATTTTTCTAGAACAAATATCCTCCAGCACACACTCATTGAATGTCTCTCCTCTGTGTCTGCTCCCAGGTTCTGCCCCAAGGCCAGCAGTGCCAGTGGACCCGTGGGGAACTCCTCCTTCTGTTCCACCCATGAAGAGCGGAGATCCCTGGGCGGCCAACTCCACTCCTGCTCCAGACCCCTGGAGCTCTGCAGCTGCACGCCCCAAGACTTCCAATGCAGGTGACCAACCATTCACTACTCCAACGCACACACCCACCACACAAACCCAAACACAGGCGCGCACACTAGGGCTGGCGCGGTAACTGAATCCCCCCTTTCAATAAAACACTGGCAACATAGAATTCAAGCTACAATAATCCGGCAGATAAATCAATTAATCACGTCAGAATGCTTAAACACGAGGAGTTCTTTAATTTCATGCGCATTAACAGAATTCTCACATGTGGAAGAGCATAGTGTGATGGCTAATACAGTAGATAACTTGGTGGATATCATCCACTTGGGCCCAATAAAAGAGGGCTGCCAGCAAATTCAGATGAGCCTTTCTGTCGTAAAACTGCCAGTTTCACACGCAAACACTGCAAATTTGTGAACATATATTGGGCTTCATCACCCGGCAACAATCACGTCCCTTGAAACAATTATTATTTATTAAAAAAATAAAGATTGTGTTCATGGTCAAGGTGGCTCCTCTTCTTTATGGCATAGGTAACCGCCCTGGCACACACACACACACACACACACACACACACACACACACACACACACACACACACACACACACACACACACACACACACACACACACACAGGATTCGGGTCACTCACCAGCTTCATCTGCTACGTAATACTCATGAATCAGGTTGTGATCTTGCTTTTTATTCTGACCAGCTGTGGCCAAAGAGCTGCAGAACTATGGGATGTATGTCTGTGAACTGAAGACGTAATTTTAGGTAAAAAACTACCAACGCGGCCAAAATGGTAGATGACATACGCTTATGCTTTCAGCTGCTGAAAATTTCAATTTGGTTCATTTACTTGATCCAAGTATTCATACTCATCTGTATTTGCATTGTCTGTTTACGTCTGGTGTTTTTTGTTGTCGTTTTGATTTTTAATTCTGTGTGCGTGTTTGTATTTGTGTGTGCGCGCATTGTCTCCTTTCAGGTAGCTTTGACCCATTCAGTACATCCAATGGTACGTCCAAAGAAGACTTCTCAGAGTTTGACAGCCTGCGCTCTTCCTCCTCTGTCCGCACTGGTACTCACCCTGTCTTTGTCCCTCTAATGACACGGAGTCTGTGTTGTTTTTCCTCAGTGTCTGAAAAGATGCCTGTCTGCAGGACATCAGGCCACAGACGCTTCTTGTCTTTGTCTGTATGTACCACCAGACTTGAGCAGAAGGCCGAGCTCGTACCATAGTCGTGCGTTTGACTTTATACTGTAAAATAATCCAAAGTCTGCAATGATCACATGGTAAAAATCAGCAGTCTGCCCAGGTCTGGTCCCACATCACCAAGGTGATGCGGCTTTTTCTACGTGCATTGATTAATACATTATCATCACGAAGCCATCTGGTTCATGGAACAACTCTCAGCTCTGCCGTGATGTCTGGAAAAATCTTAAGTCAGAAGCAAATTATTTGAAAAATGCTGAATTAAATGAATTGACAGCTTCATTCAGGTTGTCTGAGAGAGTTCCAGTGACTAGATTGGCACTGATCTGTTTTCCTTCTGTCTCTTAATTGTGTGGGAGGGTGATATTGGTTGTTAGGATTTAGGGTGTAACAAACAAACACACACACTCACACACCAACGATAAAGTCTAGAGGAGATGGACTTGTAAAGGTCACGACTTGAGTTAAGAAATACAGCCATGTGCAGAACTGGAACATCAAAACTCATTTCTATTTTGACTAGGATGTAAGACATCTATCAATCCTATACACATTAGGATGGTCCACGTTTATCATTAACATCATTTTTAGCTCCCCTGTATTCCAGTTCTTGTTATGTGACACCAGTTTTCACTTTTGACATTTGGTTTTGTGTTTGCTGGCATGCTGAGTTTGAAGAGTGCATTAATGAGTATCTCCACTGCTGTCTGACTGCAGCCAGCCTGTCTGCCTCTGATATCCTCTCATAATCGCATCCACTTGCCTTTATTTTTCAGTAAATATGAAAATAGGTGCTTAAGAGCAGATGGGCACACTTCTATGTGTAAGTGGACTGATAACTTCCGAATTTAAAGAGTGAAGAGAAACGAGGGTAAAAAAGTATCTTCATTGTAGCCGATTGTCACAATTAGAATTCAAGAAGTGCATGGTTTTATTATGTTTTCCAGCTCAGAGAGTAAATGTCTTTGAAGTGAATAAACTGCATGTCCTACTATCTGTCTTACTTTAGGTGATGGGGGCATAGCGTCCTCTGTGCCCTCCCAAGTCAGTCTGGCTAGCAGCAGCAGCCTGGACCTGTTCGACCCCCTCCCCACCTCCACGTCTAACTCCTCTATCACCACAAACCCGACCAGAAAGACTCCCGAGTCCTTCCTGGGGCCCAACGCTGCCCTGGTCAACCTGGACTCTCTGGTGACGAGACCAGCTCAGCCGCCGCCCGCTGTTAACCCATTCCTGGCCTCCACAGGTGAGAACATGACAACGCTGGTCCCCACAATGTACAGGCAAGTTTATTTATATAGCACAATTCAACACGAGGTAATTCAAGGTGCTTTATATCAACATTAAAAGTGGCAAGGCACAATTAAACAGTAAATAACAAATGATAAGAAGAGAGGTAAAATAATAAAAAGCACAAGTTGTTAAAAAGTAAGGGCAGTAAAGTACAGCAGGTAAGTATTTAATTTAAGAGTACGCTTCAGTAAACAGTAATGTTTTTAGGCCTGATTTAAAGGAGCTGACAGTTGGAGCAGACCTCAGGTCTACAGGAAGTTTGTTCCACCGGTGAGGAGCAGAATAACTGAACGCTGCCTCACCTTGCTTGGTTCTGGTTCTTGGGAACCACAACAAACCAGATCCAGATGAACCTCAGGGGTCTGGGAGCTTCATAGGAACTAACAGATCAACCATGTATTTTGGTCCAAGACCATTCAGTCCTTTGTAGACCAGCAGTAAGATTTTAAACTCTAACCTTTTACTCACTGGAAGCTAGGGGTGGGTATTGGGAAGGACCTCACGATACGATACGCATCACGATACTTGAGCCACGATACGATACACATTGCAATATCCCGATTATGCGATATCCCGATTATTATATTCTACATAGTTCACCGAAAAATTTAAAAATGCATTACACATCTTAAAATCCAAGTTGTACATCAGATGATAGTGATGGATCTTAAAATCCGAGTTGCACGTTCATCAGATTATAGTGACAATTCATGGGACAAACTGAGTCAAAACAATGTTTTATTATAACTATACAAGCTAAAGTTACAACATATTTGTATATGTTTTTCATATCATTTACATCATATGAAATTAACATTAAATTTAGTATGAGGTTGCTTTAATTATGTGGCAAATGATAATAAACACAAGAAAGATGGGTACTAAAACCAAGGACAGGCACAGTGATCAGTCAGTATAGATATAAATCCATAAATAAATAAACCTCTGTCCATTATTTTTCATTTTTTAAGGACAGGCAATTGTGTTATATAAAAAATAAATTATAAAATGAAATAAACCGTGAAATAAAACCTGAGCTCAGTGCAGGGCCCTCCCAGGGTTGGTAGAGAGTGGCAATGCCCAGGACTGTCACTTAGGTAGGAGCACTGGGTGATGAAATGGGAAAAAAATCGGGGATAAAAAATATTTAAAAAAAATTATATCGGTATTCAAATTTTTAATATTGAATCGGCTGGAAAAATATCGCAATATATTGCCATATCGATATTTTTGCCCACCCCTACTGGAAGCCAGTGTAGTGATTTCATGACCGGTGTAATGTGGTCCAGTTTCCTAGCATAAGATCCACGAGGGTTCATCCTGATTGGCTAACTACTTCTAATTCATTTGAGTGTAAAAAGCCATATTAATGTCATTAAATTCTGATAAAAGTAGTGCAGTTGTAGTCCACCACTGGTTAATCTAACAACGTGTTTGTCTGCTGCATTACTGTATAAAGCAGTGACAAAACCGGTAAAGGAAAGAAATTCTGACGTTGAGCCTTCAGATTAGCTGTTTAAAACCCCTTTGGTCGACAGTGTGACGACACCAAGCTGATGATGTCTGTACTCCGTGTAGGTGGCTCTGCACCAGCTCCACATGCCAACCCATTCCAAGTGAGCCAGCCGGCGCCCCCCACCCTCAACCAGATGCGCGTCAGCCCGATGCCCTCCGGCTTCGTGGGCATGGTGGACCCCCTGACTCAGCCCTCCATGCCGGCCCAGGCCGTGGCCATGGTCCCCCTGGCAGGGATGGCCCCCCTGGGCCGCCCCATGCCGGGGATGGGGCTGGGCGCTGTGGGAGGAGTCGGGGTGAGTGCAGGGATTCCAGCCTCCACGTCCATACCCCAACCACTGATGAGCATGCCCCCCCAGAGCGGGGCGCAGCCTGCTGGAACCACCAACCCCTTCCTCTTGTGAAAGGCAGACCAGGGGACAAACTTGCCCGGAGAAAGCTGTTCTCTCCTTCATTTTGGCTCCTTAAGAAGCTTCAACATGAACGAGGAGATGTCCCATCCCAGTTATCCATTGATAAAACACTCCTAGCCAGGTCCCGGCCTGGCTGCCTCCTTAATTACTACACTTCCATATTCCTCTGTCCTGTCTTTTCTTCCTGTGCTACAAGCTGCCCGGTCCAGTGTGCTCCACGATGATCTGAAGATGAGGGTGACGACCGCAAAGAGTTTGCATCTGCCCACACACTCAAAAGTAGCAGTGGTCTTTAGTTCTATTCCACCGAGGCAGGACAGGACCCAGTTGAACCCATCTCCCTTCCTTCCCCCCTCGGGTTACTCCTCTCCTCTTCCACGGCCGGTGGCAGGAGAGTCTAACTGTACTAATGCCAGGATCTTATCTCTTCACTAGGACTAATCTTTTATAAGCCCTGTCAGCTGGTGTGTGTGTCTCTGAGTGTGTGAGTGCACATCTCAGTACTTTTACACTGTGTATATTCCAGTGAGTTCTACTTGGACACACTGGAGTAATGTTGCGAGACGGACAGCCGTGTTTATACTCTTTGTATGTATGCGTTACAGAGCAGGAATTTTGCACAATTTTTGCTTCTTCTTTTTTTTTTTTATTTTTTTTTTTACTTTCTGTGACTGTTGGGTTCACCGTTACACCTTAGCTTAGGGAGGAAGTCTGACGAAACAACCGAGATGAAACACATGCTGCCTCGGCTGCAGTATCACTCCGTCACAACGCCCCCCACCCCCCGCCACACACACACACACACACACACACACACACACACACACACACGAACTTTGGCTTCGACAGGTCGCAGACTGACCAATGAACGCTTCTCAGAGGAGATGAAACCCCTCTTTACAGTCTGATGTTACGAAAAAAGAAGTTTTTCTTTGATGTATTTGTGCTTATTGTGGAGGTGTACTGTTACTGCCCCGATACTAACGGTCACATGTTAACACATTTTTCCACCCAGTCCCCCCAAACCCCCCCCGGAGAGGATTTATAGAGGAAAAGACATGAACTGTGTCAGGATCAGTATTTTGCTATTTGAACAAACATGGATGCAGGAAAGCATTGTGGGACAATTTTTCTTTCCTTATACGTTTGTTTGTAGGGTCAAAGGGATGTTGGAGGTTTTGTGTATGTGTGCACATGCAAGAGACATGCACACAGCTTCCAAGTGTACTTTAATTTGCATTTATTTTTTTACTTTTCATCTTCTGTCTGTAGAAACTAATTCAGAATGTGCTCATCGGTCACTGAAGTGCAGCTTTAAACAAGGGCCGTTTAGTTACCAGTCTTAAGTGTGTGTGTGTGTCTTGTGTGTGTAAATGCGTGTGTGCAACAATACATCAAGGAGCATCACTATGGAGATGACATTACACAGGAAAAATAAAGGTCTTTAGGGGCCGTGTCGGCCACTTAGCATTGAGAAATGAGTTTACCTGTAGGTGGATTTGCTGTGGTAATCTGTCCGCAAGAACATTACCTAGTGCTCACACACACACACACACACACACACACACACACACACACACACACACTCAACTAGGGCTGTTCCACAATCAGTCTGTTGATAGTGCAGGGAATCTCACAACAAACAGCAGCAACTCATGTCCGGTTTTTCTTTTCTCTTAGCTGTAAATCCGTAGTCACGCCTGCGTATGTATGTTCCAGCTGTGCACAAGCAAAGCCTTGTGTCGTCTCGCTTTCGTCCACTTTTCTGTCATTCCTTTTTGTTTTTGTTCACCCTATGGGTAGGCGATGTAATTCTCTTCTCTTAGAAGCACAACTGTTACCAAAGTCATAGCGACTGATTTCAGAGGACGCCGTACATTTAAACTTTTAAACGACATTTAAACAACAGATTCACACTTCACTGACACTTTTCTTCTTACGTTTATTGAAACAGGATATGACACTTAAAACCTTTTATAAGTCTGAACTAATTTACATGTAGAGTTTGTTTAAAAAGGAAAACCTTGCTGTCGGCTGATTGTCACTGCGTCTACAGAAAGCTGAGTGTCTCCGTCTCTGCTGGTTGAGACAACAACAATTCAACCTGTTGTGCAGACTCTTTGTAAGCCAGTCCCACATCTTCAATCCTGTCACTTTAACTGCCAATTTCATACTTTTCTTTTCTTCATGGTGTGGGTTGGCGCCCCCTTGTGGTTTGCTGTGCTTTTTTCCCCCCCCTCTCCACCTGCAGACCTTCATTCTTCTCAGGCAAACAGGAGGGACAGCTCACAGTGTGTTGATGATTTTGGTAATGCTAGAGGAGGCAGTGATTGTTTTTATACACGGAGTCCTTAAAGAAGGGATGCAACACTCGCCTACCGATCAGCTAACATTTTTAACCTTTACTAAATATATGCAACGATTGGAGTAAGAGGTAAAAAAAACAAAATAACCTGGCGCTTGATGTGTTTTGCGAAGGTAAATTTGCTAATAAAGTACTGTTTTATTGAACTGCTACTTTGATGATCTTAAAATATGTCACTTTCTCGCTCACCTCCAATTCTACTATAGCAAATGTGGAGACGTTGATTTATGCCGTGATTGAAAAAGGAGGTAAAAGAAAATGATAAACTCTACCGTCTTGAACAATTTATCTGATGACACTGCAGCTGAGTGCTTTTTCTTGGTCGTTTGCTGCAGTTTCATAAGTTGGATTCAGTGAAAACGTGGCCTCAGTGCAACAAGCTCCTCGTGTGTCATATATTCATGCTTTTATAAAAAGGACTAACTGACTTCATGGACTGTCTGTGTTTATATGCATACACTGACTCCTGTATTCATGTGTCTGTCTAGTTATCCTTCTCATCGTACTGGGAGCAGGCTGCTTTTTTTTTCTTTTTTATTGGATTCGTGCTCAACCGTTGGCATTATAACTGTATAATATAATTTATCATTTGTACTATTGTAACATACTGTTCTGTATACCTTATTCTGTGTAATGGGTTTTTGTAGGAAAAGTCATCGTGGTATTTTAACGGCATCTAAACAAGCGAACGCAGCGGGCGGCACCCTGACGGACGGGACAACTGTAGCTGCATTGGTTCAAAAATAAAATGTTTCACTTCAGCTGTTGTTTGTATGTATCTTTGCTTTTGTTGTGAACTTTTGGTAGGAATCAGTCAAACACAAGTATGATCTAACTTTTAATTAAAAAATATAGTACAAAATATAAATGAAACATACAAATGAACACAATTCAGTTTTTCAGTATGGCATTGAAGTGTTGAGTTGTTTTGGCGGACCTCAGGTTTCCCTGAAGCTATGGAAACGGAACTTATGGTTGCTCCTCCGCGGCTGCAGACTGGATGTTTGACGGTCCCGCGTCGTAGCCGAGCTTCTTCATGTCTTTAGTCATGATGTGAAAGGAGACGGTGACGAAGCCTTGGGAACGAACCCTCGTCACTGTGACACAAAGATGCAAGACATTAAACGTTTAAGCTTAATTGTCTACATACATTTTTAGGCTAAACATATTTGATCTGTGGTTGCAAAGTTAGAGAAATATAGATAGCCAGCAAACTAGATGTGTTAGATGTGAGTTAGCTGAGACTTCTGCCATCTCTGAGTTGGAGGTCGTTACCATGGTTATCCTGGCTCATTACTGTGATGCTGCATCTGTCAGTTGATCAATGCTCATTTGTTCAGCTAGTCTGTTTCTATTTATTCTTGTATAATTGTCATAAATGTTTAATTATAGTAAATGCACAGTAACTTTCAGTTAAATACTATGAAAAGTTTACAAACTGGAAAATTTCTGAACTTCCCCAGCTCAACTTCCCATGGAAAATGACTGGAAAGCCTCTTGTAGTCTCTTATAATACAATTGTGAGAAGAGAAGCACAGTTTTTCTCTTCAATGTGGCCCGTGTTTGCAAGTTAGAATTAGAAATCCACAGATCCTCCACTGACCTTCTCTGCCTTCACCCTGCGCCACGACTTTAGGGTCTGTGTACTCTGGCCGCCGCCCCAAAAGCCACCTGATCAGGAGACAGAAAAGCAAATGTAAAACTGCACTGAGGCTGCAGGTAAACTGTTGTCCTTGAGTTCTGTATGCAGTTCCCATTCTTTTTTTTTTTTTTTTCAAACATCAATTTGCTTCAGTTCCTGACCCTCAGTCAAATATGTGACTATTACCAAGATCTGAAATCATTAACCTTTGTACGTATCTGCCAACATCCCAGTGAAAGTTTCCAAACGAATCCTGAAAGACTTGTGAGTCATGTTCTGTGATAAAAGCTGTTGTTTGTGTGAATCCAAAGTAAAACACTGTTTGGTTGTTTTTTTTTTTGTATGTTAAGAATCTAAATAAACTATAATTACATTTGAACACGTTTCCACACACTGACAGTAGCAGGTAACTAAATAGGGGAGGATGTTCAGCAACAGAGCCTTAAACTGTATGTTCAGTCAGAGATGCACACATGCAGAGGAACAGTAAATATATTTAACGATCCTCTGAGATCAGCTGCTTCCCCTGCAGGCACAACTCGTCACCCTCGGCACCAAAGCTGCTGGGAAACAGATCTCACCCTGTGAACTTCTGGAGTCCCCACGTGGGCTCGGGAACAAACATTGGGATGGTTCTTGTGTGTCTGAAGGAGTAAGAATGAAGTGAAAACAATAAACATCATGCTCCAATTTTATGTAAGTTTATCAAATAAAAAAAACAAGCAGTATCCACGAGATTTCTATGATGGAGGTAATCAGTACTCGAGTTGAGGGGGAATGGCATCCCCCCTGAAATAAAAACGGTCAAAATCATCCCCCCTGTAAAACTGCCATCCCTCCTTTCCATCTCTTATGTAATTTCATCAATGAATGTGGTTTTACTGGTATTTCAACATTTAGTCATCACCAGAAAAATAACACCAGAAAAATAACTTATTTGACAATTTTCACCTGTTTCAAGTAAATTTTCACTTGAAATAAGTAGGAAAATCTAAATAAAATATATAATATAAAAATTAAGAACAGTATTAGAAAAGGTATAAGAAGTTTAAAAAATGAAAGATAAATAAAAAAAAATTATAAAAATAGAAAAATTAAAAAATATTAATTAAAGAAATAAAGGGTTGAATAATAGGATAAAAAAATATAAAATTATAAAAAAAGATTATTAAATAAATAAATTTTTTAATTTTATTTAAATATTAATAAAAATTAATATATTTATAAATTTAAAATATATATAAATTTAAATTAGTAAATAAGTGTTTCAGAAATACTGTTCTTTATTTGTGTGTTGATGTATTTGATGTAAGCCCAGTGGATATTTAAAGCTTACAGAAGGCTGCATTTAACTGCTGCTATGTCATTCCTGCAGTGTTTCTGCAGGTGTTTTGGTCACTGCTATTATTTGTAATATATTATATCATTTGTAATCAGCACAAATTATCTGTCCCCATATGATAAAATCCACCATCCCCCCTGATTTTTTTTTTACAACTCGAGTACTGGAGGTAATACTCACTGTCCGGCTGTGATGGGGATGTGTGTTGCTCCGTAGCCTCTGACCACGTCGTTGCCAAACACATCTGGTCCGTACACACTCACCACCAGCTGAGGCCCTGGGAAACAAATAAGCACTTGCTGGGTTTATAACTTTTACAATAGTGCCCAATATTTCAATATTTCCTCCTCATGTTGAAAACTGGGTTGTTTTTGTGTATGTGTGAAAGCCTTACATCCAGATGGATTTGTGCTTTTAAATGTTATTTCCAATGGAAAGTTCCATATTAACCTCTGTGAATGACTGCTTTTACAGGTTATCTGGGTGATGCCCTCTTCTAACCCCTGAAAAACACAAACACACAAGACCTGAAATGAATTAGACAATTAAGATCAGCTTTCTTTCATATGTTGATGCATGCATTATGCCTGCTCTACACGGATTGGTCGGTGTGTTCAGCTAATCCTGAGTAGTAATGCACCATTATCACCAGTACTCGAGTTGTAAAAAAAAAAATCAGGATGGTGGATTTTATCATATGGGGACAGATAATTTGTAATGATTACAAATGATATAATATATTACAAATAATAGCACTGACCAAAACACCTGCAGAAATACTGCAGGAATGACATAGCAGCAGTTAAATGCAGCCTTCTGTAAGATTTAAATATCCACTGGGATTACATCTAATACATCAAAACACAACAATAAAAAACAGTTTTCTGAACTTATCAATATGACTCTGTCCTTCACAGGATAAGTAAAATGGTTCACTGCAAAAACTCAAAATCTTAACAAGAATATTTGTCTTATTTCTAGTTAAAATGTCTCATTTTAGTAAAAAAATCTCATTACACTTAAAACAAGACTCATCACTGAAAAAAAAAAAAACAATTTTCACCGGTTTCAAGTAGATTTTCACTTGAAATAAGTAGAAAAATCTGCCATTTTTTGCTTTTAATAAGAAGATAAATCTTGTCCCACTGGCAGATTTTCCTAGTTATTTCAAGTGAAAATTGACTTGAAACAGGTGAAAATTGTCAAATAAGTTATTTTTCTGGTGATGACTCTAAATGTTGAAATAGCAGTAAAACCACATTCATTGATGAAATGACATAAGGGATGGCAGTTTTACAGGGGGGATGATTTGGACCGTTTTTATTTCAGGAGGGATGCCTCCCCCCTCATCCCCCCTCATACCCCCTCAACTCCAGTACTGATTATCACTGATCTGACTGGATGAGTGTCCCAGTAAAACCACTTACCGTGGTGGGCGCCCAGTCGTGACCGTACACGTAGCAATATTTGCAGTACAAGCTGTCATACTCTGGAAACTGTGACGAAATAAACACGTTACAGAACAATGAGACAAACCAACACACCAAAATGAGACAAATCAACGCGGAAGGTTGTAGCCTGAAGCCTGAATTACGGTTCCGCGTTAAATCGACGCAGAGCCTACGGCGTAAGTTACGCGGCGACGCGTACCCTACGGCGTAGGCTCTGCGTTGGTGTGACGCGGAACCATAAATCAGCCTTGAGAAGCGCTAATATCCGCTGAAAAGCTAAGCTCAGCCAATTACTCACGTTTGCTCCCTCGATCTGTCCGTTCACCGTCACGAGAAACACGGACGGGTTTCTCGAAGCCATTGCGGCTTAGGTTAGGAAATATTTTTTCCAACCGTTTTTCCTTAAAGAGTCATTCAATCCTCGTAGGAAGTCTGCTAGCGAGAGTCCATCTGATATTTGTACGAGCTCGTTGCCACGGCAACGCCCGGTCCTCCCTACGGAAGCCTGGTTTGGTCAAACTGAGCGAGAGGGAAACAGTTCCGAAACAAACCACAAGAGGGAGACACTGCACTAAAAGCAAATCCAATTGCTTCTGTTTTTATGTATTTCATACAGGAGAAATTGTTTTGCATATTTGCATGTATTATTGATATATAATCATATAATATAATATATGATTGTAGATTACATAATAATATATTATTGTAGTAATATAATACTAAATTAAATTATTATAAATTTCCCTTTGGTGATTGATAAAGTAATTTTGACTTTATTATTATTATTATTATTATTATTATTATTATTATTATTATTATTATTATTATTATTATTATTATTATTATTATTATAAGATTACAACTTTATATTGTTATTATTATTTAAGAATCTTCTTTTTCTTTAATCTTTTTATTTTGTTGTATATTGTATATGTTGTTGGATAAAGATTTGTAATTTTATTTGGTAGGCTCTCTTTTCTGCCATATGAAGTGCCACGCTGGCTGGAGCTGACTCCACTTAACTTTAATTAATCCAAAAATTGACAAACTGCTGTTAAGTCAAAATGGACACTACGGCAGCTCTGCAGATATTTCGGAGTTCGACTGGAGGCAAAGCCCACTTTAGGCAGTTTCCACTAGCAGGAGTTCAGGGTCAATTTGCCAGACAGGAACCTCTAATGGCCCTTTTCCACTAGTACCTACTCAGCGCGCTTCTACCCGCCACGCCCCCGTCTTGCGCTTTTCCACTACGGGCCGAGGCGGGTGGAGCCGTGCCAAGCAGATACTTTTTCTGTACCTAGGCTGCCGAGGTTCTGAGCGTGCTGAACCGGCCATGTATCTGACGTCATCACACTACAGGCCACCGATTGGTCGGGGGGCGGGGCCGTGAGTAGTTTGAATCAGGAAGCGGGGAGTCAGCGCGAGAGCGACTCGCGGCGATTTTATTATACAGCGCAAACGTCTGTTTGGTGATCCAACTCTGAGGTGCAGATGTCCATAAACCTGGTGGCTGACGAGACAATTAAAAAAGGGATGTAGACGGGCGATAAGGAACGATCAGATCCACAGGAGCTCTGTTTTACTCTCAGCCGCTCGCGGCTCCAGCTGATTTCTCATCTGCGCCGACACAAACAAAGGGGTTGAGCAATCGAGTACGTCACCGCAGCTTCACCCCAACCCGCCCACTTCTCACCTGGGTATGGAAAAACAAACGAGGACAAAGCGGGTGGAGCCGGGACGAGGCGTGACGAGCCGTCCCGAGGCGAGTCGGGCTGAGTAGGTACTAGTGGAAAAGCGCCTTAACAGGGCCGACCATTTCCTCGCCCCCTTCAGCCGGCGTGTTTCCATTACAGTGTAGCGCCACACGAGAACCTTTGACTGAAAAAATAGCGCCGCCGGCCACCAGGTGACGGTAATGTAAACATTTTGCTGTTCGACAATGGCCAGTAGCATAAAAGGAGACGAAAAAGAAGAATGCAACAGAAGAATAAAGAGAAGAAACGCTTAAACATAGAATACTACTTGCTTTTTTTTTTAAACATTCACCGCGGTCGTGGCGATTGAGATTAAAAGAAACCCCCGCTGGACTTCTATATTGGTGCAATATGCCAACCAATCCTAATAGTTTATTTTTCAAGTACTCTGTATCTGCATCAACCCGGAACTTCCGCTAGTGGAAACGACCCTATTGAGATGCAGTGGGCACGTTCCCGTCAGCTCGCTGAGCCACATGGCTGCATGTACACAGAAAGACAGGGTTCAAAACCCGTCTTCAGATACCAACGAGTCGGAGTCACTCTGATGAAGGCGGAAGTAATCACCGAAACATCAGGTGTTTAAAAACCTAAATATTCTTGTCCGACGAAAAAGAATCAGCAAGTTATATGGTATATATGTATAGTGAAAATCTCAACGTTCCTGTGTTCGCTAAGGACAGAAGGGAGTTCATGTGGAGAAAAAATATTCTTATCAGCTTTTTGCACTGCCAGCCAGAAAGGGTGATATACTGGTGTAGACTCGCAGTCAGTCCCGATAACACTGGCATATTTAAATTAAGGCAACCATTAAAGCAACTATTTAAATAAAAGCTCTTGGTTCTTGAAGATGTTTGGTCGTCCACCTAGAAAGCACCATCAGCTGAAACTGACCCATTGGGGAGTTTCGTTTCAAAACATTTTCATAAGTTGTTGGTGTCATGGAAATCACTGATCCTCCTGTAGGTCATCAGATCTTTTGTCCACTGTAAGGAGAGGAACACGATAAGAAATTCAAAACTGCAATGGTTGGTGAAAACCTAGGCGTCATCCTCTGTTGAAAGATTTTCCCTTAAGGACCTCTTTTACTCTTCTTTCAAACCCCCTGTCTTCTCTGTCCAAAGTTTACACACTATTGTCCTCAAAAGAGTGTCCCTTAAGCTTGAGATGCAGGTGGGCCACTCCTTGCCAGTCGGTTTGCATTCGAAAAGAACATCTTCAAGAACCAAGAAAAAGAAGTTCACATGCCTCGATTCATGTCTTTGTCTGCAATCAGGAATTAGAATGAGTGACGTGCAGAGAGGATGGGTGTATTGATGTCAGATCTGGTAGCTCTGTTAGTCTCAGTTATGCAGCACAAACCTAACTACTGCAACCCACAGAGCCTCGCCCACATCACAAATCCTATTTAGTTTACACAAAACAGAACACAGCATCTGAAAAGTCCCTAACATATTCAATTAAACATTTTATTCAAACTCAAAATAACTTTATTAATCCCTGAATGGTAATTCATTGTTGCAGTAGTCATGATTTAAGTCTCTTCAAAGGTTTATCTCTGCGCAGGAAGGATCTCCTGGAGCCGTCTGTGTTGCAGCGGATGTGAAGAAACCTCTGACTGAAGCCACCCCGTTGCTGAATCACTGTGTTGTGAAGAGGATGATCAGGGTTGTCCATGATCTTCTTCAAGTGCCACTCTTTATTCTAGCTCATATTCAAATGGCTCTTCCGACCAGGACTTGTTTGCGTCCGTACAAGAGAAATCTCCCTTCTCTTTTTTTAATCCTGCTACTTCCTTCTTTAATCCATCCTTTTCTGGACACATAATTTTTTCAAGCCCTTCACATGCACTGTGGTTGAAATATTAGCCTTTTCTATTTGATTAACTAAATCTGCTGATGGAAATATTAACCTTGGCCCGGGAACAGAGTGTGCAAACTAATATATTGTCTCTGAAAGATTAGCTCTGGTGTCACAATGACCTGTTTATCAGAATCTGAATGGTTAGTCATCATTTTGTGGCGTTCAAAATTGCTATGCACCTTATCATTCTCTGTCATTCCTGCATCAAGACGCTTATGCGTGTTCTGGCCCGCTTGCATGGAACTGATTAATGAAATCTACTGAAACTTGGATCATCCCTCAAGTCTTTATTTCTGATAACTTAAATGCATTCAGTTTCAGTCCGGATAGTTTCAAAGTTTATTTAGACACTACATTAAGCAGTGTAAATACACCGGGTTTAGCAGAAATGCTAGTTTCCACCCGCAGTCCCCACAAACAACCAGACACACTCACACTCACACTCACACCTACGGGCAATTTAGAATGATCAATTTACCTAGTATGCATGTTTTTGGACTGTGGGAGGAAACCCACGCAAGCACGGGGAGAACATGCAAACTCCACACAGAAAGACCCTGCTGGGCCTGGGAGTCGAACCGGGAACCTTCTTGCTGTGAGGCAACAGTGCTAACCACTAAGCCACTTTCTTTTTTTTTTTTTTTTTTTTTTTTGAGGCGTGTGTGTTTACATCAATGTTATGGGCTGGTTATAAAGATATATCTAGTTTAAATAAAAAATTTAATGTATAGATGATCTCGGATGATGCCGGTGTAGTGCGCATGTGTAACCCATATTTGCGTAGAGTAAGAGTTGGCGAGTGAGGAGGAGAGGAAAGGAGTGAAGCCTGAATTATGGTTAAGCGTTAAATCGACGCAGAGTCTACGCCGTAGGGTACGGCGTAATGTACACGGCGACTCGCGTCGTACGGTGCGCGTCGCCGCGTACCATACGCCGTAGGCTCTGCGTTGGTGTAACGCGGACCCATAAATCAGGCTTCAGAGTTGAACTGTTGTCAGGAATTAATTAATGACTTTGCCCAGCGGAAGGCCCGGAAAGTCAAACTGTAATGGTAAGTAATGCCCTTTATTATTAATATTTGTTATAGTGATCGTCTATCACTAGTTGGTTTGTGTTTATGCGTGTTTATGATGTTTTTATTTGTGGTGTGCCGTCGTGCCACCAAATTTCAATCTGTGCGCTGTGTGGGTTTATTCTCAGCTGTTGCACTGCCGGTGTTCTGTCGCACACCGGCGCACTGTGTGCGTTATGCTGTTGGTTATATGTGCTTTTTGTTGTGTTTATGCGCTATGATTGTTTTTATGTGGTGTTCTGCTGTGTCACCAAATTGCAATGTGCTTGTGTTATTGATGTGGATTTTTTTTTAAACATATCTGCGCTGTGGTTGTGTTAAGAGTTAAAGCTGTCAGTAGTGCCCGTTGTCATTTGAATGGTGATGCATCTGCTGATAGATTGCGTCAATCACAGCGTGTCTGTTTTGCATTGTGATGGGCAGGGCCCGGTTTAATGATCTTGCATCGGGGCCCGGTGCTGAGTTGTTTCGCCACTACTACTACTACTACTACTACTACTACTACTACTACTACTACTACTACTACTACTACTACTACTACTACTATAGTAGGATAGAGCATGGATAAGTGCTGGTTAGACTGATGTAAGTCCAGGTGGACACAGATGCTGCCATGCTAGTGATAGATTTATTTTGTGTGTGTTCCCTTCCCACCCTACAACAGTTCCCTTATACAGCAAAACTAGGTCTTAAATTCACCATCTTAATATCATCTTGTCATAAGTGCATGCAGCTTACTCAGTGCTGAGTTGTGCAAAGAGACACATTTTCTAAGTAATTCTGATGAGCAGAGACGTTTACTAGATGCAGAAGTGCTCCTTAAAGAGCCAAGTCTTTAGCTTGGTCTTAAAAGTAGGTACAGACTCTGCAGATCAGACAGAGTTTGGCAGGTCGTTCCAGCATCGGGGAACAATGGAGGAGAAGATTCTGGCTACTGATTTGGTGGTGGAAGCACCAGACGTCTTTGACTGGCTGAGCGGAGCTGTCGAGAGGGAGTGTAGCTCTGGATGAAGCCGTGAAGCTAGGCAGGAGCCGTTTGGGTAATTGTTTGGTAAAATGCTCTGCAGGATATCGGTAGGAACAGGATCAAAAGGACAGGTTGTTGGTTTTGAGTCGACTAGAAGTTTAGAGACTTCGTCCTCATTTAGAGCAGAGAGAGGTGCCAGTAGCCGGTTGGGGTGGGCTACTTTTCAGTAAAGTAATGGCACTTTTCCACTAGTACCTACTCAGCTCTACTCATCTCAGTTCAACTCAACTCAACTTGGCCTGGTTTATTTTCCATGACAATTCAGCATCTGGAGCAGAAGTGGGCGGGTTGGAGCGAAGCTGCTGTGACATATTTGATTGTGTGATCTAAACAAAGACTACAACAATCAGATGTAAAACCTGGAGGAGATGATATATGTGCTGCTGGGTCTGTGGCTTGTGTTCGATATCAAGTTAAAAAATGAGAGTGAGAAAAGCTTCAAGCAGCAACTCTTTTTAATTTTTTTTTGTTTGAAAAAACTGAAAAGTCCGTTGGGAGCCGCAAGCAGGTATGAAGTGACAGAGCTCCTGGTGGATCTGGTCCTTCTGTATCGCCCGTCTAGATCCATTTTTAATTCTCTCCTCAGACACCAGGTTTATGAACATCTGCACCTCAGAGTTGAATCACCAAACAGACTTTTGCGTTCCTGTTGCCTGTCGAATAAAATGAACAAGAAGCTCTTTCTTCTTCTCTTTCGCTCTTTCTCTGATGTCACATCCTGACTCAGACGTCTGACTCCCAACCCTCCGACCAATCAGTGGTGTGTAGTGTGATGACGTCAGATACAGCCCGACTCAGCCGCTTAGAACCTCTGCAGAGTAGTTACAGAAAAAGTATCTACTCGGCACGTTAGACCCCTAGTGGAAAAGCGCAAAACTGAGTGGGGGCGAGTCGAATCGGGCTGAGTAGGTACTAATGTAAAAGCGCATAAGAAGCAAACTCTTCTGCTGCTGAGCAGGTGGTGGAGAGAGAAGAGAGTTAAATGCCACGAACAGCTGTCGGGTGTTGGGAGCATTTTGGAATTTGTTCTGGTAAAAGGATACCTTGACAGCCTTTAAGCTGGATGGGAAAAATTAAATATTTGTCGGTACTCAGACAAGTCAGTGTACTCTTTAGATTTGCACCACTTTCTTTCTGCTGCCCTGAGTCCAGCTCTGTGGTCCCTCAGAACCTGGACTAGGAGGTTTCTGTCCAACTGGTTTGGACACCAGAGGACGGAGTTTATCCAGAGAGGAGGCGAGTGAGGTATCTATTTATCCCTCCTTTTCATCCTCCCAATCACTTCTCCTCCTTCCTCTCAACATTCTTATCGTTTCTCCATGTCCTACATTCCACCTCCACCTTGCCAACACCTTATTGGCCCTTTTGGCTCCAGAATCCAGCCTGTTTGCCTGTTCTCATATTAAGTTGCCAGTGGTAGCGCCCCTGTCTATTTAACTTCACTTTCTCCCCTTATTCTTTCTGCTAAAGATCCAATTTTGAGTCATATAGCTTAAAAGTAGGGTAGGTCCTTCTTGTGTATTCATGCTGGGGCATGTTATTTTGTTGTGACAAGTGAAAGTAGGCAGATTGTTGATATTTAGTTCAAATACGAATAGATGGGATGCCATCGGGAAATCACATACCTTCCCTTAACAAAGCAATGCCCTTTTTAAGTTCCTGCAGGCTGGCCAGTCCAAGGGGTAACTTAATTCACATGGGATCTCAGTTTGTAGTGTTTTACACAATATGAGTACAAATATGAACGGCTCAAACACACCTCACTTGCATTGTCACTGAAAACTGGCTTGATATGGCTTGATAAGAGCTGGGTGCACATCATGATTGAGCTGAAAGCCCACATGAAATCATGAACACGGAAACAACCTTCTTCTACTATTTAATGACCTTCATGGGTCCTCACATGATTGAAAGTGGCACTTTATTTTTCTTTCATGTGAAGAGATTTTTTAAAAGTCTCCACTGCCAGTGATATTATAGAGAATTGTCTCTCTGAAGAGCCCTTCTCAGGCATCCCATGGGCGAGCATGACTCACCAGCAACACGAGTGGTAAGTATTCATGGTTTTTTTTGGTGGTCTTTTTTTTTTTTTTCAAAGGAAAAACCTTATTCACACTGTAAAATAATGGTCACAGTTTTATGGATGATGAATATGGCGCTGAAAGACATACTCATGTATATTTTTAAATGGACGGGAAAAAAGGTCTCAAGCTGTGGTACACGGTCTGTCCGGTTTACAAAAAGAGGTGCGGATGGCGGAAAGGTATGCAAAGAGACATAAACAAGGAAAAAGCCACAGGCAAAAATGGAGACTAATTAATAAAGAAGTGAGGCAGAGAGCTAATCGAAAATGGGGTGGAAGAGTGTACAAGGTGGGAGGAGATAAGCTGATGAGTAAACATTGAGTGAATTAGAAATAACTGAGGAGAGGCTGCAAACTAAATCTCTTAGTTAGTTAGAAGATTGACAGCAATTCTAATTATTATAAAAGGGCCTGAACATCTGCAGGGTCTCCCACACTGGCTTTGCTTAAAATATCCTTTTAGCGTACGTATGGGTGCTTTTCTGCAAGGTTTGATGTACCTATGAGGGTCAGGCGCCATCATTAATAGTTGGAGAAAAGAACAGGTATTGCCAATCACGTTAATGATTCGCTGTAGGTGATATAGTTAATGATCGACTACTTCCTCACATTGGGGAAAAAAAGAAAAAACTCAGTTTCAATATTTTGAGAAACACCTGCACTTTTAGCCCAGAAGATGAAGTGGTTAAGTAGTTAAGCCATCTTTAAATGTAATATTTACACGTGACATTTTAAAATACGTTCTTGGAGAAAAAAAAAAGAAGAAGCTTTCTGAATTCTTAATAGGGGTTGACCTTCAGACATCTCATGTAGCTTGAAGCACAGCCCTCACCCTGACATTCAGGCAGACTCCAAACACTTATCAGGGCAATCACAGCCTTTAAATCTGAGTCATTTTTAAATGCTAAATGTTTATTAGCCCTTCCACCTCAAATGTTATCTCTGTCTGGCTTTGAAAGGCTGGTCAATTTGCGATATATTTAACTACTTACAAACATTTTATCCATCAGAAATGCTTGCTAGTGAAAGTGAGGAAGAGAGAGAAGGTGGGAGAATGGTGTGGTTTGAAGGATTACAGGAATCATGAGCATTTTACTGCTGCTGACGCCATCGTCACACATCTGCTGCCAAGTTTGAGGCTACAGTCAAGTTAGGATCCCTCCTTTACTCCTATTTGTGTGCATTAGGCAAGAACAGAACAGAAACAACAGATAAACAAAACTATGGGATTCTATATTCAACAAAATTAAACAAATGTCATGTGGGAAATACCAAAGACCTCCTTATTCCTTCCATAGAGATGAAGAAGGTCCATTGCAATAAAGTGATAATAATCATCAGTCTTTGATGAATTAATCAGCAGCAGTGAGTATCCCTGTAAAAGCAGGATCATTTGGTAATTTTCCAGAGCGGGGCCTTCAATTTTGTGTTAACATAATGGTAATAGGGAAAGACATAAGCAGCGGTCATAAAGAAGTAATTATTGCTGCATGTCAGTCTGTAAAAGCTTATAAAATAATTTACAAACTATTTGGAATTCAATATTCTACAATGAGAAAGATCATGTGGACATCCCAGTAAATGTACATCAATGCTCAGAGAAATACAAACAACAAACAAACAAGAAAAAAAGGCTTCCCTGAGTATGATTAAAGGGAAGGTACATAATTGCACAATTACTAGAAAACAATTTTAAACAAGTTCCTTTGCACAGATAAGACCAACGTGGAGTTGTCAATATGCTGAGTGATCATCATGCCCTGGATCAAACATGCCCGGTGCCATGTTTGATTATTACAAAAACTTTGAGCAGAAACATCTCATGGTGGTTGAGGGCTGATAGTTAGGCTGGGTTGTTTTGCAGCCCTTTCAGTCACTGAGCCAGTCATGAGTTTCTCTGGATTATTTTCCCAAACAGCCAAAGTTTGGTCAAAACTGGGTTATCCAACATGACAATGATCTGATGCCTTCCTGCAGATTTATGCCAGAAAAAAGACCTAATCCAAGTCCAGACCTCAAAACAATTGAAATCCTGTGGCATTAATTTATGAGCTGTGCATAAACAAATCCCCAAAAGGCTAAAGGGGGCTATAAAAGCTTTTGAAACATCGGGGTACTTAGTATTGCTCACATGTTTTTTTTGTTTATATATTTCACTGTACTACAATTTTGTTAAATGATGCCAAGTTGAATAGTTATATTTTGTTGTTCATCTAGGTTGTATTTGCCTAATACCAAACTTCACTACGATCAGTTGTTTTTTACATGTAAAACATAGAAGGGGTGCTGACTTTTGCATGTGACGGTAAATAGAAATAGGTCAAGCAGATTGTGTTGCTTTGTCCCTTTATTCAAGAGATCCTCATTAATTCCAGACCAGCTGCTCTTGGTGGCTTTCTGAAGACGACTCTGGATGGAGGGTTACCTAATACTGCTGAGACAGTCTGCCTATCTTATAAAAACAGAAGTCCAACTGTCTGTTGCAGCCCTCCACATTCAGTTTAATGAGCTGCTCCCGTGGCTGTCTCCCCCTGAGTCGAGACTCTCTGTCGCCCGCCTCCCTCTGTTTCTGGCTAAACGGCCTGCACAAGTCTTTTGTCTAAGTCATCGTCCCGTGTGTCTAACCTGGTCTGCGCTCCAGCCTGGTTCAATTCTGCAGTTTGCTGCGCTCGTGTGGGTGCTTGTGCATGTGTTTGTGCATGTGTTTGTGTGGTGCGTTCGTGTAGACAAGGGTGTGTCTGTGTGTGGTCCTTCTCTGACCCAGTTTGAGTCCTGTATTCCCTCTGGGAGAGGCACCGAAACGCCACATCATATTTTTAAAACACCCCCACCCTTCTCCTGCGGGCCCCACTCGCTTCGCCTGTCCCCAAATGTCTCTGCGTCTCATATTTGGGAGTCTTATTGGCTCCCAAGGGCCTATCTGTCCATATCAAGCAGGTTTGTTTAGGCTGAAGGCTTCTTTTTCAAATGCTGCCGTATATTTAGTGCATTCCATTCAAGTGAATTGAATTCATTTTCTCTTACGTTAACAATATTACCCCTAAAGAAGTAATTTGCTAATTTGTGAGATATACTTAGTTAGTATCTTCCTGTGTGTTAGACTCAAAGAATACCATACTTATAAATGGAAGTTATTCAGATTGGACTAATGAAAGCACAAATACAACAAGCAGAAGTGAGTGGAACCTCTGTTCAGTGTTACATAAATGTCAAATGATTTAAAATGTATCACTTCTCAGTAGTTATATTCTCTCTAAGTTGAACAGTAGGGTATTTGCTCCTTGGAAAACATTAAAACTTAAGTGACATTGTAAATATTTTAGAACATCGGCCTCATAATGGCAATTTAATTCAGCATGTAGAGCTCTCGGGTTTTAATTGTTTCATCAGCAGCTAGGGGAAGTTGCATGAAGTTACAACCGGTGAGGCACTTCAGCGAGACTCCGAAACATTGTTGGGCGGGGGTTATGGTGTGATGGTGGGGGGAGGTTACTGACTGGATATGCTGCAGGAAGGAGATGGCACTGTTCAGCCATCCCTGTGTCCTCCAGAGTTGTCTGTATGTATCATTTAGGGAGTGGTCATGTTATTGACAGCAGGTTAAGCCAATGACTAGCTGTCCTAACTTTAGTTATCTAGTGCTTATAACTATCATGACTTAGGAACTGTGAAAAAAGGCCAAACAGAGCATTGTAATTCACATCTTTAAAAGAATAGGTTTTGTTGTGCTGTTATTTGTACTAACAGACCACCATGACTGGCTATGAAATAGCGTATCCTTTTGTACTGATTAACTTTGCCTGGACAACCACTGAAACCCAGCAGTGACGAAGCCACAAGGTCTGCGTCATTTCTGAAGTCGCCACTGAAACTACATTTGGGAGGAACCACAGCAGACCTTTTTGCAGGATCACATGGAAATATATGTATTAAAAAAATATTATTGAAAGTGATTAACTGGTTGGTGACAGATGCCTCTGTTCATTTCTATTCCACTAGCAGCCTTAAGTCTCTGCTCTGAAACCCAGTTCCCCCTGCAGACTAGCACTCATCACTGTAACCTCTACTGTCCTTGGTTGAGGAGGGGTCACAGAGTTGAGGGAAGGAAGAGGGTGGTAAGCATAAGTGCAAGGTGCAGGGATAAAAATAAATCAGAAAGTTATTGCCAAAAAAAGGCTGTGCTTTCAGATACCTTAATGAAGCAAGACAAGGGCGAGATGACACAAAACCAACAAACAGCTGCTGAGCTTATCCTTAAGTTGTGCTCATAGTTTTCTGCTTGCGTGTCTGTATTATGTAAAAAAAATTGAGCGTTACAGTTGCAAGTGGGCCACAATTATCACATAACGTTATTGTACATTGTTCATTGCTGTTATACTATATTTTTCACATATTCAGATTTTACTTTCAAACCGCTTGAAAAATATCCCTAATTTTGTGTCAAAAGGTGTCCTTGAGTGCTATGAAAGGCACCTATGAATAAAATGTAGTATTATTAGGATTATTTTTTTTATTTATTTTTTTACCTTGTCTGCACACATATTAATGATTGATACCATGACGGTAGAAACCAAAGGTATATATATGTGCATTATTACTATATTTAATATATATACATATATACCGTATTTTCGCGACCATAAGGCGCACATTTTTTTTTTTTTTTTTTTTTTTTTTAAATGTGCCGGGCGCCTTAAGAAACGGTGCGCCGTGTCTATTACCTGAATTACGGTAATGTGAGGCCGGCCACCATGAGAACGGTAAAGGGAGAAGGGGGCGGGTGAAGCCCCCGTGAGTTGCGACGTGAATGAGACTCCACTGAGCTGTTTAATGCGTGAACAGATGATAAAGACTTTTAAGGATTTGCTTGATGTGTAAAGTGAAATAAAATACAATCAAACTAAGTTTTGCTCCGCTCTATTTAAATAAGCACACGTTAAAGGTTAAAGCCTCGTGATGCGCGCTGCTGCAGCCGACTTCCTGGTTCCCAAAGCGGTCCTATCGACCTGGTTCCCGGCAGCTTTGCGAGCAGAGATTTCTGGGGTCTGTCTCAGGTCAGATCAGCTTCACACTCCGAGATTTGCAGCCAAATCTGTCGGTTACAAACCCGGTACCGGATCCCGACATGCGCAGGTGTGTATTCGCGACGCGACACACACAGATTCTCATGTATGTGGTGCTGGACTGGCGCAGCTGATGGACAGACACCTATGGGGATTTTTAAAAGAAAAACTTTGCATAAGACGTTTCCAGCTGGAGTCATTATAAGGACGAATGAAAAGGGGGGGCTGGATGAAGGGATGATGATCAAGAAGCTGATTCCAGGTCTGGAAATGCGGACTGGCGCAGCTGAATCAGCGGAGCTCGTGTCGGATACAAACCCCGGTACCGGCTCCCCGACAGCGCGTGTGTGAGCGGGTCCAGCGCGGCGGAGCGGAGGAGGACCAGCGCGGCGGTCCCGGGACCCGGTCCAGCGCGAGGGAGCAGACGGGGAGCGGACCCGGTCCAGCGCGGGGGGGGGGGGGGGGGGGGGGGGGGGGCGGAGCGGAGCGGAGCGGAGCGGGACCGGGGACCCGGGACCGCCGCGGTCGGGATCCGCAGCACAACGGGGTATGAAAAGTTTATTTAGTCTTGTGCTTGGCTGCCACGCTGATGGACAGAAACTGCCGGCTATGGTGATTTTTAAAAGAAAGGCGTTGCCTAAACAGACTTTTCCAGCCAGAGTGAAATGAAAAGGGCTGGATGGATGAGGAGATGATCGGGTGGCTGAGACAGGTTTATGTCAAGCGCCCCGGTGGTTTTTTTTAATTCTTTAATGCAGAAACAGAATATGAACCTTTGAAGGGTTTGATTGATGTGAAAAGTGAAATAAAATATCAAACTAAGTTTTGCTTCCGCTCTGTTTTTAGCGCGTGTGTGTTCTGCAGCGCGCGTGTATGCAGCTCCGTCTACAGAGACGGCGCCTTTTGGGTCGGTGCGCCGTATGTGTGTTTTAAAACCAAAAATGACACACAAAACTGAGGGTGCGCCTTTCCACACAGTGCGCCATATGGTCGCGAAAATACGGTATACGCATACATATGCGTACACATACATAAATATACACATACAAACCCAATGATTTTTTTTTTTTTGGGGGGGGGGGTGACATCCACTGCCAATCCAGGAAGCAGGAACACACGGAGACACACGTCAAGCACTGGAAATCTGCAACAAAAAACCACAAACTAAACACGAAACCGGCACGGAGCCAACCAAAACAACAACAGCAATCGACCTAAATCTTGAGATCTGATCGCAGTCTGAGCTAAGCTACTGCTACCTAACCCCAAAGACTACAGAGCAAGCATGCAGGTGAACAAGCCAGTGTGTATGTCTATGTGTGTGTATGCGTGTATGTAATGTAGTATTATTATGATTATCATTTAAAAACCACAACTAAGTCGTGGCAGGTGACAGTGTTCTGACCCGTGCATGACAGCTGTCTCAGGTGGGACACCGATGCCACTTCTTGGCTTGTGTTTTTCCATGAAGGAAATTTGATTGTTGGCTTTTCCACCACTCCGGCGGATCAGTGTCATTGTCGACCTCCACGCTGTTCAGGAAGCTCTAAGCTCCACTTCAGCAACCTCCTCATCTGAGACTTGCTCTTGTCTCGGTCGGGCTGTTAGGTTTAAACACAGCATTACATAAATTCATAATGAGAAAAGACACAGAGACTACCTTGGAATGGGTTTTAGCGAACTCCTGCAGGAGGGGGGAGAGCAGAGGAGTGCAGAGCAACTGCCCTCATTGAGAACTCCTGAGCTTCCCCCAAGATCCTCCCTCTAGAAGATGCTTTTATTAAGAAACTTTGACAGGAATTGATCATATGAGGACAATGCCTAGTAAACAGTAGACAGTAGACATTGGGTAGTGGACAATGGGTGGAAGTGATAACGTATGATTGAGTCCTGACATTACAGTGGTGACCTGTCACAGGACAGTTCAAAACCTAGTAGGTCAGGAAGTGGCTGATGTGGCTTCTGTTAGCCACTCATGTGACAGTTTCACATTGACAAAACAAGTTCAAAGGTTGATTTACCTCACATTTCCCTACTCTTGTCAATTTGAAACTTCAACTAAAATCCGTCCATTAGGCTTAGAATAATAGCCTCATAAACATTTAAGGTCAAACATTTAAGAAATAGCTAGGGCTTATCGCGTAATTATATGTCAAGGGAGAGGCGAAAACCCGATTATATGGGGCAAAATTCCTCTCCGACCCTCCTAGTGAGCGATCACTCTGGCCAAGACACATGAAAGCTTAAAACATTTCACAGTAAACAAAATGAAACAATCTATACTCCAGTGTTATCATAAACAGGTTGTCCTCATTTAGAGTTTGATGGAGTTGTTGGCAATACTGGACTAACTTCCTTAGTCCAGTGGATGGTTGGATGGTTCTTTGGATCATTGCACTTAGACACAGAATGATACACTCAGAACCATACAAGGACAGTAATAATCGAAATCATAATCTAGCCATTATGTCAGTCCAGGGGCCGGAAGTCAGCCAGGACCCAAAAGTGGTCTCCTGCTGAGCGTCTGTCTTCTGACACAACTTTGGCTAACTGACATAATTCGGCTATAGCTTTGGTAACATTAGCTTCAGCACCAGTTTACGAACGTACATCAGTGTAATCATATTACAACACAGCAATGCAAGTAAAGAGTTTAAGGAACAATTCCTAACATGTCAGCATGAGTCCTTAGTGGAAAAGTTTCTTCCATCTCTCGGAGCTCCTCTCCAGTCTGTTGTCGCAAGTCAGTTTGGGCTAGTCATCTTCAGGCTAGCTTTCACTGCAACTGGTGGACGCATGTAGATCGTTCAGCCATCTTTACTGCTGTCGGTGTCCTGATCTAGACCACAAAGGGGCCATCCTGACGGGGTGATGACCATGTTTTTCGTCTCACCAATCAGGATCTGGATCTGGTTTCAGCAGTTCCTGCTTAGAAGAGAGAGAGAGAGAGAGAGAGCAGAAACCAGCAGCCCACAAGAACTTTTGAACATTCTCATGTACATTCCGACTAATGGCCGTCATTCAGGCCATGGCTTTCCTGAGCCTTAATTTAACAGGCCATTAGTTCACTCCAAGAACGAAATCCATATGAACAACTTCAAATGGATAGGTCCTTTCGCGACACTGACCTCTCTTAGGCCTCATATTGCCTTGCATATTGTATCTGCAACATGTCGGAAAGACCCTACAAAAATTTTTTAAAGGGTATTTAGTATTTAATTCTTTGTGTACTATACTATTCATCCCTCCTGTTTGAGCTATGGGACTTCCCATGGCTCAATTTATCCACCAGGGGGAACAGGTTTTCGTGTCACCTAGAATTTGAGTTGTATTGTCAACAGAGGTGGGGGTCTCGTTGTCATCACTGCCGAGTCCTGACTTCTTCCCAGATAAGTAAGTGGTTCTCCCACTTATTGACCTATGCACCCTGGCAAGTCAGCAAGTCTGACTTAATGATTCTCTAGGGTCGGTTATCTCTACGTCCCAGAGAGATCCCCCAGATCCCCCCTCCCATCACCTTAGATTTAGAAGGGGGCAAAACCTGTTAAATTCTGTCTCCTATCTGACTCAAGGACCACAGAACTCTCCTATTTCAAAATGTTCTCATTGCAATCCAAGTGGGTTATGGTTTAATGAAAGTAACACCACACAAAAACTGTCAGTGCAGCAACTCTCCTGTAACGTAAAAAGTAGTCTTCAGTGAACTTATATATATATATAAACAATACGTCATTGTCACAAAACGTTGGACTGAAAGGAAGCATTCTATCAAATAATGCCTTCTCAACTGTTGTTGAGCTCTGTTGTAGCACGTCCAAAAAGGAATGCCAGCAAATTGTCAGAAAATTGTCTCCAGATTAATCATATAGTCTTCAGGAGATTCTTAATCTTCTGTTTGCATGCTGTAATGCAAATGCATGTTCTTCTATGAAGACTTATAGAAATCTTAAGAAAATTGTGGGATAAATTCCGATGTGTAAACTAAGCAGACAAAAACCCACTGAACTTTAAACACAAACTTCAGATCATCTGCATGTGGGTTTTGTGTATTAGTGCATATGTGGAAATTACTTCTCCTCAAACTACACTAAGCAAACTCAATTGGTGCATTTCAGATGAACTCCAAACCTAAATGGTAGCAACACTGATCACAAATGTACACATTTTCAGTGTGAATAGGCTAGTATGCACTCAGAGTTCTTCTTTTCTAAAAAGATTGTTCAACGGGTTTGTTTCTTCTCCACACACTCCTTTCCTGTGTAAAATGTCACTGACTGACATGCAAATGACAATAGGCTCATGAACACGCCTCACTCCACTGTATCCAAAACACAGCGGCGCCCATTTTACGGGACGAAACTAGGGCTGAAACGATTCCTCGAATAATTCGAGTAATTCGATTACAAAAAATGATCGAGGAATTTTCTCTGCCTTGAGGAATCGTTTAATTTCACCATCTCAAAGCCTCGTATTAGATGGCACTGATGCACCAGACTGATACCGAGGGCCTTCACCATCAGCCGAACCTGACAATTTACCCTCTTGAATTAAGCTTAGCTTTCTATGCTGCAATTCCAACTTATCCCTCTCAATCTTTTGCCTCATCTCTTCCAAAGCCAGTTCTAGCTGCCATTCATGTTTTTGCTTTAACAACAAAAGTTCTTTTTGTTGCTCAAAACTCAAAACAGTATCTGCAGAAACTGAAGAACGAGTCCCCACACCAGGTTTAAGAATTCCTTTCTCCAACAAACCTGCCTTCACACTGACTTTAACAGACTCCTTTAATTTTCTATTTGCTACTTCAAGCTCATACTTCTCAGCAATTAGCAGCAACTGGTCCTTAGTACACTGATCTAATAGTGCTGCTGACGGCGAATCAACAAATTCATCCACTACAGATGCCATGCTACACTATCTACACAAAGTGACAAAGAAAAAATAAATAAATCAATACTTTAAGTGTTGGAACCACAAACAAAGCCTGGGGGAAAAATAAACAAGGAAAAAAGGTAAACCCAAAAGTAAAGAACCAAAAGGAGATGGAGATTCCGGCCAAAAAGAACAAAAGAAGGGTAAGCACAGGGCCAGCCCGCAATGGGCCGTCGGACCATGCACTTTCCCCACTAAAGAAAAACCAGGTAAATCTATAACCTTAAACAAAACCGATAACAGGACTACCGGCAATCTCCAACTCAAACTAAAATAAGAAAACTCTGCCAATATGGACAGAGGAAAACACACCTTCCCCAAGACCAGTCTCAAAGTTCCAACCCTCACCTTATTTATTGCAACCAAAGCATTACAAACCACAAAAACAAAACTTAAGGACAGATGCTTTCCTACTCCCAAACTCCACCGACCAAAACCTCCTTCAAAACTGAAAATCCGAAAGAGAAGAATCACATGTGGAACTCCCAACACTGGCACCTAACTAATTGGCTTCAACAGGTGCTACCAATAACATAAGATAAGATAAGATAAACCTTTAAATAACTTCAAATACAACTACGCCCAAACTAAAATTCCTAACAGGAACACAAACCATATGCCAGCATCAAAAACCAATAGTCAGACCAAAGGGCGAGCCACCATTTTGTCACACACCGGGCTAGTTAGTGACAAAGAGGGAGTCCACACATGAGTCACCAAATTCAAAAATGTAATTTATTAAAGTAAAAATTAAATCAAAACAAACCAAAAGTATATGTAGGTTTAAATGTAGAGTGTCAGTCATGTATGCTGTGTGTGGGTGAATGAAGTATGCTGAGTGCAAGTATTGTGCAGGAGGAAAGAATACTTAGTTCCCCATTGGCAGGTGGAAACCCAGAACCAGCCCCTAAATACCCTGGCTCCCACACACACACACACACACACACACACACACACACACACACACACACAAGTGAGGCCAATTGGGCTGACGACCTGCCACAACTTCCATCCAGGAAGCAGAATGACCAATCAGGAGGGAGAGGGGCAGGCCGTCACACGCCCCGACTACATTTAATGCAACACAACATGCTGACGCTGCGTAAAGGGGGGAGAGCTTAAAGGGGGAAGAAAGAGGCGGCAGGCATGTTTGATTTTTATAACATGCCATGCTCAGGCAGTCTGTAATGGCCCTGACGGGAGACACATGTAGCTCAGCGTTTAACTTTTATTTTTAATCCACGCTATATTCTTCTGGTCTCTTCTCCTATGTCCCCCCTCTAAAGCCAAAATCATTGTCCCGCATTAAATCGACCCAGCGCCTACGCCGCAGCCTACGCCGCTCTCTGGCGAGGGCAGAGAGCGCCGGTCGGGCTGGCGGTGCTGCGCTGCCATGCAGGCTCTTTTGCCACGGCTACGCAGCGACGCGCCCCATTCCACGTTGTTGTAACGTGGAACCATAAATCAGCCTTTACCCGGTACATAAACCTCTGTTCCCGCTACAGTTTTAATTAAAAGAAAAGGCAGAAAATGTCAGACAAATAAAAACGTAATAAAGCTAAACTGGGTAGTTTACAATTTCAGCTCTGTAATCATTCATGGATAAAACAAGTAGCGCTGGTGCCTAATGTGCTCCAATACAGCAGGTCTCATAATTTTATTTTGAACACTGCTAATACTCTCACTTAAAACTTAACTAGAACTTAAAATTAGCTTGACACAAATGAAAGTTCAATTGAAACACGTGGAAAAAACACCCAACCTTTTAAGTTATGTGTGACACCAGGTGCAATGGCATTTCTAGGTTAGAAACAAGGCAACAAGGTCTTCAAATGCACAGCCATGAACCCACTGTACCACATAACTTAGTCTTAGTGATGTCAACTAACATCTAACATCTTATGTATATTTAGAATTTTTCTTTAACTAAACAAAAATATGTTTTATCCGATTACTCGATTAATCAATGGAATTTTCAGTAGAATACTTGATTACTAAAATATTCCATAGCTGCAGCCCTAGATCAGTATCAGTATGTGACTTCAAGACAGACAAAGTAAAGACAAATTATTGATTTGTTTCACACTCATGTCAGTCAGCCCAAGCATGCACAGCTCATACTCAAATATGGCACCTTTCCATACGATTAAAACATACAAAGACCAAAAACAGTATTACAAAAGTAATCTGCAATCATTCAACAGTGAATTAACCCCATTTGACAATTCTACATCACTACACCTTCATTCAGGGCTTAGAATGATAGAAAACTATATTACTCAATTCCTCCTCAAGAGGGGAGTTTCTCACTTGAAACACTAAACAGAACACCCTCTGAAGCTCTTGTGTTTTCCAGCAGACAAAAAGTCTCCTTTGCAGACACAGATCCAAATACAGTTATTTGTATCATTTTAACAAACATTTCCCCATAGAAAATTTAACACTCACCAGTCTCCAAATGAGAAGACACTCCCTCTGGATCCACCAAGCCTCATCCCATGCAGCTTCTCGTAGCACTTCTTACACAGACAATCTGATCTGCAGCTTGTCATGACCTTTGGACTGCTGCAACATTTTGCAGCAGGCTCTCTTATCCACTTCCCAATTTCCCATCAAATCACATTTCTTATACCATTCTTTTTCACAACTTTCATAATTTTATTCTTTTTCTCTTGCTTGCATTTTGAACATTTTGATCAGTTTTTGCTTTTAGCCTTAAATTAATTGATTTTCAATCTTTTAAAGTTCCTGTATAATATTTTGCACAATATTTTTTCACTAGCTTTTATTTCCTAGTTTGTAGGGACGTCTCCCATATTAAGCATCTTTTAGAAATTATTTTAGGCATAAGTTTCCGTTTAACCACGCATCTGCTATTTTAGCCAGCTATTTTTCTTAACTTTAAGTTTCTTTTAGCTCATAAGTTTCCCTTTTTGACAGTTTAGCACTGATCTTTTCAGTGAACAATTGAAACTTGACTTCACAATTTTAGAAACCACAACATTGTCCATAAACAGTTTCAGTCATGAACATTAAACAAGAACATTAGACAAAACACACATTGGCCAAAACAAACATACACAAAAAACCTAAAACCCCATTCCAAATAGAAACCTCCTCTCGTTGGGTCCCCAGACCCGTGGGTGTTGGTGAAGTCCATGACTTCTCCACAGTGGTCTCAGACCACAGGCTAACCCCATTAGCCCCATAACCCCATCTATTAAAGTAACACATTTAAATACCCCAGGTATCTATCGAGAGGAGCATTTCTTACCCAGTCTCAGTGCCCCTCCCTGGCTCGAGGAACCCCGTCACCGGGCATCGTCCTGACGCCTCAGATGTAGAGGTCTCGGGTTTCGGGCACCAAAAATGTTAGGTTTAAACACAGCATTACATAAATTCATAATGAGAAAAGACACAGAGACTACCTTGGAATGGGTTTTAGCGAACTCCTGCAGGAGGGGGGAGAGCAGAGGAGTGCAGAGCAACTGCCCTCATTGAGAACTCCTGAGCTTCCCCCAAGATCCTCCCTCTAGAAGATGCTTTTATTAAGAAACTTTGACAGGAATTGATCATATGAGGACAATGCCTAGTAAACAGTAGACAGTAGACATTGGGTAGTGGACAATGGGTGGAAGTGATAACGTATGATTGAGTCCTGACATTACAGTGGTGACCTGTCACAGGACAGTTCAAAACCTAGTAGGTCAGGAAGTGGCTGATGTGGCTTCTGTTAGCCACTCATGTGACAGTTTCACATTGACAAAACAAGTTCAAAGGTTGATTTACCTCACACGGGCTGCTTCCCCGATTTTTGTAAAACCTGTCCTTCTTTGGTCTTCTTCTTTTTTTTTTTTTTCAGGTTCAGCTGCTGCTACAATCCTGGGAGGCTTTGCCAGTACATGTCGTCCCTGCCAATTCCTCCCTCAGCTCAACTTTTATCATCAATTTTACTGCTCTACCTTTGATGTCAGTCATATCTACTATGCTAATAGATAGGTGGTTTTGAAGGGGGCATCAAGAACAGAACCTACATCAAGATCACAGGACTTTTCATCCAGATTACAAAAAATGGCTTTTAATGTCCTCGATCAGTCAAAAGTCATTTTCTCCCTTCGAAAGAATGGGTTCCATTGTGGTTCTGGTTTGATAAGTGGCACACTAACATGGCATAAACCAGTCAGGGCATCTGTGCACCCCACAGACCATATCACCACTCCATAGACACAAATACAGAAAGCAACATCAAAACAATCTTGCCAAAGCACTCAGTGAAGTTGAGAAAATCAAATGTTTTTCAGAAAAAGATAACGCTGAATGGAAGAATGACTTTGTTTTTCTATCAGATCTGTAAATTTAGAGCCGTGGGGGTAGAAGAAGATGCCAAAAAGCACATCAGCTGAAAGTATCAGGGAAGAACTGGAAGTTTGTGCTTTATCTGCATAATCAAAACATGGCTTGTGTATTGGGTGATATGTCTTTGCATGGGTACGATCAGAAGGGAGATGCAGATGTTTGGAGGGAGCGTAGCAAACAGACCTCAGAAAGACATAATCAAAGTTTCATCTTGTGACTGAACATCCTAATGATGTGTTCTTTCATTGGGGTTAGATCTGTAGTCAGTTTGCTGTGACTCGTGCCTCCCAGCCACGAGGGTTCAAGGGCTGTCCTCAAACCATGAGCAGGGCTTTCGTGGTACAACATTTACAACTTTTCTGTGAACAGCGGTTGCACAACTGTCTACAGTCTTTGAAGTGTGCCATTATTCTGCAGTACAGCTTGATTGTTGGACTCGACTACAGGCCCCGTTATTGAAAGTGGCGTGTACCTTATATTTTGTAATTACCGTATTTTCTGGACTATAAGCCGCTACTTTTTCCATAGATTTTCAACCATGCAGTTCATACAAAGGTGCGGCTATTCTGTGGATTTTTCTTCCACCTCTAGGGGGAGTGCTAACCGGAATTAGAATAAAAACTAAGACAAAATAAATGCAAAGAAGAATACGCTACTTCTTCTTTAGCAGATAGAAGTAGGTAGAAGCAGATTTCAAACAGATAAATAGATAAATAAATACTGGTTATTTTCTCTTGGTTATGTTCAGTTTTAATCAGCAAAGTTGCTGCCGTGTTAAAAGACACTGTTAGGAAAGGATCTATTTAGGTACAAACCTGTACATCATTTACAGTTCAAAATCGTTCTGTACATGTAGTAAATATCTAATCTAACAACATAAATATCTGCGGCTTGCATATCTTTTTTTTTTAAATAGAGCGGATGCGGCTTATATGCAGGTGCGGCTTGTATATCTTTTTTTTATTATTTTTTTTAAATAGAGCGGATGTGGCTTATATACAGGTGCGGCTTATAGTCCAGAAAATACGGTATATATTTTTTACTTTTTTATCCCTCTTTCGCTGCATGTGTGTGATGTGTGTACTGCTGCTGCTCAAAGCGACTTTCCCCACTGAGGGATGAATAAAGGACAATCTAATCTAATCTAATATACCTGTACTTCTCACTTGCTTTGGTCTTGTTTGGTTTGTTGGATAGCTGTTCAGATGAAGTACTTATACTGCAGCGAGATACGCCCCGAAAAACACACACAAACAAAACTTTGACACTGTAAGCAGTTGTAAAAACAAAAGTCAATGATACATCATTGAGGATTATTAGTTTACTGTTGATCAAGAATAAATATCTTGAAAGGTCTGTCAAAGACCTCTTATGTAGCATCGCAATGAGAAGACATCAAGATTACAACCCCCAATTTCTCCTATCAAGTTTCCATCCATCCATCCATCCATCCATCCATCCATCCATCCATCCATCCATCCATCCATCCATCCATCCATCCATCCATCCATCCATCCATCCATCCATCCTTTGTAGGCTTTCTACCTTTTTAGGATGACAGGGACCAGCTGGAGCCGACCCCACCTCTTCAGGTGACACAGATGGTCTTTAGTTACACGACTACTCAGTATTCTGACCCAGAAGTACAAACTGCTCTCCTGTTTGTCACACAGCTTAATAGATTCACACATGCTGGGAAGGTGACTTCCAGGTCAGTTTACCTCTGCCACTGGATGGATGGGTGGCTAAGAGACACACAAAAAACTGGGGAATTTATTACCTTGATTTAAAAACACACTTCTTGCTGACCAGCTGAAACCATTCCTCACAATCCCATCCACCCCTCTGTCATATTTCATCTCACTGAAACAGACTTTTGACTTCCATTATTGCAAAGATCAGGAGGGCAGCGCTCTGAAAGACCTCATTGGGGGGGTCGAAAGAACTCTGTTTACCCCACAACCTGGTACCTGTTAAATGAAAGCAAATAATAGATGGAGGGATATAACACTGCAACATGTGTACAGTAATTTTTTTATCTTCTTTTTTTTAATTCTTTTTTTTAAATTATTTTATTTTCATTCATGTTCTACATGCAATTTTTATGATTTATTTTTATTTTTGTTAGTATTTTGTTAAATGTTATTAGGTGGGGGCTCCTCATAAGCCTACTGGCTTGCTCGCTCCTCCCTGCACAGTTTCTTTTAACTGAACTTATTTGTGTAATGTTATTTTTTATGTTATGTGCTAAATAAACTAAACTAAAAAAACAAAAAAAAAAACATAGAACTTGCCTCACAACTGCATACAGACTTGTTTTCCAGTTAGTGTGTAGCTTATCAGTATGCATATCTGTTAACATACCCTAAAGATCAGAGATCACGACTTGACTGTTGATTATTTCTCTCTGCTTGATGTATAGCAGGTGGGCCTTTCCGTGTGTGTGCGTGTGCGTGTGTGTGTGTGTGTGTGTGTGTGTGTGTGTGTGTGTGTGTGTGTGTGTGTGTGTGTGTGTGTGTGTGTGTCACAGATCATGTCTTTTAAATGAGAGCTGTCTCACATGAACCATATGGCTTCCATAAAACTTCAATCAATAAATGAAATGTCTCAGAGAACTGGAGTCCCCAATCATGCAACCGTGTCTAAGTATACATCAGCAAACAAGTAAAAGAAGGTCATGTAGAAGTATGAATTTATAGCTTGCGCTTAAATAAATGAAGATGGATTATAATATGGACGCCTGTAAGCAATGTGCGTAAATCTGTATGTGTGTAGCAGAGACAAAAACCCCACAGATACAGAGAGAGGGGGGACGGGGACATCATTAATATGGCTCCTCCATTAGCGTGAGTGCTTCTGTGACAACATAATGGCCGTCACCCAGACAACAGGGTCAACGTAGTTATGAGCACGCCCAGCAACTGCTGATGTCAATGAAGAAAAGTGGGTCCTGAAGTCCTGCTTCATATACAAATGCACACAGATGCACAAACAGATGCACACATCCCGGCTGGGGCAGGGCAACTCTGCGGGATTTGAGAGGTTTTTTGAGCTAATCAATAATGAACGAAGTGAGGATGGAAAATGAAAGAGCAGGAACAAGTGAGTGAACAAGGATGACTGTAGGGATGAAATTGAGAGAGACAGAGTGAGACGAAGGAGCTGTCCCTGGTGGGTTGTTTTCAAGGCGGCGCAGTTACACAGAAGTTCTACAGACCCATTTCCCAAAAAGCATCTTTGTGGTAAAATTATCTCCTCTGTCATTAACTGATGGACAGAAAAGTGGCCCTGCCATCCAGGCTAGATTTACTGTAACTTGGATCAAATGGATTCTGGGAAGAATGAGAATGAGGATTGTGGTAAAAAATGAGATGCAGAAACATGCAAAACATAGCAGGAAGGTTTGAAACAAGAGAGCGAGCTCATGGGTATGGACATCTTTCCTCTCTGAAGTTTGAGGCGATTCCAAATGTTGTTCTCACAACCTTGTTTCCAAGCTCTTCCTGGAGGATCCTGAGGCTTTCCCAAACTAAGTTTCACCTTTTGAACACACAACTAAATTCTCGGTGGAGGAATGCACTCAAATGCCCCAAAACTAAAAAGGTTAAACATTGTAAAAGAGAAAAAACAAACGTACCGAAAGCTGTTTAGTCTGAAATATCTCTAAGACTGCTGACTGCACTGTGATGCACCGCTGTGTTTCCTCTCCCCACCTGACCAGGACTGATGGCTGCATAATCACCAAAAACAAACAAGACTGACAAGTTATTCACCAGCGATAATGCCCACACTGTAGTCTGCGTTGGATGTCTTTTCCTGATTTCACATTAGTTGTTTCCCTGCCTACATCCCTTGCTTCATTTCTCTGAATGTTTTTATACCTATCCAATCATGTCCAGAGGCAGGTTCCTCTGTGTCCTTTTGTGTCCGTGGAAATCAAACTTGAATCCAGAGGAACCACACAAATTCTTTTTGTTGTAGATGAAAATACGATATATGTTGTATGTATACAGTATGTATGCTTTCGGCAACAATGGTTATCATCATTGTTGTCATTAATTAAGAAAACTAGTTTTATTCACAATGGAATATTCGAAACATATTTGTGAGAAATGTGACCATTTAAAGGAGCTTGAGGCCGGATTGTGGCAGGATTTATGAAAAAAATCCGTATACATTTTAAGTTTTCTAGTAATAATGTCAGATGAAGCGTTCCAAACCCAAAAGAATGAGCCCTCTAGTGTATCTCTCCTTTGCCTTGAACAGGCTGTGTGCTGCAAAATGTGCTGCAATTCGGTCCCGAATTTCCCGCGCTGGGCTGCGGATGTGACGTCACATGACGCTGCATGTGCGTTCTCCCCGTTCTCCCGTGCCGGCTTCACTGTTGGCTGCAGTACCCCCAACGGCCGTCGTGGTGAAGGGTGGCGCTAGAGAGTCTCATTTCTTAAAAGGAGCCTCAAGCTCCTTTAATGGAAAATACTTTCTCATTTTGATTTTGAGTTCAGCAACAAGTATCAAAAAAGTTAAGATTTGGGCACCAAAGGAAAGAGATAGAGTAAAGGAAAAGGAAAAGTAGTTGACTTAAAGGAACACCTGGAGGAACATCTGGCAACTGATTATGTTAATCGGCAACAGCTCAGTGATATAACTGGGTAACAAAAAAGCATCTTAGAGAGATAGTTGCTCAGAAATAAAGAGAGGTAGAGGTTCAGTCTGTGAACTGCTGGATCTGAAGATGATGATGTAATTTCAGAGAGAGGTTTTCCAGCATAAAATGTCAAAAGACTGTCAGATGTTTTCAGCAAGACAATGCTAAACTGGGTGCTGTCCAAGTGCTGAAATGCCGGCCTGCAGTCTGGATCTTTCTCCGACTGCAGTGATCTGTCTTTCAGTCCGAAGTTTCCATTTCTTCCGTCAGCACCAGTACACAGGACGTAACACGAGGCATGTCCTGTTTACTGGTGGTTCAGTTTGAAAAATCTTGTTTGCACTGGATGAACAATTTCATTTTTAAATGGACACATGAGAGTTCATAGATTGGATTTCTGTGGCGTGTGAAGGGACTATTATGGCCAACGTTGCTTTTATTTGCATTATATGCTCAGTGGAGCCGCAAGATTAGTTTACCTGAAAATAGTGTCAAGGAATCAAATGTAACTTTGCACATATGACTCTTGGGTTACATTTTAGACACAAGCTCAACAACAAATACAGCTGTTTGTTGAAATGTTTCAGTGCAGTAGGCAGGGTCCCACGGGCACTAAAATGTATTTTTCAAGAGCTGCTCTAGACTTGTGCACGCTGCTTTGAAGATCAAGTGGTGAAGGATGGTGGGTGGCGCTGAGGACCGTGAGGATGGTGGTGGGTGAAGGAGACGGTGTTGGAGGCAGAGGATTGCAGGGGAAGAGATGGACAGCTGGGTATGACTCGTGTAACACTAAGAAAAAGATGGAGAGGATGGGAATGATTACAATTAATCATAGTCAATTAATCCATGAAGTAAGAACAAAAGCTGGTGGAGCAATGCTGCTTCATCCAAGGGTTGAAAAGTACACTCCACGCGACTGCTGGCATCATACAGTCCTGCTACACAAATTAGAAGATGATGCAACAGAGATTCTGGATTACTTCATCTTCTGAAGTAAAAAATAGAGTAATTCCCATGGGTCCCATATTATGCAATTTAGAATTGTACTCCTATTATTATAGTATTATAATAGTCATTTTATTTTGATATTTTTATTAGGGGGTAAGGCACAGTTGAACAGGAATAAACAAAAAAAGATATACAGTCTACCTCCTTTTTTTTTTTTTTTTTTGGATTAAGAACAGAAGTCATTTTATTTTGATTATGACTTAAAAACTCCCTCACTCTGCTGTTATTGGTTATTTTTAATTTCCTAAATTAATCATATTGTGAGTCATGTATCACGGTAACAGGGACAACTTGAGGATCTCTTTGAATCAAAATGCGTCTAATGTCGACCATACACTGGACAACTTTCAATAAACTGTGCAGACCAGTCCACTGTGTAGAAATGTTTGTTTTAAAACTAAGAAATGACTTCCTCTTACGTCTAACGATCATAAAACCAGCATTTTAATCACAGAGTGAAGATTTGGGATCATAAGTCTAATTTATGCTTCTGCGTTGAATCGTCAGGATTGTAACTCAGAACCTCCCTGATGATGCAAGCCCCTCCTCCTAAGAGCTCTGCAGCATCTCCAAAATGTTCTGAATATGCATCTTACATCGACGCGACCGCAAGAAACCTGATCGATGATTTGTTCTTCTTTTCCAAATTCTCTGCTATGATTAGTTTTTTGTCATTTTTAAGTCAGATGAGATGATAGTTTGTTGCAATGTCTGTAAAAATTATGGATTCTCAACATTTTTCAGCTCCAACTCATGTAAAATAGACTATTTGGTCCGCTGTCATGTCTGAGTCACATACAGGGAGTAAACAAAAGGAGATATGGTTCTGCAGAAAAGAACATACAGAGTAATTACAGAGCGATGCAAACAATATCGCAGAAGTATAAATGCCAGCGACGGCGTAGGGGCTGAGCATACCCGATGAATATCGCTGCTACACAGAAGCATAAACCAGACTTGAAGGGGTGACTAGTTACACAACTACCACCAGATTCCTCTGTGAGTTAAAAGACAACAATGCCCCTAAAGGGTTGCTGACACAGTTTAAATGACTTGCAGTTTTATTGAACGCCTGCTTTTGCTGTAACTCTGGGATGCAGAAAACACACTCCCAGTTCTGGCCTGATTGCCACCTCACACTCACAGAGATCACAGGAGGAAGACACAACTCAAGCAAGACTTTATGATCTTCTCCCGACTGTAAAAACTGTATGCAACCATGAAATACTTTGTAAGAGGGTAAGCTCAGCATAAGGCTGCCCCACCAGTGATAGATGCTTGGGGTGGGTTATTCTGCGTTGCGTTGAGTTTAGATCAGCATGCAGTTGCTATTGATGCTTGCTTAAGTAAAACTTTTTTTTTTCTTTTTCTAAATCTCTGGGAGCTTTTGGTAGGACTGCTCGTGCAAAACTTGTATTTATTGCGTGATCAATCCTGCACCTTGGCAGGGTGTCATTCCCCCCTGTTCTTGGACGTGTGTTTGTTGAAAAACTTTATGATAATTTGATCATAATCTCTACTCTGTTCTTATTAATGATGATGTATTGATGTTATTAGTACTAACACAAGTTGTACTGTTTTTGTGTTGATAACAGTTTAGGTGGAGACTGTTTTGCAACATGGATGGGAGAGCACGTATGATTAGTGAGCTCCCCGGGAGGGGTTCAGTTACTTCAGGACAAAAGTCCGTGGACATACTTTCTTAATGATGTAAATGGTTGTTTTTTTTATTTTTTGGCAAACAAGAATTTTAGTTTGAGAATGCAGGCTTCTTTGTAAAACGTCCGTATGAATCATATTTGTTTGGATTTGTTGTATACATAACCAGTACAAACTGGAAATCAAACAAGAGCCAATAACAGTGCTCAGTTAGTAAAGATAAGATAAGATGTACTTTATTGATCCTAGGATTTGGAAATTATTGGGCAGCAGCAGCATAACATACAAGCACAGCGTCTATTCTTCAGTGTCCTCCCCTCCACCACGGTCTCAAAGTTCTCCAGCCGGAGACCGATCCAGCTTTCCTGATGATCTTGTTTAGTCTACATCTAATGGCCGGTCATTTTTTGGACATAGTCTGAGGGGCTTTAGTTTTTATCGAATTTTAAAATTTTCCTCACCAGGCGGTTATTCAAACTGAATTTCAACTAGCCATGACCTGAACAAGCTAATTAGTGGCATTAGTCTGAGGCAACATAGGCTCCTTCAGACAAAAAAATAAAAATAAAATAGGCTTCTACATTTGTAAAAGGAAAAATATGATGTCCTTAAAAAAAAGTTTTATACATTTACTGAGGTCTTGGAAATGATTGAAATATCTAATCAAATCATCAAATCAAACTTTATTTATATAGCACTTTTCATACAAATAATGAAACACAAAGTGCTAACAGAAAAAAAAACAAGAAAAGCAAATAAACATAAAACTTATTAATGCTACCACCCCCCCCACCCACCACCCACCATAAACTAAATATAAAACAGAGCAGTAAGATTCAATAAAAATAAGGGTGAGCATAAGAAATGTAAAAGAGTTAAATGAGTCAGTTAAAAGCCTGATTAAAAGAGATGGGTCTTGAGCCTCTTTTTAAAAACATCAACAGTCTCTGCGGCCCTGAGGTTCTCCGGGAGGCTGTTCCACAATCGGGGACCATAAAAACTGAATGCCGCCTCCCCGTGTGTCCTGGTTCTGACTCTTGGTATGGTTAAAAGGCCGGAGGACCTCAGGGTCCGTGAGGGTCGATAGGGTAAAAGTAGTGCAGACAAATAAGAAGGCCCAAGACCATTAAGACACTTAAAAACTAGTAAAAGAACCTTAAAATCTGTGATGTTTTTGTTAAAAAATAGATATCACAAAAGTCACCTTCTCTTTTCAACTCTGTTCTGGCAGCAGGTTGAAGCCCAGCTACGTTGCAATACCGGTGCTGACCACATGAGGGCTTATATCTCTGCTGTGATGACAGAAGCCCCTGACAATACTGCACTAAAGACTGGGGATGGTCCCACACGTCTGTATAAGAAGAGCTGGACACATGCTGCGCTAATAAAATCATAGGTTTTCTAAGGGAGCACTTTTGAAGCTTTTTTTTTGGGACCATGGGCGGAATGAGAAGGCTTGGCACCCAGCTGGAGGATGCCAACATTAGTTCACTTACCAGAAGTTGTTTATTAAAGCTTAACTGGCTTAGCGTATGCTAATGTATGATACTAGTTAATGTTACATTTAATACATTATGAACAATTGTGTCCTCATCATTATCATCATTAATTATTTCACTATAAACAACATCCAAAATAAATGCTGCAGGAACTGAAACGAAGACTAGCTCAGCTGTGCTGGGACGTGTGGTCACCTGGTCGAACAAGCAACCAGCCTAAACCCACGATGGCTGGTGGTTCGGTCGATTAACACGGGAGGCTCCTAAGATGATGGAAGGTTGATTCCCCGGTTGCTTAAACAGAAATGCTGGCTGAGTTAGTGCTCGAGACACTCCATGCAGAGTCCAGTTGGCCCTGGCCAGAAACCTTCAAACGGGAGCAAAGATACTGCAGAACCCTTCCAGTCCAATCCAAAATCAGTCACAGTGGTCCCTTAATACAATTAATAGAACAATAAACCATAATATCCTAAACATATGAAAGAAATATGGTCTGTTAAATCTGTATTCACAGTGCAGAAGTGAAGACAGTGTTAAGTGCTGGCTAAAGTGAAGACATCAAGCCGGGATTAAACACCATGGGACATGGAGACACAGATTGAATTATAAGCCTCTTCATGTGCTTGTGTGATTTGTCCCAGTGGGTCACAAGAGAGCACAGCTCACAGCAGATTTTTTTTAAATATTTGACTGAAGCTGCATCCCTGAGGAGAATTTGTATCGTGCTAACAAAAGAGGCATCCCTGATTGTTTTCAGATGATCGCTGGAAAGCAGGAAAAGCAGTCAATGAATATATTAACTTGGATGTGGACTAGACGGAAAGGTTTTGACATGACGGCATGATACACTTACATCTAACGTGCTGACAAATGTGAACATTTGCTCGTGTCTGTCTGCAGATTCCCACACTTTCTCCATGTGCGTGGGTGCATGTATGTTTTGTGTGTGCACACATGCAGTAATACGGCAGAGTGGATGCTGATGCTCTCAAACAGCGCAGTGTGGTTGCATAGCAACACAACCACCCCTCCGCTCAGTCCTCTCTTCTTTTCCCCCTCCTGTGTGCTGCGTGAGCGTTTGAACTACGGTGTAACCTGAAAACATCCTAAAGCTTTCACACAGTCACTTCTGAGCAGGCTACAGTACCTTGCTCAAAGGCCACCACAGCGCATGTGTTCGTTTGTGTCCTTCCCCCTAGTGTGTTTGTGCGCTTGATGTCCATAGACCGCACAAAACTGAACACATGAAAGAGGAGGAGACGGGAAGAAGTCATCCTTCCAGCTCTGCAGAGAGTGGAACACAAATCAAGCCTCCAATTCAGCTTTATACTGTTTGAATATTGATGTTTCTTAGCTTTCATATCAGTTGGGGCTTTAGAGTCTGCTTTCATGCTCAGATCCCAATGTCTTTTCCTCCATCCCTCCGTTATTTTCCCTTTCACTCCCAAAGCCTCAGCTAAAGTGGGAAATCTGCGTGTCTTGACAATCACATTACCTCCCTTATCCCCCCCAAAGCACCCTCCCCACTTCCCTTGTGGCCTAGTTAGAGAAATATGCAAAACTCCTTCATTTGCTTCTGCAGCTGCACAACTACATTCAATAAGTCATCGTTGGAAACTGAGTTTTATTACCAACTTGACTGGTGAAATATCTGATGATGCCACTGTAAAATTGCTGCAGTTATTGTTGGATGTAAAGCATTCAGCCCAGTGGGATCATCTCCATTCTGAACAGCAATCATGACATACAGTATCATCATAGACACGACTCAGAACGTTGTGTAGAAGGATGTTTAGTGTGTGCAGCGAGCGCTGAAGTGAGGGAGCGCACAGCTACGTATGCATTCAACAATAGGCTAAATCTGGATAAACATAACTGTGATGTGATGACTCGCTTGGCAGCCAGCAGAGAGGTTGTTCTGACCCAGTCATCTAAACATTAATAAAAAGTTAACTCCTGCCAGAGGAAGGCAGGCTGCTGAATGCCAAGACCGTCAGCAGCAGCGCTCTGCATAGAGGCAAGTTTTGCAGATGATTTGCACTTCATAACATCTGCAATAAAACCTGTCGTTTAAATGACTCAACATATTGTTTGCCGGGTGGAAAATGTATTTCATGTTTATGACTTGCAATCTTTCCAAAGAGGGGGAACACACTGGCATCATAATGTGAAAACACAAGTTCATTGTTTCCACATTAACATTTAGAAGAGAGCCTTTGAAAAGCGGATGCTTTCAGTAGCATTTGTTTGGGTGATTACAGGCCATATTTTTATACGGTCACGCCACTGTTAATCAAAGGTTAAATCATCTGATCATAGCGGGTCTTTCTATTGGGGAAATGCAACCTCAGAAAAGCAACATGTTTTCCTTTTTTACTTTGAAATTGTTTGAGAGTAATGAAGTTAAAAAGAAAAACAAATCATGTGGGCAATATAAGTACCCTCTTAGCGTTTGCATTGGATTTAAGTGGTAAGATGCAGCCAGGTGCTGCTAATCATTCATCTTTGCTCAAATGATCTTCGGGTGTGCAGAACTTCATGACAGCAGATGTGTGTTAACACAATGCCAACTGTGCAGGACATAAGCAGTAGTCTTAGAGGAGCACTGGGGCCTTACATCAATTTCGAAAGGCTTACAAACCCATTTCCAAGCAAATTAGAGTTCACTGGACTGGACCATATTACACCGGTCATGTAATGGCTCCACTGGCTTCCAGTGAGTCAAAGGATAGAGTTTAAAATCTTACTGCTGGTCTGCAAAGCACTGAATGATCTTGGACCAAAATACATGCTGGATCTGTTAGTTCCTATGAAGCTCCCAGACCCCTGAGGTTCATCTGGATCTGGTTTGTTGTGGTTCCAGAACCAGAACCAAGCAAGGTGAGGCAGCGTTCAGTTATTCTGCTCCTCACCGGTGGAACAAACTTCCTGTAGACCTGAGGTCTGCTCCAACTGTAGATCCTTTAAATCAGGCCTAAAAACATTACTGTTTACTGAAGCGTACTCTTAAATTAAATACTTACCTGCTGTACTCTACTGCCCTTACTTTTTAACAACTTTTGCTTTTTATTATTTTACCTCTTTTCTTATCATTTTATTTCATTTCATTTAGTCATTCAGTTATCTACTGTTTAATTGTGTCTTGCCGCTTTTAATGTTGATGTAAAGCACCTTGAATTACCTTATGTTGAATTGTGCTATACAAATAAACTTGCCTTGCCTTCACTGTTCTACAGTGAGAAAAAATGATGGTCTCCAGTTTGAGATATCTCGAGTCCACGTTTCCAACACCCTTGGACCACTACGAAAACCACCAAAGCCTTTATTTTCTAAGGCAGTTGACAAAGATGTGCTTGGACATCAGCATCCTCAGCTCCTTCTACAGGTGGAGAGAACTCTGACTTTATGCATCACTGTTTGGTTTTGTAGCTGCACACTGGCAGAGAGGAAGATGCTGTAGAGGGTGGTAAGGTCTCACAAAAGGACCATCGATTGCACCGTCTGTCCCTCCAATCTTCTCTCAGGGTGTGCAGCATCCGCGTGAGGACCACCAGGCTGAAGAACAGCTTCTTCCTGGAGGCTGTCAGGCTGATAAATGTGCTGTCATTATGGACTAAATCGCACCTTAATTAAATTGCACCTTAAGCGGCTGCACTTCACCTGGAAAACTCCATCAGTCTGTTGTTATAACATAGTAACATGTTTATTTTTTATTTTTCTTTCTAATAATTATCCTTGTCTTATATGTATATATTGTATTTTTTAAAGAATTTTATTGTATTTTGTTTTTATGAATATTTTAACTCTGTTTCTATTATAGCAGAGTCCAGACAGAGTAAAATATTTTGCTTACGTGTGTGTGAATGAAAATGAAGTATCTTCTCCATGATCTATTATTCACAAGAGAGTCTGCCAGTCTACCCAGGAGTGGTTGTCCCAGCCTATTCACCCGAAGGTCAGATGGTGCAATGTTCAGAGAAATACAAAAAGAGTCTGCATGTCAGACTCTTAAATCCTCAGTGAGCATGCTAAATGTCAAAGTCCATGACAGCTCAATTAGAAGAGTGAACAAGTACTGTTTGTTTGGACAGGCTGCCAGGAGAAAGACTCTTCTGTCAAAAAAAGAACATGGAACCATGAGTCAAGCTCACAGACGTACATCCAAACAAACCACAAGACTTATCAAACAATGCTCTGTGCAAAGATAAGACCAAAATAGAGTTATTTGACTATAAAGGTCAGTGAAAATTTGCCAAAAACTAGACATCACTTGAGCAGAAACACCTCATAGCAACTGTTATGCACGACAGTGGAGGGGTGATGATTAGAGGTTGTTTACCAGAGTCAAATACTTTGGTGGCCATATATCTGATAGCTACAGCTGTAACCAAAATACTTCATAGACAGGACAATAATAAGATAAGATAAACCTTTATTTGTCTCAAAGTGGGGAACTTTCCCTGTTACAGCAGCAAAGATATGGATACAAAATATAAATGTATACAATCATACAAACTAGGTATTGCACTGTAGGTAATTTTGCTTTGCACAGTTAAATATTCAGGAGTTAAGTGATTAGTAGTCATCAATGATCCACTGGGAGCAGCTCTGATTGTAAAGTCTGACTGCAGCTAGAAGAAAAGTCCTTCCATCACGTTCCTTCAGACACGTAGGATGTAGCAGTCTGTCAGTGAAGGAGCTACTCAAGGATGACACTCCATCATACAGAGGATGGCAGTCGTTCTCCAGCAAGGGTGATAGTTTGGTTACCAGCTTCCTTTCTCCCAGCTCCTGCACCGAGTCCATGGTGGTCCCCAGAACTGAGAACCTTTCTCATCAGCTCATCCAGTCTTTTCATGTCTGCTGACGAGATGCTGCTGCACCAGCACCCCTCCATAAAATATGGCTGAGGCCCCCACAGAGTCATAACAGGCCTTTAACAATGCTCCGTGCTCTCCGGAAGACCTTGGTCTCCTTGGCAGAAAGAATCTGCTCTACCTTTTCTTGTACAGATCTGAAGCATGCTGGCAACAGTGCATCCACAATGGGAGACACTAATAAAGTCTTTAAATGACTGCTTCGAAGTTTTTGCTGTGGGAGATGGATCTAGAAACGATTAACTAATAGGGACACTTAGGATTGCCTTGCATATACACAGGATAAATGGCTTCATCTTATTAACATAAATGACAGTGTGTTGTTGTTTCTTAAGGTTGTATCAGTCTAAAATGAAGACTACTACGATGAAGGGATTTTATTCAATATGTTTCTACATAAAAAGTAGGACAAAGAGAGAGAATAATAACCTTTACACGTGACTGTATTATAAGAGAATGTGTAACTAATTCATGATGAACCAAGAGACACTGCAAGCCTTTGCAGAACTGCTTTTCTAGTTTACATCCTCCTTGTTCTTTTTCACTCTTACTCCCTTTCTTAGCTCTGGTTCCAGATGCAGTGATCAGAAAGAGGGGGAGAAAAGAGAAAGAAATCCCGCCGTACTTTTCCTGCCCGCCATATAAGGTAGAAAACATAAATAACTGAACATATTGGAACATTGTGCAGCTGAGGGAGAGATTTCTTCTTAGATGCTGAAGGAGATCAAAACAGTACTTGTCCTTGACAAGGCCGCCGGTTGAATGTTAAAGCGCTCTTCTGTTCTTTTTTTTCCCCAGTTTCTTTACATGTTAGGTTTGTTTCATTTCAGGCAGCTTAATTAAAATCCAGCCACATGCCTAATTTAAAGTTCACGCACACAAATGTAATTCTGGTTATTACACGTCCAGCAAACCATGAAGGAGGGTCTCAGCTTTGTGGTTTCCTTTGGTTTAAGAGCACGTGAGCAAATAAGTATTGAGTAAGTGTGAGTGTCAGTAGAGGAATGCTGATGAGAGCGAGGCTACTCCTCTTGCTTGTAAAGGTGAGAGGGCGTCGCTCTGTAGCTGCACCATCGCCGCCAGGTTAATGAGGCCGCAGTTGTAGAGCTGCATCTTTATGCAGCCACTTCAGCCAACCTCATAAGGCTCATATAACCTGGATAAATCTACCATTATACAATTCTTCATATCTTTTAATCTGAGGGAGATTTAAATAGCTGTTAAAACCTTATAGCGTTTATGTTTGAAGATGATTTGAAATGACGCCTCACAGAGAACACTCTCACCTCCGATGCAGGCGTTTTGGAGAGTTGGACCTCTGTGCCGGCTTGCTGTCCACATCTCTCCACGCTGTCACAGCCACCTTGTAATCAGCCTGCACTGAGATTACAAAACAATTTGGGGGCTTTGAGTTTCTGTCCTGCACTCTGCACACATCATTCGTCACACAGTGACTGACTGCAGCAGGATTTTCTCAGCTCCTAAAGCTGACAAAACGTGTCATTTTAGCTGTATTTGGACATCATTTCCAATCACTCCTATGAATTACTTGGAATAAAATAATTTTGCAATTGCAAAACTGTCATGACGTTCTTATACATTATTATATTATTATAGGTAAGCGGATAACAAAAAGATGGAGCAATATAATTCAATTCAAAATAGTTTACTATCCTTGAAGGGAAGAAACATACAAGAAAAAAGGAGAAAAATGGGAGAAACTGTCCTAAAATTGCCAACTGTCTCATAACTTGTTGCAGCATAATTACTATGAAATGTCCACCTGATATAACTGTGAATGGCAATTTGTGTCTGGAACAGTTTTAATATCTGGTGTTATTAAGTTTTCTTCATTTCATTTTGTGTGTGAGCGCCTTGATCCATATTAATCAGCCGCTGTCTAATCCAGACTCGGTAATGATGGCTCATGAATTAAACATAAACTAGGGAACATTCACGATGCTTAAGTGCTACAAGAAACTTGAACAAGTTTCTTAGCTCAAAGAGTGCACAGATGACCCGCAACCTCAACCCTAGTCAACCTCAGCCACATTTCCAGATGGATGCATGAAGTCATCTTGAAGTCAACTAAATTTTTACTTGATAGCAACAATAAAACAACAGAACATGACGTATACAGTGCATCCATAACATGCTGTAGAGATTTCTATTAAATACAATGGTGCGTATCGTATCTTATCTTATCTTACCTTATCTTATCTTATCAGTGTCTTCCAGAGGCTTACCTGTGTCCCTGGTGGACGTATTGACAGCAGTGAGACAGGACACGGGGGCAGATAGAAGGAGAGTGGTGAAACCTCACAGCTATGGTCCACTAGCTGGGATTTGAACCTGCGCCAGCTGCACGAAGGTCAACAAAGTGGACCTTGTGATTTAGTCAGAGATCTTTTTTTTAATGTCTTTTTTTAATGTAATCAAAATTTTTTATCATACTGAATTTCATATGTGAAACGTGCATGTTTTTATTAACCCTGGCGATGAGTGACATTTATATTTTCAATTTCTGCCTCTAAACTGAAGGAACAACATCCTGGATAAGTAAGTTCTTGTGAATACAGACAATATTTCCAGCAACTTTTAGCTTGTATCTAACACAAATATATACTCCTGAAGACAACCCTCTCGAGAGCACCTTTCCTCTAAAACATATGTTTCATTGGTTATTTTGTCCTTTAACTATGAGTTGTTTTGGATGAAAGTGTCTGCAAAATGTCTAAATAAATAAAATAAATTCAGATTCAGATTCAGATTCAGAAAACTTTATTTATCCCCGAGGGGCAATTGCAAGACAACTGAGCAGCAAGACGTTGAAAATATCAAATAGAATAAGAAATAAAATAGAATAAAATGAACAGGGCATGTCTCGTTATGTACAAAAAATATATAAATATAAGAATGTCAAAGAAATTTACAATAGAGTGACTGTATTGGTATGAATAAAAATATAAAGTATAAAGTGTCAGTGTAAAGTGTCGACAGTGGATGTAAACAGTCTAACAGGAGTATAGAGTAATCCGGGGGGGTGGGGGCCTGGGGGGGGGGGCTGTGGATGTGGGGGATGGAGTTTAGCAGCTGGAATTAGAAAGCAATTAAATGCATGTTTAAAAAGATATTTCTTTCTACAGTATATAATATCAATAAGTTATTTAAGGCTTTTAATTGGAATTGATTGGACTTCATTTTATTATCCAATTTCAAATGCATGTTTCGGTGGCAAAATCAGAAATGCCCACTGCCTTTAGCTGATGCAGGGGTCATATCAACTCATGGACTTCAACAACTATGTGGTCACTGTTGTTTCATTTAGAATTCCAGATTGTCAAACTAATCATACTGCTGGGTTTCATCACCATCTTTAATCAAGTGCGTATCTTTTGGATTTGAAAGCAGGTTTCTTTGTTTTCACGCTCAGTTATTGTACTGCTCTCCATGAAAATGTTGCCTTCACACTCAAAGCCTGAGCTTTCATGGACATTTTCTACCTTCAAACGTATATATTGCTCTCCAGTTTAAGCTCTTCTCCTTCATTTCTATTTAACCTTCATGAAACTTTTACTGATCACTCACAGATAAATTCCTGCCCAAATTAACTACCGACATAATTCCAGACATGGCACTCAAATTTAAATAAAAAGTTGTTAAACACAATTACTTACACAAAAACTCGATCTTGTTAAGATTGGTATTCAAAGTTCAGTCATCTTTGAGAATGAGCCCTATCCTGAAAAATCCTTCTTACATATTTGTGTTACCCAGTTTATTGATGTGCAGCAATGTCACAATGATGTGAAGTTGGGTAAAGACCTACAATATATTCACTCTGTACTCCCTGAGTGAATTTGTGCATGTCCAGATTGTACGTAGATCATGTGTAAACGGTCAGTAAGAATGATCAGATTGTGATTGGATATGGTATAAATCTTATTTGGCTTAACATACAGTACACACCAAAAGTTTGGACACACCTTCTCATTCAAACAAATGGGGAAGTGTGTGCAAACGTTTGGTCTGTACTGTATGTAGAACATTGTGACATTGTCTGCGTATTGGAGGTAATCAACGATATTTTCTTACAATTCTGGGGCATCTTTTCTTGTAGGCTCCTCTCGATTTTGTCTGTACGATAATTCAGTGTTAAATGGGACCTGAATGCAACACAGTGTATAGAAGATACACTGGATGCTTTATTATGTACGCCTGGAGAGGTGATATGACAGTGATGAGAGCAAAACTGAGGTTTGAGTGCTGTTGGCGTGATTAGTCCAAAATCCTTTACTACACACCACAAGGATTTAGATTGTAGTTAGTTTTTCTTTACTGTTTAAAAAAAATATATATAGAGAGAGAGAGATTTCTGCCACATTTCTTTTAAGACCATACACCATTTTCTCATGTGAATACAGTTTTGCTAAAGACTGAATATGAAATTCTCTCTGATTCCTGAGAAACGCTGAAGGAGAAAGAAGCAGCGCAGCTGAGAGTTTGCTCCACCAGAGGATGATGGGAAATTAACAAGGGCTAGAAATACATATTTCACTTCTGACCATGTGATTTTTTTCCCCCGATGTGGCATGCATCTAGCCTTTAATCATTTTACAGATTGAGTTTTAGCTGAGAAATCATCAAAATGACACATTGAGAAATGTTAATCTTTTCATGCATGGTGGTCACTACAGTGGAAAGCTATTCGAAAGCCATTATTCTCCCATATTCATGGATGGTTTAGTTTCACATTGGCTACTTCAGCAGGCATCAGGGAGTCATACCCAACCATTCAGTGATTGCTCTGAACAAAATGACCATGTAAAGGGTTTTTTTGCAGTTTGAAAACTGGTGTTCATGGACATCTGAGAAAAATAAATACACCTCAGGGTAAAAATATAGTTTAAGGTCGTCATTGATTTGTGAAAAAGGTACATGAAGGTCCAGGGTTTGGATTCCTCTATAATTTGCTCAAAAATATGAATGTAAAAATGACAAATAAAGGGGGGCATGGTGGTGCAGCTGGTAGTGCAGCCGCTGTGGGAGCTGAGGGCGTTAATTTCCCCCATGACTTCAGCGCCCACACCCTGGGTGGGGTTGGTGAAAGGGCCTTTCTGTGTGGAGTTTGCATGTTTAATTAAATAATAATTAAATTATTATTTAATTAAAACTTTTTATTTTTTCCCTTTATTTTTAATAATTCATGGAAGTGTATTTCAGCCAGACAGCAGTGAAATCCTCATGCTCAGTCTCTGCAAAACAGCGAGAAATAAATTTAGGTCAGGGAGTCAACACCTGTTCAGGAGGAAGCTACAAGCATAAAAGGGTCCTCATCAGTGAGTCACCGCACAGTATTGTTTACATCAGGTTTGGTGGTGCGATCATGGCGTTTGCACGTCAGTTCAGTTCAATTCAGCTTTATTTATAAGGCGCCAAATCATGATAAACTTTGCTGTCTATCCTAGAAAAATGAAACCCAAACATGACTTTAACTCGATTTCTTTAAAGATCTATCTTAAACTCAATACCTCCCAACAGTTTGGTGGATATCTTTTTTGCAGCATTTCCAGCTCAAGTTGGGGCGTTGGGGCGTTGGGGCGACCTGTGTTCCCAATCATAATACAGATATGTATATTTAAACAGGATTTAGAAGGTATTAAAGCCACTATATGTAAGTATTAAACTTCCAAATCATCTTAATTGAAAATGAATGACAGTCTATAAAAAACATTGACATATTTGCCGTGGTTACTAAGGACTTACTGAAATATGGCAGGAATAGACTGGCAAGCCATGTAATACCACTTTGCCCCACTAGAGGTGATATAAATCATTATAAAGAAATGAATCGACCTTCATACAATAAATGACAAAGAGGAAAGATACGTTGGTTGGGGGGCGTATTCTACTCACATGTCAATCATGTTGACAGTATTGTTCAGAGAGACTATTTTGTTACTTTTACTATGTTGCTTTAGCCAGTTGCTGAGCTCGCAGAGTGGTTAGAAGTAAATCAGTAAGTAATGGGCAGTCACCTGCTGGCACACACATTATGTGTGAATAACTCAAAGCCACATCAAAGATGCTCATTGATGCTCCAACATCTTCAATTGTTGATCGGTATCTTGGCATGCTAAATACATGGAGCTGTGGGGAATGGACTGACGTCACAATGAGGACAGGATCCCGCAAAGAATGGGGGGAGCTTTAACTACTTTGTAAAAACAAAACAATTCCTTGTGTACTCCTTGTTCTCTGTAGCCCAGACAACAGGGGGGTGCTAAACAATGCCTAATATGTTTAATGTCTTCTTTGACCAAGACAGGGGCTGCTCACTGTCACAATATGGCATTCCCCTTTGAGGAGCAACAACAATTACACACAAACAGAAATAATCCACATTTCCCATTTCAAATATGCAAATGCTGCCTCCTGCCCTCCTTTCTTTTTTCCTTTTTCTTTTTAGTCTACCAGGAGTTATTTCTCTTTCCTGAAGGGACACAAATGTGATTGGGTATGTGACTCAAAATGCAGTTCCATGAACAGCTGTGTGCAAGCACTTCAATACGTCTTCATAAATTCAGCAGGTAAAAGGTCTGCAGTTGATTACAAGTATGTGGTCATTTGGAGGCTGTTATGAACCCACAACATTGAAGCCAAAAAAGCTCTCAATGCAAGTGAGACAGAAACCAAAATAAATCCATCAGAGATGGCAGGATCATGAGGAGCAACCAAACACGGAGTTCAGCACATTTCCAGACAAGCAAAGCACACTGGGGATTTCTTAAAACATAAAAGGATCTGGATGTTCAATCACCTTCAATATGACAGAAAAGAGCCTTTTCAAGGCTAAGGAAAAACCTCTCACAACATCCAGCCAAGTGAAAAACATTAAAGATATTAGTTATTATTCAAGTTCATCATAAAAAGAGAAAATGGGCACTAAGAAAGAGGCGTCTTCAGGTTCAAACATTTTATGGGGCTCAATAAAAGAAAAGCAATCTTGGAATTTTGTAATTAAAAATACAAGTACCCGCAGAAATCTGATAGTCTGTAACACTAAAATGGAAAGAAAAACATGTGCAGAAGGCTCAGTGGGATCCATACTGTCAAATGGCATCTCAGCAGAAGTGCTTTTTGATGATGTGGCAGGAGACAGATGCAGATAGGTACTTTCTAATGCGTACGTGGACATGCTGTCTGCTCACATCACACGACAGTTGATTGAACGGCACG